>NW_027363200.1:1200000-1522326 GCF_046119375.1 Phyllobates terribilis | reverse complement strand
AGCTGCATCTCACTCTCTTGGAATCTTCTTTATCATGCTAGGATTAACAGGAAAAAGCAAAAAATTTCATGAATTGCACCTTGCAATGTGGAGATATTACTGTTTGTGCATTACAATACATATTGCCATTGAAAAACTCCAGAAATGTTTGAAGCTACTGACTGAATGAAAGGAGCTGGCATCTCACTCTCTTTGAATCTTCTTTATCATGCTAGGATTAACAGGAAAAAGCAAAAAATTTCAGAATTGCACCTTGCAATGTGGAGATATACTGTTTGTGCATTTACAATATTCATTGATTTTTGCCATTGAAAAACATGTCCAGAAATGTTGAAGCTACTGACTGAATGAAAGGAGCTGGCATCTCACTCACTTTGAATCTTCTTTATCATGCTAGGATTAGCAGGAAAAAGCAAAAAATTTCAGAATTGCACCTTGCAATGTGGAGATATTACTGTTTGTGCATTTACAATATTCATTGATTTTTGCCATTGAAAAACATGTTTTTCATATACCAGAAATGTTTGAAGCTACTGACTGAATGAAAGGAGCTGGCATCTCACTCACTTTGAATCTTCTTTATCATGCTAGGATTAGCAGGAAAAAGCAAAAAATTTCAGAATTGCACCTTGCAATGTGGAGATATTACTGTTTGTGCATTTACAATATTCATTGATTTTTGCCATTGAAAAACATGTTTTTCATATACCAGAAATGTTTGAAGCTACTGACTGAATGAAAGGAGCTGGCATCTCACTCTCTTTGAATCTTCTTTATCATGCTAGGATTAACAGGAAAAAGCAAAAAATTTCAGAATTGCACCTTGCAATGTGGAGATATTACTGTTTGTGCATTTACAATATTCATTGATTTTTGCCATTGAAAAACATGTTTTTCAATACCAGAAATGTTTGAAGCTACTGACTGAATGAAAGGAGCTGGCATCTCACTCTCTTTGATCTTCTTTATCATGCTAGGATTAGCAGGAAAAAGCAAAAAATTTCAGAATTGCACCTTGCAATGTGGAGGATATTACTGTTTGTGCATTTACAATATTCATTGATTTTTGCCATTGAAAAACATGTTTTATATACCAGAAATGTTTGAAGCTACTGACTGAATGAAAGGAGCTGGCATCTCACTCTCTTTGAATCTTCTTTATCATGCTAGGATTAGCAGGAAAAAGCAAAAAATTTCAGAATTGCACCTTGCAATGTGGAGATATTACTGTTTGTGCATTTACAATATTCATTGATTTTTGCCATTGAAAAACATGTTTTTCATATACCAGAAATGTTTGAAGCTACTGACTGAATGAAAGGAGCTGGCATCTCACTCTCTTTGAATCTTCTTTATCATGCTAGGATTAACAGGAAAAAGCAAAAAATTTCAGAATTGCACCTTGCAATGTGGAGATATTACTGTTTGTGCATTTACAATATTCATTGATTTTTGCCATTGAAAAACGTCCAGAAATGTTTGAAGCTACTGACTGAATGAAAGGAGCTGGCATCTCACTCTCTTTGAATCTTCTTTATCATGCTAGGATTAGCAGGGAAAAAGCAAAAAATTTCAGAATTGCACCTTGCAATGTGGAGATATTACTGTTTGTGCATTTACAATATTCATTGATTTTTGCCATTGAAAAACATGTTTTTCATATACCAGAAATGTTTGAAGCTACTGACTGAATGAAAGGAGCTGGCATCTCACTCACTTTGAATCTTCTTTATCATGCTAGGATTAGCAGGAAAAAGCAAAAATTTCAGAATTGCACCTTGCAATGTGGAGATATTACTGTTTTGTGCATTTACAATATTCATTGATTTTTGCCATTGAAAAACATGTTTTTCATATACCAGAAATGTTTGAAGCTACTGACTGAATGAAAGGAGCTGGCATCTCACTCTCTTTGAATCTTCTTTATCATGCTAGGATTAACAGGAAAAAGCAAAAAATTTCAGAATTGCACCTTGCAATGTGGAGATATTACTGTTTGTGCATTTACAATATTCATTGATTTTTGCCATTGAAAAACATGTTTTTCATATACCAGAAATGTTTGAAGCTACTGACTGAATGAAAGGAGCTGGCATCTCACTCTCTTTGAATCTTCTTTATCATGCTAGGATTAACAGGAAAAAGCAAAAAATTTCAGAATTGCACCTTGCAATGTGGAGAGATTACTGTTTGTGCATTTACAATATTCATTGATTTTTGCCATTGAAAAACGTAAAGAAATGTTTGAAGCTACTGACTGAATGAAAGGAGCTGGCATCTCACTCTCTTTGAATCTTCTTTATCATGCTAGGATTAGCAGGAAAAAGCAAAAATTTCAGAATTGCACCTTGCAATGTGGAGATATTACTGTTTGTGCATTTACAATATTCATTGATTTTTGCCATTGAAAAACATGTTTTTCATATACCAGAAATGTTTGAAGCTACTGACTGAATGAAAGGAGCTGGCATCTCACTCTCTTTGAATCTTCTTTATCATGCTAGGATTAACAGGAAAAAGCAAAAAATTTCAGAATTGCACCTTGCAATGTGGAGATATTACTGTTTGTGCATTTACAATATTCATTGATTTTTGCCATTGAAAAACGTCCAGAAATGTTTGAAGTTACTGACTGAATGAAAGGAGCTGGCATCTCACTCTCTTTGAATCTTCTTTATCATGCTAGGATTAGCAGGAAAAAGCAAAAAATTTCAGAATTGCACCTTGCAATGTGGAGATATTACTGTTTGTGCATTTACAATATTCATTGATTTTTGCCATTGAAAAACATGTTTTTCATATACCAGAAATGTTTGAAGCTACTGACTGAATGAAAGGAGCTGGCATCTCACTCTCTTTGAATCTTCTTTATCATGCTAGGATTAACAGGAAAAAGCAAAAAATTTCAGAATTGCACCTTGCAATGTGGAGATATTACTGTTTGTGCATTTACAATATTCATTGATTTTTGCCATTGAAAAACATGTTTTTCATATACCAGAAATGTTTGAAGCTACTGACTGAATGAAAGGAGCTGGCATCTCACTCTCTTTGAATCTTCTTTATCATGCTAGGATTAACAGGAAAAAGCAAAAAATTTCAGAATTGCACCTTGCAATGTGGAGATATTACTGTTTGTGCATTTACAATATTCATTGATTTTTGCCATTGAAAAACAGTTCCAGAAATGTTTGAAGCTACTGACTGAATGAAAGGAGCTGGCATCTCACTCTCTTTGAATCTTCTTTATCATGCTAGGATTAGCAGGAAAAAGCAAAAAATTTCAGAATTGCACCTTGCAATGTGGAGATATTACTGTTTGTGCATTTACAATATTCATTGATTTTTGCCATTGAAAAACATGTTTTTCATATACCAGAAATGTTTGAAGCTACTGACTGAATGAAAGGAGCTGGCATCTCACTCTCTTTGAATCTTCTTTATCATGCTAGGATTAACAGGAAAAAGCAAAAAATTTCAGAATTGCACCTTGCAATGTGGAGATATTACTGTTTGTGCATTTACAATATTCATTGATTTTTGCCATTGAAAAACATGTTTTTCATATACCAGAAATGTTTGAAGCTACTGACTGAATGAAAGGAGCTGGCATCTCACTCTCTTTGAATCTTATTTATCATGCTAGGATTAACAGGAAAAAGCAAAAAATTTCAGAATTGCACCTTGCAATGTGGAGATATTACTGTTTGTGCATTTACAATATTCATTGATTTTTGCCATTGAAAAACGTCCAGAAATGTTTGAAGCTACTGACTGAAAGGAGCTGGCATCTCACTCTCTTTGAATCTTCTTTATCATGCTAGGATTAGCAGGAAAAAGCAAAAAATTTCAGAATTGCACCTTGCAATGTGGAGATATTACTGTTTGTGCATTTACAATATTCATTGATTTTTGCCATTGAAAAACATGTTTTTCATATACCAGAAATGTTTGAAGCTACTGACTGAATGAAAGGAGCTGGCATCTCACTCTCTTTGAATCTTCTTTATCATGCTAGGATTAGCAGGAAAAAGCAAAAAATTTCAGAATTGCACCTTGCAATGTGGAGATATTACTGTTTGTGCATTTACAATATTCATTGATTTTTGCCATTGAAAAACATGTTTTTCATATACCAGAAATGTTTGAAGCTACTGACTGAATGAAAGGAGCTGGCATCTCACTCTCTTTGAATCTTCTTTATCATGCTAGGATTAACAGGAAAAAGCAAAAAATTTCAGAATTGCACCTTGCAATGTGGAGATATTACTGTTTGTGCATTTACAATATTCATTGATTTTTGCCATTGAAAAACGTCCAGAAATGTTTGAAGCTACTGACTGAATGAAAGGAGCTGGCATCTCACTCTCTTTGAATCTTCTTTATCATGCTAGGATTAACAGGAAAAAGCAAAAAATTTCAGAATTGCACCTTGCAATGTGGAGATATTACTGTTTGTGCATTTACAATATTCATTGATTTTTGCCATTGAAAAACATGTTTTTCATATACCAGAAATGTTTGAAGCTACTGACTGAATGAAAGGAGCTGGCATCTCACTCTCTTTGAATCTTCTTAATCATGCTAGGATTAGCAGGAAAAAGCAAAAAATTTCAGAATTGCACCTTGCAATGTGGAGATATTACTGTTTGTGCATTTACAATATTCATTGATTTTTGCCATTGAAAAACATGTTTTTCATATACCAGAAATGTTTGAAGCTACAGACTGAATGAAAGGAGCTGGCATCTCACTCTCTTTGAATCTTCTTTATCATGCTAGGATTAGCAGGAAAAAGCAAAAAATTTCAGAATTGCACCTTGCAATGTGGAGATATTACTGTTTGTGCATTTACAATATTCATTGATTTTTGCCTTTGAAAAACATGTTTTTCATATACCAGAAATGTTTGAAGCTACTGACTGAATGAAAGGAGCTGGCATCTCACTCTCTTTGAATCTTCTTTATCATGCTAGGATTAACAGGAAAAAGCAAAAAATTTCAGAATTGCACCTTGCAATGTGGAGATATTACTGTTTGTGCATTTACAATATTCATTGATTTTTGCCATTGAAAAACATGTTTTTCATATACCAGAAATGTTTGAAGCTACTGACTGAATGAAAGGAGCTGGCATCTCACTCTCTTTGAATCTTCTTTATCATGCTAGGATTAACAGGAAAAAGCAAAAAATTTCAGAATTGCACCTTGCAATGTGGAGATATTACTGTTTGTGCATTTACAATATTCATTGATTTTTGCCATTGAAAAACGTCCAGAAATGTTTGAAGCTACTGACTGAATGAAAGGAGCTGGCATCTCACTCTCTTTGAATCTTCTTTATCATGCTAGGATTAGCAGGAAAAAGCAAAAAATTTCAGAATTGCACCTTGCAATGTGGAGATATTACTGTTTGTGCATTTACAATATTCATTGATTTTTGCCATTGAAAAACATGTTTTTCATATACCAGAAATGTTTGAAGCTACTGACTGAATGAAAGGAGCTGGCATCTCACTCTCTTTGAATCTTCTTTATCATGCTAGGATTAACAGGAAAAAGCAAAAAATTTCAGAATTGCACCTTGCAATGTGGAGATATTACTGTTTGTGCATTTACAATATTCATTGATTTTTGCCATTGAAAAACATGTTTTTCATATACCAGAAATGTTTGAAGCTACTGACTGAATGAAAGAGCTGGCATCTCACTCTCTTTGAATCTTCTTTATCATGCTAGGATTAACAGGAAAAAGCAAAAAATTTCAGAATTGCACCTTGCAATGTGGAGATATTACTGTTTGTGCATTTACAATATTCATTGATTTTTGCCATTGAAAAACGTCCAGAAATGTTTGAAGCTACTGACTGAATGAAAGGAGCTGGCATCTCACTCTCTTTGAATCTTCTTTATCATGCTAGGATTAGCAGGAAAAAGCAAAAAATTTCAGAATTGCACCTTGCAATGTGGAGATATTACTGTTTGTGCATTTACAATATTCATTGATTTTTGCCATTGAAAAACATGTTTTTCATATACCAGAAATGTTTGAAGCTACTGACTGAATGAAAGGAGCTGGCATCTCACTCTCTTTGAATCTTCTTTATCATGCTAGGATTAACAGGAAAAAGCAAAAAATTTCAGAATTGCACCTTGCAATGTGGAGATATTACTGTTTGTGCATTTACAATATTCATTGATTTTTGCCATTGAAAAACGTCCAGAAATGTTTGAAGCTACTGACTGAATGAAAGGAGCTGGCATCTCACTCTCTTTGAATCTTCTTTATCATGCTAGGATTAGCAGGAAAAAGCAAAAAATTTCAGAATTGCACCTAGCAATGTGGAGATATTACTGTTTGTGCATTTACAATATTCATTGATTTTTGCCATTGAAAAACATGTTTTTCATATACCAGAAATGTTTGAAGCTACTGACTGAATGAAAGGAGCTGGCATCTCACTCTCTTTGAATCTTCTTTATCATGCTAGGATTAGCAGGAAAAAGCAAAAAATTTCAGAATTGCACCTTGCAATGTGGAGATATTACTGTTTGTGCATTTACAATATTCATTGATTTTTGCCATTGAAAAACATGTTTTTCATATACCAGAAATGTTTGAAGCTACTGACTGAATGAAAGGAGCTGGCATCTCACTCTCTTTGAATCTTCTTTATCATGCTAGGATTAACAGGAAAAAGCAAAAAATTTCAGAATTGCACCTTGCAATGTGGAGATATTACTGTTTGTGCATTTACAATATTCATTGATTTTTGCCATTGAAAAACATGTTTTTCATATACCAGAAATGTTTGAAGCTACTGACTGAATGAAAGGAGCTGGCATCTCACTCTCTTTGAATCTTCTTTATCATGTAGGATTAACAGGAAAAAGCAAAAAATTTCAGAATTGCACCTTGCAATGTGGAGATATTACTGTTTGTGCATTTACAATATTCATTGATTTTTGCCATTGAAAAACGTCCAGAAATGTTTGAAGCTACTGACTGAAAGGAGCTGGCATCTCACTCTCTTTGAATCTTCTTTATCATGCTAGGATTAGCAGGAAAAAGCAAAAAATTTCAGAATTGCACCTTGCAATGTGGAGATATTACTGTTTGTGCATTTACAATATTCATTGATTTTTGCCATTGAAAAACATGTTTTTCATATACCAGAAATATTTGAAGCTACTGACTGAATGAAAGGAGCTGGCATCTCACTCTCTTTGAATCTTCTTTATCATGCTAGGATTAACAGGAAAAAGCAAAAAATTTCAGAATTGCACCTTGCAATGTGGAGATATTACTGTTTGTGCATTTACAATATTCATTGATTTTTGCCATTGAAAAACATGTTTTTCATATACCAGAAATGTTTGAAGCTACTGACTGAATGAAAGGAGCTGGCATCTCACTCTCTTTGAATCTTCTTTATCATGCTAGGATTAACAGGAAAAAGCAAAAAATTTCAGAATTGCACCTTGCAATGTGGAGATATTACTGTTTGTGCATTTACAATATTCATTGATTTTTGCCATTGAAAAACGTCCAGAAATGTTTGAAGCTACTGACTGAATGAAAGGAGCTGGCATCTCACTCTCTTTGAATCTTCTTTATCATGCTAGGATTAACAGGAAAAAGCAAAAAATTTCAGAATTGCACCTTGCAATGTGGAGATATTACTGTTTGTGCATTTACAATATTCATTGATTTTTGCCATTGAAAAACATGTTTTTCATATACCAGAAATGTTTGAAGCTACTGACTGAATGAAAGGAGCTGGCATCTCACTCTCTTTGAATCTTCTTTATCATGCTAGGATTAGCAGGAAAAAGCAAAAAATTTCAGAATTGCACCTTGCAATGTGGAGATATTACTGTTTGTGCATTTACAATATTCATTGATTTTTGCCATTGAAAAACATGTTTTTCATATACCAGAAATGTTTGAAGCTACAGACTGAATGAAAGGAGCTGGCATCTCACTCTCTTTGAATCTTCTTTATCATGCTAGGATTAGCAGGAAAAAGCAAAAAATTTCAGAATTGCACCTTGCAATGTGGAGATATTACTGTTTGTGCATTTACAATATTCATTGATTTTTGCCTTTGAAAAACATGTTTTTCATATACCAGAAATGTTTGAAGCTACTGACTGAATGAAAGGAGCTGGCATCTCACTCTCTTTGAATCTTCTTTATCATGCTAGGATTAACAGGAAAAAGCAAAAAATTTCAGAATTGCACCTTGCAATGTGGAGATATTACTGTTTGTGCATTTACAATATTCATTGATTTTTGCCATTGAAAAACATGTTTTTCATATACCAGAAATGTTTGAAGCTACTGACTGAATGAAAGGAGCTGGCATCTCACTCTCTTTGAATCTTCTTTATCATGCTAGGATTAACAGGAAAAAGCAAAAAATTTCAGAATTGCACCTTGCAATGTGGAGATATTACTGTTTGTGCATTTACAATATTCATTGATTTTTGCCATTGAAAAACGTCCAGAAATGTTTGAAGCTACTGACTGAATGAAAGGAGCTGGCATCTCACTCTCTTTGAATCTTCTTTATCATGCTAGGATTAGCAGGAAAAAGCAAAAAATTTCAGAATTGCACCTTGCAATGTGGAGATATTACTGTTTGTGCATTTACAATATTCATTGATTTTTGCCATTGAAAAACATGTTTTTCATATACCAGAAATGTTTGAAGCTACTGACTGAATGAAAGGAGCTGGCATCTCACTCTCTTTGAATCTTCTTTATCATGCTAGGATTAACAGGAAAAAGCAAAAAATTTCAGAATTGCACCTTGCAATGTGGAGATATTACTGTTTGTGCATTTACAATATTCATTGATTTTTGCCATTGAAAAACATGTTTTTCATATACCAGAAATGTTTGAAGCTACTGACTGAATGAAAGAGCTGGCATCTCACTCTCTTTGAATCTTCTTTATCATGCTAGGATTAACAGGAAAAAGCAAAAAATTTCAGAATTGCACCTTGCAATGTGGAGATATTACTGTTTGTGCATTTACAATATTCATTGATTTTTGCCATTGAAAAACGTCCAGAAATGTTTGAAGCTACTGACTGAATGAAAGGAGCTGGCATCTCACTCTCTTTGAATCTTCTTTATCATGCTAGGATTAGCAGGAAAAAGCAAAAAATTTCAGAATTGCACCTTGCAATGTGGAGATATTACTGTTTGTGCATTTACAATATTCATTGATTTTTGCCATTGAAAAACATGTTTTTCATATACCAGAAATGTTTGAAGCTACTGACTGAATGAAAGGAGCTGGCATCTCACTCTCTTTGAATCTTCTTTATCATGCTAGGATTAACAGGAAAAAGCAAAAAATTTCAGAATTGCACCTTGCAATGTGGAGATATTACTGTTTGTGCATTTACAATATTCATTGATTTTTGCCATTGAAAAACGTCCAGAAATGTTTGAAGCTACTGACTGAATGAAAGGAGCTGGCATCTCACTCTCTTTGAATCTTCTTTATCATGCTAGGATTAGCAGGAAAAAGCAAAAAATTTCAGAATTGCACCTAGCAATGTGGAGATATTACTGTTTGTGCATTTACAATATTCATTGATTTTTGCCATTGAAAAACATGTTTTTCATATACCAGAAATGTTTGAAGCTACTGACTGAATGAAAGGAGCTGGCATCTCACTCTCTTTGAATCTTCTTTATCATGCTAGGATTAGCAGGAAAAAGCAAAAAATTTCAGAATTGCACCTTGCAATGTGGAGATATTACTGTTTGTGCATTTACAATATTCATTGATTTTTGCCATTGAAAAACATGTTTTTCATATACCAGAAATGTTTGAAGCTACTGACTGAATGAAAGGAGCTGGCATCTCACTCTCTTTGAATCTTCTTTATCATGCTAGGATTAACAGGAAAAAGCAAAAAATTTCAGAATTGCACCTTGCAATGTGGAGATATTACTGTTTGTGCATTTACAATATTCATTGATTTTTGCCATTGAAAAACATGTTTTTCATATACCAGAAATGTTTGAAGCTACTGACTGAATGAAAGGAGCTGGCATCTCACTCTCTTTGAATCTTCTTTATCATGTAGGATTAACAGGAAAAAGCAAAAAATTTCAGAATTGCACCTTGCAATGTGGAGATATTACTGTTTGTGCATTTACAATATTCATTGATTTTTGCCATTGAAAAACGTCCAGAAATGTTTGAAGCTACTGACTGAAAGGAGCTGGCATCTCACTCTCTTTGAATCTTCTTTATCATGCTAGGATTAGCAGGAAAAAGCAAAAAATTTCAGAATTGCACCTTGCAATGTGGAGATATTACTGTTTGTGCATTTACAATATTCATTGATTTTTGCCATTGAAAAACATGTTTTTCATATACCAGAAATATTTGAAGCTACTGACTGAATGAAAGGAGCTGGCATCTCACTCTCTTTGAATCTTCTTTATCATGCTAGGATTAACAGGAAAAAGCAAAAAATTTCAGAATTGCACCTTGCAATGTGGAGATATTACTGTTTGTGCATTTACAATATTCATTGATTTTTGCCATTGAAAAACGTCCAGAAATGTTTGAAGCTACTGACTGAATGAAAGGAGCTGGCATCTCACTCTCTTTGAATCTTCTTTATCATGCTAGGATTAACAGGAAAAAGCAAAAAATTTCAGAATTGCACCTTGCAATGTGGAGATATTACTGTTTGTGCATTTACAATATTCATTGATTTTTGCCATTGAAAAACATGTTTTTCATATACCAGAAATGTTTGAAGCTACTGACTGAATGAAAGGAGCTGGCATCTCACTCTCTTTGAATCTTCTTTATCATGCTAGGATTAGCAGGAAAAAGCAAAAAATTTCAGAATTGCACCTTGCAATGTGGAGATATTACTGTTTGTGCATTTACAATATTCATTGATTTTTGCCATTGAAAAACATGTTTTTCATATACCAGAAATGTTTGAAGCTACAGACTGAATGAAAGGAGCTGGCATCTCACTCTCTTTGAATCTTCTTTATCATGCTAGGATTAGCAGGAAAAAGCAAAAAATTTCAGAATTGCACCTTGCAATGTGGAGATATTACTGTTTGTGCATTTACAATATTCATTGATTTTTGCCTTTGAAAAACATGTTTTTCATATACCAGAAATGTTTGAAGCTACTGACTGAATGAAAGGAGCTGGCATCTCACTCTCTTTGAATCTTCTTTATCATGCTAGGATTAACAGGAAAAAGCAAAAAATTTCAGAATTGCACCTTGCAATGTGGAGATATTACTGTTTGTGCATTTACAATATTCATTGATTTTTGCCATTGAAAAACATGTTTTTCATATACCAGAAATGTTTGAAGCTACTGACTGAATGAAAGGAGCTGGCATCTCACTCTCTTTGAATCTTCTTTATCATGCTAGGATTAACAGGAAAAAGCAAAAAATTTCAGAATTGCACCTTGCAATGTGGAGATATTACTGTTTGTGCATTTACAATATTCATTGATTTTTGCCATTGAAAAACGTCCAGAAATGTTTGAAGCTACTGACTGAATGAAAGGAGCTGGCATCTCACTCTCTTTGAATCTTCTTTATCATGCTAGGATTAGCAGGAAAAAGCAAAAAATTTCAGAATTGCACCTTGCAATGTGGAGATATTACTGTTTGTGCATTTACAATATTCATTGATTTTTGCCATTGAAAAACATGTTTTTCATATACCAGAAATGTTTGAAGCTACTGACTGAATGAAAGGAGCTGGCATCTCACTCTCTTTGAATCTTCTTTATCATGCTAGGATTAACAGGAAAAAGCAAAAAATTTCAGAATTGCACCTTGCAATGTGGAGATATTACTGTTTGTGCATTTACAATATTCATTGATTTTTGCCATTGAAAAACATGTTTTTCATGTACCAGAAATGTTTGAAGCTACTGACTGAATGAAAGAGCTGGCATCTCACTCTCTTTGAATCTTCTTTATCATGCTAGGATTAACAGGAAAAAGCAAAAAATTTCAGAATTGCACCTTGCAATGTGGAGATATTACTGTTTGTGCATTTACAATATTCATTGATTTTTGCCATTGAAAAACGTCCAGAAATGTTTGAAGCTACTGACTGAATGAAAGGAGCTGGCATCTCACTCTCTTTGAATCTTCTTTATCATGCTAGGATTAGCAGGAAAAAGCAAAAAATTTCAGAATTGCACCTTGCAATGTGGAGATATTACTGTTTGTGCATTTACAATATTCATTGATTTTTGCCATTGAAAAACATGTTTTTCATATACCAGAAATGTTTGAAGCTACTGACTGAATGAAAGGAGCTGGCATCTCACTCTCTTTGAATCTTCTTTATCATGCTAGGATTAACAGGAAAAAGCAAAAAATTTCAGAATTGCACCTTGCAATGTGGAGATATTACTGTTTGTGCATTTACAATATTCATTGATTTTTGCCATTGAAAAACGTCCAGAAATGTTTGAAGCTACTGACTGAATGAAAGGAGCTGGCATCTCACTCTCTTTGAATCTTCTTTATCATGCTAGGATTAGCAGGAAAAAGCAAAAAATTTCAGAATTGCACCTAGCAATGTGGAGATATTACTGTTTGTGCATTTACAATATTCATTGATTTTTGCCATTGAAAAACATGTTTTTCATATACCAGAAATGTTTGAAGCTACTGACTGAATGAAAGGAGCTGGCATCTCACTCTCTTTGAATCTTCTTTATCATGCTAGGATTAGCAGGAAAAAGCAAAAAATTTCAGAATTGCACCTTGCAATGTGGAGATATTACTGTTTGTGCATTTACAATATTCATTGATTTTTGCCATTGAAAAACATGTTTTTCATATACCAGAAATGTTTGAAGCTACTGACTGAATGAAAGGAGCTGGCATCTCACTCTCTTTGAATCTTCTTTATCATGCTAGGATTAACAGGAAAAAGCAAAAAATTTCAGAATTGCACCTTGCAATGTGGAGATATTACTGTTTGTGCATTTACAATATTCATTGATTTTTGCCATTGAAAAACATGTTTTTCATATACCAGAAATGTTTGAAGCTACTGACTGAATGAAAGGAGCTGGCATCTCACTCTCTTTGAATCTTCTTTATCATGTAGGATTAACAGGAAAAAGCAAAAAATTTCAGAATTGCACCTTGCAATGTGGAGATATTACTGTTTGTGCATTTACAATATTCATTGATTTTTGCCATTGAAAAACGTCCAGAAATGTTTGAAGCTACTGACTGAAAGGAGCTGGCATCTCACTCTCTTTGAATCTTCTTTATCATGCTAGGATTAGCAGGAAAAAGCAAAAAATTTCAGAATTGCACCTTGCAATGTGGAGATATTACTGTTTGTGCATTTACAATATTCATTGATTTTTGCCATTGAAAAACATGTTTTTCATATACCAGAAATATTTGAAGCTACTGACTGAATGAAAGGAGCTGGCATCTCACTCTCTTTGAATCTTCTTTATCATGCTAGGATTAACAGGAAAAAGCAAAAAATTTCAGAATTGCACCTTGCAATGTGGAGATATTACTGTTTGTGCATTTACAATATTCATTGATTTTTGCCATTGAAAAACGTCCAGAAATGTTTGAAGCTACTGACTGAATGAAAGGAGCTGGCATCTCACTCTCTTTGAATCTTCTTTATCATGCTAGGATTAACAGGAAAAAGCAAAAAATTTCAGAATTGCACCTTGCAATGTGGAGATATGACTGTTTGTGCATTTACAATATTCATTGATTTTTGCCATTGAAAAACATGTTTTTCATATACCAGAAATGTTTGAAGCTACTGACTGAATGAAAGGAGCTGGCATCTCACTCTCTTTGAATCTTCTTTATCATGCTAGGATTAGCAGGAAAAAGCAAAAAATTTCAGAATTGCACCTTGCAATGTGGAGATATTACTGTTTGTGCATTTACAATATTCATTGATTTTTGCCATTGAAAAACATGTTTTTCATATACCAGAAATGTTTGAAGCTACAGACTGAATGAAAGGAGCTGGCATCTCACTCTCTTTGAATCTTCTTTATCATGCTAGGATTAGCAGGAAAAAGCAAAAAATTTCAGAATTGCACCTTGCAATGTGGAGATATTACTGTTTGTGCATTTACAATATTCATTGATTTTTGCCTTTGAAAAACATGTTTTTCATATACCAGAAATGTTTGAAGCTACTGACTGAATGAAAGGAGCTGGCATCTCACTCTCTTTGAATCTTCTTTATCATGCTAGGATTAACAGGAAAAAGCAAAAAATTTCAGAATTGCACCTTGCAATGTGGAGATATTACTGTTTGTGCATTTACAATATTCATTGATTTTTGCCATTGAAAAACATGTTTTTCATATACCAGAAATGTTTGAAGCTACTGACTGAATGAAAGGAGCTGGCATCTCACTCTCTTTGAATCTTCTTTATCATGCTAGGATTAACAGGAAAAAGCAAAAAATTTCAGAATTGCACCTTGCAATGTGGAGATATTACTGTTTGTGCATTTACAATATTCATTGATTTTTGCCATTGAAAAACGTCCAGAAATGTTTGAAGCTACTGACTGAATGAAAGGAGCTGGCATCTCACTCTCTTTGAATCTTCTTTATCATGCTAGGATTAACAGGAAAAAGCAAAAAATTTCAGAATTGCACCTTGCAATGTGGAGATATTACTGTTTGTGCATTTACAATATTCATTGATTTTTGCCATTGAAAAACGTCCAGAAATGTTTGAAGTTACTGACTGAATGAAAGGAGCTGGCATCTCACTCTCTTTGAATCTTCTATATCATGCTAGGATTAGCAGGAAAAAGCAAAAAATTTCAGAATTGCACCTTGCAATGTGGAGATATTACTGTTTGTGCATTTACAATATTCATTGATTTTTGCCATTGAAAAACATGTTTTTCATATACCAGAAATGTTTGAAGCTACTGACTGAATGAAAGGAGCTGGCATCTCACTCTCTTTGAATCTTCTTTATCATGCTAGGATTAACAGGAAAAAGCAAAAAATTTCAGAATTGCACCTTGCAATGTGGAGATATTACTGTTTGTGCATTTACAATATTCATTGATTTTTGCCATTGAAAAACGTCCAGAAATGTTTGAAGCTACTGACTGAATGAAAGGAGCTGGCATCTCACTCTCTTTGAATCTTCTTTATCATGCTAGGATTAACAGGAAAAAGCAAAAAATTTCAGAATTGCACCTTGCAATGTGGAGATATTACTGTTTGTGCATTTACAATATTCATTGATTTTTGCCATTGAAAAACATGTTTTTCATATACCAGAAATGTTTGAAGCTACTGACTGAATGAAAGGAGCTGGCATCTCACTCTCTTTGAATCTTCTTTATCATGCTAGGATTAGCAGGAAAAAGCAAAAAATTTCAGAATTGCACCTTGCAATGTGGAGATATTACTGTTTGTGCATTTACAATATTCATTGATTTTTGCCATTGAAAAACATGTTTTTCATATACCAGAAATGTTTGAAGCTACAGACTGAATGAAAGGAGCTGGCATCTCACTCTCTTTGAATCTTCTTTATCATGCTAGGATTAGCAGGAAAAAGCAAAAAATTTCAGAATTGCACCTTGCAATGTGGAGATATTACTGTTTGTGCATTTACAATATTCATTGATTTTTGCCTTTGAAAAACATGTTTTTCATATACCAGAAATGTTTGAAGCTACTGACTGAATGAAAGGAGCTGGCATCTCACTCTCTTTGAATCTTCTTTATCATGCTAGGATTAACAGGAAAAAGCAAAAAATTTCAGAATTGCACCTTGCAATGTGGAGATATTACTGTTTGTGCATTTACAATATTCATTGATTTTTGCCATTGAAAAACATGTTTTTCATATACCAGAAATGTTTGAAGCTACTGACTGAATGAAAGGAGCTGGCATCTCACTCTCTTTGAATCTTCTTTATCATGCTAGGATTAACAGGAAAAAGCAAAAAATTTCAGAATTGCACCTTGCAATGTGGAGATATTACTGTTTGTGCATTTACAATATTCATTGATTTTTGCCATTGAAAAACGTCCAGAAATGTTTGAAGCTACTGACTGAATGAAAGGAGCTGGCATCTCACTCTCTTTGAATCTTCTTTATCATGCTAGGATTAACAGGAAAAAGCAAAAAATTTCAGAATTGCACCTTGCAATGTGGAGATATTACTGTTTGTGCATTTACAATATTCATTGATTTTTGCCATTGAAAAACATGTTTTTCATATACCAGAAATGTTTGAAGCTACTGACTGAATGAAAGGAGCTGGCATCTCACTCTCTTTGAATCTTCTTTATCATGCTAGGATTAACAGGAAAAAGCAAAAAATTTCAGAATTGCACCTTGCAATGTGGAGATATTACTGTTTGTGCATTTACAATATTCATTGATTTTTGCCATTGAAAAACATGTTTTTCATATACCAGAAATGTTTGAAGCTACTGACTGAATGAAAGGAGCTGGCATCTCACTCTCTTTGAATCTTCTTTATCATGCTAGGATTAACAGGAAAAAGCAAAAAATTTCAGAATTGCACCTTGCAATGTGGAGATATTACTGTTTGTGCATTTACAATATTCATTGATTTTTGCCATTGAAAAACGTCCAGAAATGTTTGAAGCTACTGACTGAATGAAAGGAGCTGGCATCTCACTCTCTTTGAATCTTCTTTATCATGCTAGGATTAGCAGGAAAAAGCAAAAAATTTCAGAATTGCACCTTGCAATGTGGAGATATTACTGTTTGTGCATTTACAATATTCATTGATTTTTGCCATTGAAAAACATGTTTTTCATATACCAGAAATGTTTGAAGCTACTGACTGAATGAAAGGAGCTGGCATCTCACTCTCTTTGAATCTTCTTTATCATGCTAGGATTAACAGGAAAAAGCAAAAAATTTCAGAATTGCACCTTGCAATGTGGAGATATTACTGTTTGTGCATTTACAATATTCATTGATTTTTGCCATTGAAAAACGTCCAGAAATGTTTGAAGCTACTGACTGAAAGGAGCTGGCATCTCACTCTCTTTGAATCTTCTTTATCATGCTAGGATTAGCAGGAAAAAGCAAAAAATTTCAGAATTGCACCTTGCAATGTGGAGATATTACTGTTTGTGCATTTACAATATTCATTGATTTTTGCCATTGAAAAACATGTTTTTCATATACCAGAAATGTTTGAAGCTACTGACTGAATGAAAGGAGCTGGCATCTCACTCTCTTTGAATCTTCTTTATCATGCTAGGAAAAGCAGGAAAAAGCAAAAAATTTCAGAATTGCACCTTGCAAATGTGGAGATATTACTGTTTGTGCATTTACAATATTCATTGATTTTTGCCATTGAAAAACATGTTTTTCATATACCAGAAATGTTTGAAGCTACTGACTGAATGAAAGGAGCTGGCATCTCACTCTCTTTGAATCTTCTTTATCATGCTAGGATTAACAGGAAAAAGCAAAAAATTTCAGAATTGCACCTTGCAATGTGGAGATATTACTGTTTGTGCATTTACAATATTCATTGATTTTTGCCATTGAAAAACGTCCAGAAATGTTTGAAGCTACTGACTGAATGAAAGGAGCTGGCATCTCACTCTCTTTGAATCTTCTTTATCATGCTAGGATTAACAGGAAAAAGCTAAAAATTTCAGAATTGCACCTTGCAATGTGGAGATATTACTGTTTGTGCATTTACAATATTCATTGATTTTTGCCATTGAAAAACGTCCAGAAATGTTTGAAGCTACTGACTGAATGAAAGGAGCTGGCATCTCACTCTCTTTGAATCTTCTTTATCATGCTAGGATTAGCAGGAAAAAGCAAAAAATTTCAGAATTGCACCTTGCAATGTGGAGATATTACTGTTTGTGCATTTACAATATTCATTGATTTTTGCCATTGAAAAACATGTTTTTCATATACCAGAAATGTTTGAAGCTACTGACTGAATGAAAGGAGCTGGCATCTCACTCTCTTTGAATCTTCTTTATCATGCTAGGATTAGCAGGAAAAAGCAAAAAAATTCAGAATTGCACCTTGCAATGTGGAGATATTACTGTTTGTGCATTTACAATATTCATTGATTTTTGCCATTGAAAAACGTTTTTCATATACCAGAAATGTTTGAAGCTACTGACTGAATGAAAGGAGCTGGCATCTCACTCTCTTTGAATCTTCTTTATCATGCTAGGATTAACAGGAAAAAGCAAAAAATTTCAGAATTGCACCTTGCAATGTGGAGATATTACTGTTTGAGCATTTACAATATTCATTGATTTTTGCCATTGAAAAACGTCCAGAAATGTTTGAAGCTACTGACTGAATGAAAGGAGCTGGCATCTCACTCTCTTTGAATCTTCTTTATCATGCTAGGATTAACAGGAAAAAGCTAAAAATTTCAGAATTGCACCTTGCAATGTGGAGATATTACTGTTTGTGCATTTACAATATTCATTGATTTTTGCCATTGAAAAACGTTTTTCATATACCAGAAATGTTTGAAGCTACTGACTGAATGAAAGGAGCTGGCATCTCACTCTCTTTGAATCTTCTTTATCATGCAAGGATTAAAAGGAAAAAGCAAAAAATTTCAGAATTGCACCTTGCAATGTGGAGATATTACTGTTTGAGCATTTACAATATTCATTGATTTTTGCCATTGAAAAACGTCCAGAAATATTTGAAGCTACTGACTGAATGAAAGGAGCTGGCATCTCACTCTCTTTGAATCTTCTTTATCATGCTAGGATTAACAGGAAAAAGCTAAAAATTTCAGAATTGCACCTTGCAATGTGGAGATATTACTGTTTGTGCATTTACAATATTCATTGATTTTTGCCATTGAAAAACATGTTTTTCATATACCAGAAATGTTTGAAGCTACTGACTGAATGAAAGGAGCTGGCATCTCACTCTCTTTGAATCTTCTTTATCATGCTAGGATTAACAGGAAAAAGCAAAAAATTTCAGAATTGCACCTTGCAATGTGGAGATATTACTGTTGGTGCATTTACAATATTCATTGATTTTTGCCATTGAAAAACGTCCAGAAATGTTTGAAGCTACTGACTGAAAGGAGCTGGCATCTCACTCTCTTTGAATCTTCTTTATCATGCTAGGATTAGCAGTAAAAAGCAAAAAATTTCAGAATTGCACCTTGCAATGTGGAGATATTACTGTTTGTGCATTTACAATATTCATTGATTTTTGCCATTGAAAAACATGTTTTTCATGTACCAGAAATGTTTGAAGCTACTGACTGAATGAAAGGAGCTGGCATCTCACTCTCTTTGAATCTTCTTTATCATGCTAGGAAAAGCAGGAAAAAGCAAAAAATTTCAGAATTGCACCTTGCAAATGTGGAGATATTACTGTTTGTGCATTTACAATATTCATTGATTTTTGCCATTGAAAAACATGTTTTTCATATACCAGAAATGTTTGAAGCTACTGACTGAATGAAAGGAGCTGGCATCTCACTCTCTTTGAATCTTCTTTATCATGCTAGGATTAACAGGAAAAAGCAAAAAATTTCAGAATTGCACCTTGCAATGTGGAGATATTACTGTTTGTGCATTTACAATATTCATTGATTTTTGCCATTGAAAAACGTCCAGAAATGTTTGAAGCTACTGACTGAATGAAAGGAGCTGGCATCTCACTCTCTTTGAATCTTCTTTATCATGCTAGGATTAACAGGAAAAAGCTAAAAATTTCAGAATTGCACCTTGCAATGTGGAGATATTACTGTTTGTGCATTTACAATATTCATTGATTTTTGCCATTGAAAAACGTCCAGAAATGTTTGAAGCTACTGACTGAATGAAAGGAGCTGGCATCTCACTCTCTTTGAATCTTCTTTATCATGCTAGGATTAGCAGGAAAAAGCAAAAAATTTCAGAATTGCACCTTGCAATGTGGAGATATTACTGTTTGTGCATTTACAATATTCATTGATTTTTGCCATTGAAAAACATGTTTTTCATATACCAGAAATGTTTGAAGCTACTGACTGAATGAAAGGAGCTGGCATCTCACTCTCTTTGAATCTTCTTTATCATGCTAGGATTAGCAGGAAAAAGCAAAAAAT
The DNA here is from genome assembly GCF_046119375.1 of Phyllobates terribilis. Classification (NCBI taxonomy): domain Eukaryota; kingdom Metazoa; phylum Chordata; class Amphibia; order Anura; family Dendrobatidae; genus Phyllobates; species Phyllobates terribilis. The sequence continues at coordinate 1,502,170 of NW_027363200.1, read as the reverse complement.
TTCAGAATTGCACCTTGCAATGTGGAGATATTACTGTTTGTGCATTTACAATATTCATTGATTTTTGCCATTGAAAAACGTTTTTCATATACCAGAAATGTTTGAAGCTACTGACTGAATGAAAGGAGCTGGCATCTCACTCTCTTTGAATCTTCTTTATCATGCTAGGATTAACAGGAAAAAGCAAAAAATTTCAGAATTGCACCTTGCAATGTGGAGATATTACTGTTTGAGCATTTACAATATTCATTGATTTTTGCCTTTGAAAAACGTCCAGAAATGTTTGAAGCTACTGACTGAATGAAAGGAGCTGGCATCTCACTCTCTTTGAATCTTCTTTATCATGCTAGGATTAACAGGAAAAAGCTAAAAATTTCAGAATTGCACCTTGCAATGTGGAGATATTACTGTTTGTGCATTTACAATATTCATTGATTTTTGCCATTGAAAAACGTCCAGAAATGTTTGAAGCTACTGACTGAATGAAAGGAGCTGGCATCTCACTCTCTTTGAATCTTCTTTATCATGCTAGGATTAGCAGGAAAAAGCAAAAAATTTCAGAATTGCACCTTGCAATGTGGAGATATTACTGTTTGTGCATTTACAATATTCATTGATTTTTGCCATTGAAAAACATGTTTTTCATATACCAGAAATGTTTGAAGCTACTGACTGAATGAAAGGAGCTGGCATCTCACTCTCTTTGAATCTTCTTTATCATGCTAGGATTAACAGGAAAAAGCAAAAAATTTCAGAATTGCACCTTGCAATGTGGAGATATTACTGTTTGTGCATTTACAATATTCATTGATTTTTGCCATTGAAAAACGTCCAGAAATGTTTGAAGCTACTGACTGAAAGGAGCTGGCATCTCACTCTCTTTGAATCTTCTTTATCATGCTAGGATTAGCAGGAAAAAGCAAAAAATTTCAGAATTGCACCTTGCAATGTGGAGATATTACTGTTTGTGCATTTACAATATTCATTGATTTTTGCCATTGAAAAACATGTTTTTCATATACCAGAAATGTTTGAAGCTACTGACTGAATGAAAGGAGCTGGCATCTCACTCTCTTTGAATCTTCTTTATCATGCTAGGAAAAGCAGGAAAAAGCAAAAAATTTCAGAATTGCACCTTGCAAATGTGGAGATATTACTGTTTGTGCATTTACAATATTCATTGATTTTTGCCATTGAAAAACATGTTTTTCATATACCAGAAATGTTTGAAGCTACTGACTGAATGAAAGGAGCTGGCATCTCACTCTCTTTGAATCTTCTTTATCATGCTAGGATTAACAGGAAAAAGCAAAAAATTTCAGAATTGCACCTTGCAATGTGGAGATATTACTGTTTGTGCATTTACAATATTCATTGATTTTTGCCATTGAAAAACGTCCAGAAATGTTTGAAGCTACTGACTGAATGAAAGGAGCTGGCATCTCACTCTCTTTGAATCTTCTTTATCATGCTAGGATTAACAGGAAAAAGCTAAAAATTTCAGAATTGCACCTTGCAATGTGGAGATATTACTGTTTGTGCATTTACAATATTCATTGATTTTTGCCATTGAAAAACGTCCAGAAATGTTTGAAGCTACTGACTGAATGAAAGGAGCTGGCATCTCACTCTCTTTGAATCTTCTTTATCCTGCTAGGATTAACAGGAAAAAGCAAAAAATTTCAGAATTGCACCTTGCAAATGTGGAGATATTACTGTTTGTGCATTTACAATATTCATTGATTTTTGCCATTGAAAAACATGTTTTTCATATACCAGAAATGTTTGAAGCTACTGACTGAATGAAAGGAGCTGGCATCTCACTCTCTTTGAATCTTCTTTATCATGCTAGGATTAACAGGAAAAAGCAAAAAATTTCAGAATTGCACCTTGCAATGTAGAGATATTACTGTTTGTGCATTTACAATATTCATTGATTTTTGCCATTGAAAAACGTCCAGAAATGTTTGAAGCTACTGACTGAATGAAAGGAGCTGGCATCTCACTCTCTTTGAATCTTCTTTATCATGCTAGGATTAACAGGAAAAAGCTAAAAATTTCAGAATTGCACCTTGCAATGTGGAGATATTACTGTTTGTGCATTTACAATATTCATTGATTTTTGCCATTGAAAAACATGTTTTTCATATACCAGAAATGTTTGAAGCTACTGACTGAATGAAAGGAGCTGGCATCTCACTCTCTTTGAATCTTCTTTATCCTGCTAGGATTAACAGGAAAAAGCAAAAAATTTCAGAATTGCACCTTGCAATGTGGAGATATTACTGTTTGTGCATTTACAATATTCATTGATTTTTGCCATTGAAAAACGTCCAGAAATGTTTGAAGCTACTGACTGAATGAAAGGAGCTGGCATCTCACTCTCTTTGAATCTTCTTTATCATGCTAGGATTAGCAGGAAAAAGCAAAAAATTTCAGAATTGCACCTTGCAATGTGGAGATATTACTGTTTGTGCATTTACAATATTCATTGATTTTTGCCATTGAAAAACATGTTTTTCATATACCAGAAATGTTTGAAGCTGCTGACTGAATGAAAGGAGCTGGCATCTCACTCTCTTTGAATCTTCTTTATTATGCTAGGATTAGCAGGAAAAAGCAAAAAATTTCAGAATTGCACCTTGCAATGTGGAGATATTACTGTTTGTGCATTTACAATATTCATTGATTTTTGCCATTGAAAAACATGTTTTTCATATACCAGAAATGTTTGAAGCTACTGACTGAATGAAAGGAGCTGGCATCTCACTCTCTTTGAATCTTCTTTATCATGCTAGGATTAACAGGAAAAAGCAAAAAATTTCAGAATTGCACCTTGCAATGTGGAGATATTACTGTTTGTGCATTTACAATATTCATTGATTTTTGCCATTGAAAAACGTCCAGAAATGTTTGAAGCTACTGACTGAATGAAAGGAGCTGGCATCTCACTCTCTTTGAATCTTCTTTATCATGCTAGGATTAGCAGGAAAAAGCAAAAAATTTCAGAATTGCACCTTGCAATGTGGAGATATTACTGTTTGTGCATTTACAATATTCATTGATTTTTGCCATTGAAAAACATGTTTTTCATATACCAGAAATGTTTGAAGCTACTGACTGAATGAAAGGAGCTGGCATCTCACTCTCTTTGAATCTTCTTTATCATGCTAGGATTAACAGGAAAAAGCAAAAAATTTCAGAATTGCACCTTGCAATGTGGAGATATTACTGTTTGTGCATTTACAATATTCATTGATTTTTGCCATTGAAAAATGTCCAGAAATGTTTGAAGCTACTGACTGAAAGGAGCTGGCATCTCACTCTCTTTGAATCTTCTTTATCATGCTAGGATTAGCAGGAAAAAGCAAAAAATTTCAGAATTGCACCTTGCAATGTGGAGATATTACTGTTTGTGCATTTACAATATTCATTGATTTTTGCCATTGAAAAACATGTTTTTCATATACCAGAAATGTTTGAAGCTACTGACTGAATGAAAGGAGCTGGCATCTCACTCTCTTTGAATCTTCTTTATCATGCTAGGAAAAGCAGGAAAAAGCAAAAAATTTCAGAATTGCACCTTGCAAATGTGGAGATATTACTGTTTGTGCATTTACAATATTCATTGATTTTTGCCATTGAAAAACATGTTTTTCATATACCAGAAATGTTTGAAGCTACTGACTGAATGAAAGGAGCTGGCATCTCACTCTCTTTGAATCTTCTTTATCATGCTAGGATTAACAGGAAAAAGCAAAAAATTTCAGAATTGCACCTTGCAATGTGGAGATATTACTGTTTGTGCATTTACAATATTCATTGATTTTTGCCATTGAAAAACGTCCAGAAATGTTTGAAGCTACTGACTGAATGAAAGGAGCTGGCATCTCACTCTCTTTGAATCTTCTTTATCATGCTAGGATTAACAGGAAAAAGCTAAAAATTTCAGAATTGCACCTTGCAATGTGGAGATATTACTGTTTGTGCATTTACAATATTCATTGATTTTTGCCATTGAAAAACATGTTTTTCATATACCAGAAATGTTTGAAGCTACTGACTGAATGAAAGGAGCTGGCATCTCACTCTCTTTGAATCTTCTTTATCCTGGTAGGATTAACAGGAAAAAGCAAAAAATTTCAGAATTGCACCTTGCAAATGTGGAGATATTACTGTTTGTGCATTTACAATATTCATTGATTTTTGCCATTGAAAAACATGTTTTTCATATACCAGAAATGTTTGAAGCTACTGACTGAATGAAAGGAGCTGGCATCTCACTCTCTTTGAATCTTCTTTATCATGCTAGGATTAACAGGAAAAAGCAAAAAATTTCAGAATTGCACCTTGCAATGTGGAGATATTACTGTTTGTGCATTTACAATATTCATTGATTTTTGCCATTGAAAAACGTCCAGAAATGTTTGAAGCTACTGACTGAATGAAAGGAGCTGGCATCTCACTCTCTTTGAATCTTCTTTATCATGCTAGGATTAACAGGAAAAAGATAAAAATTTCAGAATTGCACCTTGCAATGTGGAGATATTACTGTTTGTGCATTTACAATATTCATTGATTTTTGCCATTGAAAAACATGTATTTCATATACCAGAAATGTTTGAAGCTACTGACTGAATGAAAGGAGCTGGCATCTCACTCTCTTTGAATCTTCTTTATCCTGCTAGGATTAACAGGAAAAAGCAAAAAATTTCAGAATTGCACCTTGCAATGTGGAGATATTACTGTTTGTGCATTTACAATATTCATTGATTTTTGCCATTGAAAAACGTCCAGAAATGTTTGAAGCTACTGACTGAATGAAAGGAGCTGGCATCTCACTCTCTTTGAATCTTCTTTATCATGCTAGGATTAGCAGGAAAAAGCAAAAAATTTCAGAATTGCACCTTGCAATGTGGAGATATTACTGTTTGTGCATTTACAATATTCATTGATTTTTGCCATTGAAAAACATGTTTTTCATATACCAGAAATGTTTGAAGCTGCTGACTGAATGAAAGGAGCTGGCATCTCACTCTCTTTGAATCTTCTTTATCATGCTAGGATTAGCAGGAAAAAGCAAAAAATTTCAGAATTGCACCTTGCAATGTGGAGATATTACTGTTTGTGCATTTACAATATTCATTGATTTTTGCCATTGAAAAACATGTTTTTCATATACCAGAAATGTTTGAAGCTACTGACTGAATGAAAGGAGCTGGCATCTCACTCTCTTTGAATCTTCTTTATCATGCTAGGATTAACAGGAAAAAGCAAAAAATTTCAGAATTGCACCTTGCAATGTGGAGATATTACTGTTTGTGCATTTACAATATTCATTGATTTTTGCCATTGAAAAACGTCCAGAAATGTTTGAAGCTACTGACTGAAAGGAGCTGGCATCTCACTCTCTTTGAATCTTCTTTATCATGCTAGGATTAGCAGGAAAAAGCAAAAAATTTCAGAATTGCACCTTGCAATGTGGAGATATTACTGTTTGTGCATTTACAATATTCATTGATTTTTGCCATTGAAAAACATGTTTTTCATATACCAGAAATGTTTGAAGCTACTGACTGAATGAAAGGAGCTGGCATCTCACTCTCTTTGAATCTTCTTTATCATGCTAGGAAAAGCAGGAAAAAGCAAAAAATTTCAGAATTGCACCTTGCAAATGTGGAGATATTACTGTTTGTGCATTTACAATATTCATTGATTTTTGCCATTGAAAAACATGTTTTTCATATACCAGAAATGTTTGAAGCTACTGACTGAATGAAAGGAGCTGGCATCTCACTCTCTTTGAATCTTCTTTATCATGCTAGGAAAAGCAGGAAAAAGCAAAAAATTTCAGAATTGCACCTTGCAAATGTGGAGATATTACTGTTTGTGCATTTACAATATTCATTGATTTTTGCCATTGAAAAACATGTTTTTCATATACCAGAAATGTTTGAAGCTACTGACTGAATGAAAGGAGCTGGCATCTCACTCTCTTTGAATCTTCTTTATCATGCTAGGATTAACAGGAAAAAGCAAAAAATTTCAGAATTGCACCTTGCAATGTGGAGATATTACTGTTTGTGCATTTACAATATTCATTGATTTTTGCCATTGAAAAACGTCCAGAAATGTTTGAAGCTACTGACTGAATGAAAGGAGCTGGCATCTCACTCTCTTTGAATCTTCTTTATCATGCTAGGATTAACAGGAAAAAGCTAAAAATTTCAGAATTGCACCTTGCAATGTGGAGATATTACTGTTTGTGCATTTACAATATTCATTGATTTTTGCCATTGAAAAACATGTTTTTCATATACCAGAAATGTTTGAAGCTACTGACTGAATGAAAGGAGCTGGCATCTCACTCTCTTTGAATCTTCTTTATCCTGCTAGGATTAACAGGAAAAAGCAAAAAATTTCAGAATTGCACCTTGCAAATGTGGAGATATTACTGTTTGTGCATTTACAATATTCATTGATTTTTGCCATTGAAAAACATGTTTTTCATATACCAGAAATGTTTGAAGCTACTGACTGAATGAAAGGAGCTGGCATCTCACTCTCTTTGAATCTTCTTTATCATGCTAGGATTAACAGGAAAAAGCAAAAAATTTCAGAATTGCACCTTGCAATGTGGAGATATTACTGTTTGTGCATTTACAATATTCATTGATTTTTGCCATTGAAAAACGTCCAAAAATGTTTGAAGCTACTGACTGAATGAAAGGAGTTGGCATCTCACTCTCTTTGAATCTTCTTTATCATGCTAGGATTAACAGGAAAAAGCTAAAAATTTCAGAATTGCACCTTGCAATGTGGAGATATTACTGTTTGTGCATTTACAATATTCATTGATTTTTGCCATTGAAAAACATGTTTTTCATATACCAGAAATGTTTGAAGCTACTGACTGAATGAAAGGAGCTGGCATCTCACTCTCTTTGAATCTTCTTTATCCTGCTAGGATTAACAGGAAAAAGCAAAAAATTTCAGAATTGCACCTTGCAATGTGGAGATATTACTGTTTGTGCATTTACAATATTCATTGATTTTTGCCATTGAAAAACGTCCAGAAATGTTTGAAGCTACTGACTGAATGAAAGGAGCTGGCAACTCACTCTCTTTGAATCTTCTTTATCATGCTAGGATTAGCAGGAAAAAGCAAAAAATTTCAGAATTGCACCTTGCAATGTGGAGATATTACTGTTTGTGCATTTACAATATTCATTGATTTTTGCCATTGAAAAACATGTTTTTCATATACCAGAAATGTTTGAAGCTGCTGACTGAATGAAAGGAGCTGGCATCTCACTCTCTTTGAATCTTCTTTATCATGCTAGGATTAGCAGGAAAAAGAAAAAATTTCAGAATTGCACCTTGCAATGTGGAGATATTACTGTTTGTGCATTTACAATATTCATTGATTTTTGCCATTGAAAAACATGTTTTTCATATACCAGAAATGTTTGAAGCTACTGACTGAATGAAAGGAGCTGGCATCTCACTCTCTTTGAATCTTCTTTATCATGCTAGGATTAACAGGAAAAAGCAAAAAATTTCAGAATTGCACCTTGCAATGTGGAGATATTACTGTTTGTGCATTTACAATATTCATTGATTTTTGCCATTGAAAAACGTCCAGAAATGTTTGAAGCTACTGACTGAATGAAAGGAGGTGGCATCTCACTCTCTTTGAATCTTCTTTATCATGCTAGGATTAACAGGAAAAAGCTAAAAATTTCAGAATTGCACCTTGCAATGTGGAGATATTACTGTTTGTGCATTTACAATATTCATTGATTTTTGCCATTGAAAAACATGTTTTTCATATACCAGAAATGTTTGAAGCTACTGACTGAATGAAAGGAGCTGGCATCTCACTCTCTTTGAATCTTCTTTATCCTGCTAGGATTAACAGGAAAAAGCAAAAAATTTCAGAATTGCACCTTGCAAATGTGGAGATATTACTGTTTGTGCATTTACAATATTCATTGATTTTTGCCGTTGAAAAACATGTTTTTCATATACCAGAAATGTTTGAAGCTACTGACTGAATGAAAGGAGCTGGCATCTCACTCTCTTTGAATCTTCTTTATCATGCTAGGATTAACAGGAAAAAGCAAAAAATTTCACAATTGCACCTTGCAATGTGGAGATATTACTGTTTGTGCATTTACAATATTCATTGATTTTTGCCATTGAAAAACGTCCAGAAATGTTTGAAGCTTCTGACTGAATGAAAGGAGCTGGCATCTCACTCTCTTTGAATCTTCTTTATCATGCTAGGATTAACAGGAAAAAGCTAAAAATTTCAGAATTGCACCTTGCAATGTGGAGATATTACTGTTTGTGCATTTACAATATTCATTGATTTTTGCCATTGAAAAACATGTTTTTCATATACCAGAAATGTTTGAAGCTACTGACTGAATGAAAGGAGCTGGCATCTCACTCTCTTTGAATCTTCTTTATCCTGCTAGGATTAACAGGAAAAAGCAAAAAATTTCAGAATTGCACCTTGCAATGTGGAGATATTACTGTTTGTGCATTTACAATATTCATTGATTTTTGCCATTGAAAAACGTCCAGAAATGTTTGAAGCTACTGACTGAATGAAAGGAGCTGGCATCTCACTCTCTTTGAATCTTCTTTATCATGCTAGGATTAGCAGGAAAAAGCAAAAAATTTCAGAATTGCACCTTGCAATGTGGAGATATTACTGTTTGTGCATTTACAATATTCATTGATTTTTGCCATTGAAAAACATGTTTTTCATATACCAGAAATGTTTGAAGCTGCTGACTGAATGAAAGGAGCTGGCATCTCACTCTCTTTGAATCTTCTTTATCATGCTAGGATTAGCAGGAAAAAGCAAAAAATTTCAGAATTGCACCTTGCAATGTGGAGATATTACTGTTTGTGCATTTACAATATTCATTGATTTTTGCCATTGAAAAACATGTTTTTCATATACCAGAAATGTTTGAAGCTACTGACTGAATGAAAGGAGCTGGCATCTCACTCTCTTTGAATCTTCTTTATCATGCTAGGATTAACAGGAAAAAGCAAAAAATTTCAGAATTGCACCTTGCAATGTGGAGATATTACTGTTTGTGCATTTACAATATTCATTGATTTTTGCCATTGAAAAACGTCCAGAAATGTTTGAAGCTACTGACTGAATGAAAGGAGCTGGCATCTCACTCTCTTTGAATCTTCTTTATCATGCTAGGATTAACAGGAAAAAGCTAAAAATTTCAGAATTGCACCTTGCAATGTGGAGATATTACTGTTTGTGCATTTACAATATTCATTGATTTTTGCCATTGAAAAACATGTTTTTCATATACCAGAAATGTTTGAAGCTACTGACTGAATGAAAGGAGCTGGCATCTCACTCTCTTTGAATCTTCTTTATCCTGCTAGGATTAACAGGAAAAAGCAAAAAATTTCAGAATTGCACCTTGCAATGTGGAGATATTACTGTTTGTGCATTTACAATATTCATTGATTTTTGCCATTGAAAAACGTCCAGAAATGTTTGAAGCTACTGACTGAATGAAAGGAGCTGGCATCTCACTCTCTTTGAATCTTCTTTATCATGCTAGGAAAAGCAGGAAAAAGCAAAAAATTTCAGAATTGCACCTTGCAAATGTGGAGATATTACTGTTTGTGCATTTACAATATTCATTGATTTTTGCCATTGAAAAACATGTTTTTCATATACCAGAAATGTTTGAAGCTACTGACTGAATGAAAGGAGCTGGCATCTCACTCTCTTTGAATCTTCTTTATCATGCTAGGATTAACAGGAAAAAGCAAAAAATTTCAGAATTGCACCTTGCAATGTGGAGATATTACTGTTTGTGCATTTACAATATTCATTGATTTTTGCCATTGAAAAACGTCCAGAAATGTTTGAAGCTACTGACTGAATGAAAGGAGCTGGCATCTCACTCTCTTTGAATCTTCTTTATCATGCTAGGATTAACAGGAAAAAGCTAAAAATTTCAGAATTGCACCTTGCAATGTGGAGATATTACTGTTTGTGCATTTACAATATTCATTGATTTTTGCCATTGAAAAACATGTTTTTCATATACCAGAAATGTTTGAAGCTACTGACTGAATGAAAGGAGCTGGCATCTCACTCTCTTTGAATCTTCTTTATCCTGCTAGGATTAACAGGAAAAAGCAAAAAATTTCAGAATTGCACCTTGCAAATGTGGAGATATTACTGTTTGTGCATTTACAATATTCATTGATTTTTGCCATTGAAAAACATGTTTTTCATATACCAGAAATGTTTGAAGCTACTGACTGAATGAAAGGAGCTGGCATCTCACTCTCTTTGAATCTTCTTTATCATGCTAGGATTAACAGGAAAAAGCAAAAAATTTCAGAATTGCACCTTGCAATGTGGAGATATTACTGTTTGTGCATTTACAATATTCATTGATTTTTGCCATTGAAAAACATGTTTTTCATATACCAGAAATGTTTGAAGCTACTGACTGAATGAAAGGAGCTGGCATCTCACTCTCTTTGAATCTTCTTTATCCTGCTAGGATTAACAGGAAAAAGCAAAAAATTTCAGAATTGCACCTTGCAATGTGGAGATATTACTGTTTGTGCATTTACAATATTCATTGATTTTTGCCATTGAAAAACGTCCAGAAATGTTTGAAGCTACTGACTGAATGAAAAGAGCTGGCATCTCACTCTCTTTGAATCTTCTTTATCATGCTAGGATTAGCAGGAAAAAGCAAAAAATTTCAGAATTGCACCTTGCAATGTGGAGATATTACTGTTTGTGCATTTACAATATTCATTGATTTTTGCCATTGAAAAACATGTTTTTCATATACCAGAAATGTTTGAAGCTGCTGACTGAATGAAAGGAGCTGGCATCTCACTCTCTTTGAATCTTCTTTATCATGCTAGGATTAGCAGGAAAAAGCAAAAAATTTCAGAATTGCACCTTGCAATGTGGAGATATTACTGTTTGTGTATTTACAATATTCATTGATTTTTGCCATTGAAAAACATGTTTTTCATATACCAGAAATGTTTGAAGCTACTGACTGAATGAAAGGAGCTGGCATCTCACTCTCTTTGAATCTTCTTTTCATGCTAGGATTAACAGGAAAAAGCAAAAAATTTCAGAATTGCACCTTGCAATGTGGAGATATTACTGTTTGTGCATTTACAATATTCATTGATTTTTGCCATTGAAAAACGTCCAGAAATGTTTGAAGCTACTGACTGAATGAAAGGAGCTGGCATCTCACTCTCTTTGAATCTTCTTTATCATGCTAGGATTAACAGGAAAAAGCTAAAAATTTCAGAATTGCACCTTGCAATGTGGAGATATTACTGTTTGTGCATTTACAATATTCATTGATTTTTGCCATTGAAAAACATGTTTTTCGTATACCAGAAATGTTTGAAGCTACTGACTGAATGAAAGGAGCTGGCATCTCACTCTCTTTGAATCTTCTTTATCCTGCTAGGATTAACAGGAAAAAGCAAAAAATTTCAGAATTGCACCTTGCAATGTGGAGATATTACTGTTTGTGCATTTACAATATTCATTGATTTTTGCCATTGAAAAACGTCCAGAAATGTTTGAAGCTACTGACTGAATGAAAGGAGCTGGCATCTCACTCTCTTTGAATCTTCTTTATCATGCTAGGATTAGCAGGAAAAAGCAAAAAATTTCAGAATTGCACCTTGCAATGTGGAGATATTACTGTTTGTGCATTTACAATATTCATTGATTTTTGCCATTGAAAAACATGTTTTTCATATACCAGAAATGTTTGAAGCTGCTGACTGAATGAAAGGAGCTGGCATCTCACTCTCTTTGAATCTTCTTTATCATGCTAGGATTAGCAGGAAAAAGCAAAAAATTTCAGAATTGCACCTTGCAATGTGGAGATATTACTGTTTGTGCATTTACAATATTCATTGATTTTTGCCATTGAAAAACATGTTTTTCATATACCAGAAATGTTTGAAGCTACTGACTGAATGAAAGGAGCTGGCATCTCACTCTCTTTGAATCTTCTTTATCATGCTAGGATTAACAGGAAAAAGCAAAAAATTTCAGAATTGCACCTTGCAATGTGGAGATATTACTGTTTGTGCATTTACAATATTCATTGATTTTTGCCATTGAAAACGTCCAGAAATGTTTGAAGCTACTGACTGAATGAAAGGAGCTGGCATCTCACTCTCTTTGAATCTTCTTTATCATGCTAGGATTAACAGGAAAAAGCTAAAAATTTCAGAATTGCACCTTGCAATGTGGAGATATTACTGTTTGTGCATTTACAATATTCATTGATTTTTGCCATTGAAAAACATGTTTTTCATATACCAGAAATGTTTGAAGCTACTGACTGAATGAAAGGAGCTGGCATCTCACTCTCTTTGAATCTTCTTTATCATGCTAGGATTAGCAGGAAAAAGCAAAAAATTTCAGAATTGCACCTTGCAATGTGGAGATATTACTGTTTGTGCATTTACAATATTCATTGATTTTTGCCATTGAAAAACATGTTTTTCATATACCAGAAATGTTTGAAGCTACTGACTGAATGAAAGGAGCTGGCATCTCACTCTCTTTGAATCTTCTTTATCATGCTAGGATTAGCAGGAAAAAGCAAAAAATTTCAGAATTGCACCTTGCAATGTGGAGATATTACTGTTTGTGCATTTACAATATTCATTGATTTTTGCCATTGAAAAACATGTTTTTCATATACCAGAAATGTTTGAAGCTACTGACTGAATGAAAGGAGCTGGCATCTCACTCTCTTTGAATCTTCTTTATCCTGCTAGGATTAACAGGAAAAAGCAAAAAATTTCAGAATTGCACCTTGCAATGTGGAGATATTACTGTTTGTGCATTTACAATATTCATTGATTTTTGCCATTGAAAAACGTCCAGAAATGTTTGAAGCTACTGACTGAATGAAAGGAGCTGGCATCTCACTCTCTTTGAATCTTCTTTATCATGCTAGGAAAAGCAGGAAAAAGCAAAAAATTTCAGAATTGCACCTTGCAAATGTGGAGATATTACTGTTTGTGCATTTACAATATTCATTGATTTTTGCCATTGAAAAACATGTTTTTCATATACCAGAAATGTTTGAAGCTACTGACTGAATGAAAGGAGCTGGCATCTCACTCTCTTTGAATCTTCTTTATCATGCTAGGATTAACAGGAAAAAGCAAAAAATTTCAGAATTGCACCTTGCAATGTGGAGATATTACTGTTTGTGCATTTACAATATTCATTGATTTTTGCCATTGAAAAACGTCCAGAAATGTTTGAAGCTACTGACTGAATGAAAGGAGCTGGCATCTCACTCTCTTTGAATCTTCTTTATCATGCTAGGATTAACAGGAAAAAGCTAAAAATTTCAGAATTGCACCTTGCAATGTGGAGATATTACTGTTTGTGCATTTACAATATTCATTGATTTTTGCCATTGAAAAACATGTTTTTCATATACCAGAAATGTTTGAAGCTACTGACTGAATGAAAGGAGCTGGCATCTCACTCTCTTTGAATCTTCTTTATCCTGCTAGGATTAACAGGAAAAAGCAAAAAATTTCAGAATTGCACCTTGCAAATGTGGAGATATTACTGTTTGTGCATTTACAATATTCATTGATTTTTGCCATTGAAAAACATGTTTTTCATATACCAGAAATGTTTGAAGCTACTGACTGAATGAAAGGAGCTGGCATCTCACTCTCTTTGAATCTTCTTTATCATGCTAGGATTAACAGGAAAAAGCAAAAAATTTCAGAATTGCACCTTGCAATGTGGAGATATTACTGTTTGTGCATTTACAATATTCATTGATTTTTGCCATTGAAAAACGTCCAGAAATGTTTGAAGCTACTGACTGAATGAAAGGAGCTGGCATCTCACTCTCTTTGAATCTTCTTTATCATGCTAGGATTAACAGGAAAAAGCTAAAAATTTCAGAATTGCACCTTGCAATGTGGAGATATTACTGTTTGTGCATTTACAATATTCATTGATTTTTGCCATTGAAAAACATGTTTTTCATATACCAGAAATGTTTGAAGCTACTGACTGAATGAAAGGAGCTGGCATCTCACTCTCTTTGAATCTTCTTTATCCTGCTAGGATTAACAGGAAAAAGCAAAAAATTTCAGAATTGCACCTTGCAATGTGGAGATATTACTGTTTGTGCATTTACAATATTCATTGATTTTTGCCATTGAAAAACGTCCAGAAATGTTTGAAGCTACTGACTGAATGAAAGGAGCTGGCATCTCACTCTCTTTGAATCTTCTTTATCATGCTAGGATTAGCAGGAAAAAGCAAAAAATTTCAGAATTGCACCTTGCAATGTGGAGATATTACTGTTTGTGCATTTACAATATTCATTGATTTTTGCCATTGAAAAACATGTTTTTCATATACCAGAAATGTTTGAAGCTGCTGACTGAATGAAAGGAGCTGGCATCTCACTCTCTTTGAATCTTCTTTATCATGCTAGGATTAGCAGGAAAAAGCAAAAAATTTCAGAATTGCACCTTGCAATGTGGAGATATTACTGTTTGTGCATTTACATTATTCATTGATTTTTGCCATTGAAAAACGTCCAGAAATGTTTGAAGCTACTGACTGAATGAAAGGAGCTGGCATCTCACTCTCTTTGAATCTTCTTTATCATGCTAGGATTAACAGGAAAAAGCTAAAAATTTCAGAATTGCACCTTGCAATGTGGAGATATTACTGTTTGTGCATTTACAATATTCATTGATTTTTGCCATTGAAAAACATGTTTTTCATATACCAGAAATGTTTGAAGCTACTGACTGAATGAAAGGAGCTGGCATCTCACTCTCTTTGAATCTTCTTTATCATGCTAGGATTAACAGGAAAAAGCAAAAAATTTCAGAATTGCACCTTGCAATGTGGAGATATTACTGTTTGTGCATTTACAATATTCATTGATTTTTGCCATTGAAAAACGTCCAGAAATGTTTGAAGCTACTGACTGAATGAAAGGAGCTGGCATCTCACTCTCTTTGAATCTTCTTTATCATGCTAGGATTAACAGGAAAAAGCTAAAAATTTCAGAATTGCACCTTGCAATGTGGAGATATTACTGTTTGTGCATTTACAATATTCTATGATTTTTGCCATTGAAAAACATGTTTTTCATATACCAGAAATGTTTGAAGCTACTGACTGAATGAAAGGAGCTGGCATCTCACTCTCTTTGAATCTTCTTTATCCTGCTAGGATTAACAGGAAAAAGCAAAAAATTTCAGAATTGCACCTTGCAATGTGGAGATATTACTGTTTGTGCATTTACAATATTCATTGATTTTTGCCATTGAAAAACGTCCAGAAATGTTTGAAGCTACTGACTGAATGAAAGGAGCTGGCATCTCACTCTCTTTGAATCTTCTTTATCATGCTAGGATTAGCAGGAAAAAGCAAAAAATTTCAGAATTGCACCTTGCAATGTGGAGATATTACTGTTTGTGCATTTACAATATTCATTGATTTTTGCCATTGAAAAACATGTTTTTCATATACCAGAAATGTTTGAAGCTGCTGACTGAATGAAAGGAGCTGGCATCTCACTCTCTTTGAATCTTCTTTATCATGCTAGGATTAGCAGGAAAAAGCAAAAAATTTCAGAATTGCACCTTGCAATGTGGAGATATTACTGTTTGTGCATTTACAATATTCATTGATTTTTGCCATTGAAAAACATGTTTTTCATATACCAGAAATGTTTGAAGCTACTGACTGAAGGAAAGGAGCTGGCATCTCACTCTCTTTGAATCTTCTTTATCATGCTAGGATTAACAGGAAAAAGCAAAAAATTTCAGAATTGCACCTTGCAATGTGGAGATATTACTGTTTGTGCATTTACATTATTCATTGATTTTTGCCATTGAAAAACGTCCAGAAATGTTTGAAGCTACTGACTGAATGAAAGGAGCTGGCATCTCACTCTCTTTGAATCTTCTTTATCATGCTAGGATTAACAGGAAAAAGCTAAAAATTTCAGAATTGCACCTTGCAATGTGGAGATATTACTGTTTGTGCATTTACAATATTCATTGATTTTTGCCATTGAAAAACATGTTTTTCATATACCAGAAATGTTTGAAGCTACTGACTGAATGAAAGGAGCTGGCATCTCACTCTCTTTGAATCTTCTTTATCATGCTAGGATTAGCAGGAAAAAGCAAAAAATTTCAGAATTGCACCTTGCAATGTGGAGATATTACTGTTTGTGCTTTTACAATATTCATTGATTTTTGCCATTGAAAAACATGTTTTTCATATACCAGAAATGTTTGAAGCTACTGACTGAATGAAAGGAGCTGGCATCTCACTCTCTTTGAATCTTCTTTATCATGCTAGGATTAGCAGGAAAAAGCAAAAAATTTCAGAATTGCACCTTGCAATGTGGAGATATTACTGTTTGTGCATTTACAATATTCATTGATTTTTGCCATTGAAAAACATGTTTTTCATATACCAGAAATGTTTGAAGCTACTGACTGAATGAAAGGAGCTGGCATCTCACTCTCTTTGAATCTTCTTTATCATGCTAGGATTAACAGGAAAAAGCAAAAAATTTCAGAATTGCACCTTGCAATGTGGAGATATTACTGTTTGTGCATTTACAATATTCATTGATTTTTGCCATTGAAAAACGTCCAGAAATGTTTGAAGCTACTGACTGAATGAAAGGAGCTGGCATCTCACTCTCTTTGAATCTTCTTTATCATGCTAGGATTAGCAGGAAAAAGCAAAAAATTTCAGAATTGCACCTTGCAATGTGGAGATATTACTGTTTGTGCATTTACAATATTCATTGATTTTTGCCATTGAAAAACATGTTTTTCATATACCAGAAATGTTTGAAGCTACTGACTGAATGAAAGGAGCTGGCATCTCACTCTCTTTGAATCTTCTTTATCATGCTAGGATTAGCAGGAAAAAGCAAAAAATTTCAGAATTGCACCTTGCAATGTGGAGATATTACTGTTTGTGCATTTACAATATTCATTGATTTTTGCCATTGAAAAACATGTTTTTCATATACCAGAAATGTTTGAAGCTACTGACTGAATGAAAGGAGCTGGCATCTCACTCTCTTTGAATCTTCTTTATCATGCTAGGATTAACAGGAAAAAGCAAAAAATTTCAGAATTGCACCTTGCAATGTGGAGATATTACTGTTTGTGCATTTACAATATTCATTGATTTTTGCCATTGAAAAACGTCCAGAAATGTTTGAAGCTACTGACTGAATGAAAGGAGCTGGCATCTCACTCTCTTTGAATCTTCTTTATCATGCTAGGATTAGCAGGAAAAAGCAAAAAATTTCAGAATTGCACCTTGCAATGTGGAGATATTACTGTTTGTGCATTTACAATATTCATTGATTTTTGCCATTGAAAAACATGTTTTTCATATACCAGAAATGTTTGAAGCTACTGACTGAATGAAAGGAGCTGGCATCTCACTCTCTTTGAATCTTCTTTATCATGCTAGGATTAACAGGAAAAAGCAAAAAATTTCAGAATTGCACCTTGCAATGTGGAGATATTACTGTTTGTGCATTTACAATATTCATTGATTTTTGCCATTGAAAAACGTCCAGAAATGTTTGAAGCTACTGACTGAATGAAAGGAGCTGGCATCTCACTCTCTTTGAATCTTCTTTATCATGCTAGGATTAGCAGGAAAAAGCAAAAAATTTCAGAATTGCACCTTGCAATGTGGAGATATTACTGTTTGTGCATTTACAATATTCATTGATTTTTGCCATTGAAAAACATGTTTTTCATATACCAGAAATGTTTGAAGCTACTGACTGAATGAAAGGAGCTGGCATCTCACTCTCTTTGAATCTTCTTTATCATGCTAGGATTAACAGGAAAAAGCAAAAAATTTCAGAATTGCACCTTGCAATGTGGAGATATTACTGTTTGTGCATTTACAATATTCATTGATTTTTGCCATTGAAAAACATGTTTTTCATATACCAGAAATGTTTGAAGCTACTGACTGAATGAAAGGAGCTGGCATCTCACTCTCTTTGAATCTTCTTTATCATGCTAGGATTAACAGGAAAAAGCAAAAAATTTCAGAATTGCACCTTGCAATGTGGAGATATTACTGTTTGTGCATTTACAATATTCATTGATTTTTGCCATTGAAAAACGTCCAGAAATGTTTGAAGCTACTGACTGAATGAAAGGAGCTGGCATCTCACTCTCTTTGAATCTTCTTTATCATGCTAGGATTAGCAGGAAAAAGCAAAAAATTTCAGAATTGCACCTTGCAATGTGGAGATATTACTGTTTGTGCATTTACAATATTCATTGATTTTTGCCATTGAAAAACATGTTTTTCATATACCAGAAATGTTTGAAGCTACTGACTGAATGAAAGGAGCTGGCATCTCACTCTCTTTGAATCTTCTTTATCATGCTAGGATTAACAGGAAAAAGCAAAAAATTTCAGAATTGCACCTTGCAATGTGGAGATATTACTGTTTGTGCATTTACAATATTCATTGATTTTTGCCATTGAAAAACGTCCAGAAATGTTTGAAGCTACTGACTGAATGAAAGGAGCTGGCATCTCACTCTCTTTGAATCTTCTTTATCATGCTAGGATTAGCAGGAAAAAGCAAAAAATTTCAGAATTGCACCTTGCAATGTGGAGATATTACTGTTTGTGCATTTACAATATTCATTGATTTTTGCCATTGAAAAACATGTTTTTCATATACCAGAAATGTTTGAAGCTACTGACTGAATGAAAGGAGCTGGCATCTCACTCTCTTTGAATCTTCTTTATCATGCTAGGATTAACAGGAAAACGCTAAAAATTTCAGAATTGCACCTTGCAATGTGGAGATATTACTGTTTGTGCATTTACAATATTCATTGATTTTTGCCATTGAAAAACGTTTTTCATATACCAGAAATGTTTGAAGCTACTGACTGAATGAAAGGAGCTGGCATCTCACTCTCTTTGAATCTTCTTTATCATGCTAGGATTAACAGGAAAAAGCAAAAAAATTCAGAATTGCACCTTGCAATGTGGAGATATTACTGTTTGTGCATTTACAATATTCATTGATTTTTGCCATTGAAAAACGTCCAGAAATGTTTGAAGCTACTGACTGAATGAAAGGAGCTGGCATCTCACTCTCTTTGAATCTTCTTTATCATGCTAGGATTAGCAGGAAAAAGCAAAAAATTTCAGAATTGCACCTTGCAATGTGGAGATATTACTGTTTGTGCATTTACAATATTCATTGATTTTTGCCATTGAAAAACATGTTTTTCATATACCAGAAATGTTTGAAGCTACTGACTGAATGAAAGGAGCTGGCATCTCACTCTCTTTGAATCTTTTTATCATGCTAGGATTAACAGGAAAAAGCAAAAAATTTCAGAATTGCACCTTGCAATGTGGAGATATTACTGTTTGTGCATTTACAATATTCATTGATTTTTGCCATTGAAAAACGTCCAGAAATGTTTGAAGTTACTGACTGAATGAAAGGAGCTGGCATCTCACTCTCTTTGAATCTTCTTTATCATGCTAGGATTAGCAGGAAAAAGCAAAAAATTTCAGAATTGCACCTTGCAATGTGGAGATATTACTGTTTGTGCATTTACAATATTCATTGATTTTTGCCATTGAAAAACGTCCAGAAATGTTTGAAGCTACTGACTGAATGAAAGGAGCTGGCATCTCACTCTCTTTGAATCTTCTTTATCATGCTAGGATTAACAGGAAAAAGCAAAAAATTTCAGAATTGCACCTTGCAATGTGGAGATATTACTGTTTGTGCATTTACAATATTCATTGATTTTTGCCATTGAAAAACATGTTTTTCATATACCAGAAATGTTTGAAGCTACTGACTGAATGAAAGGAGCTGGCATCTCACTCTCTTTGAATCTTCTTTATCATGCTAGGATTAACAGGAAAAAGCAAAAAATTTCAGAATTGCACCTTACAATGTGGAGATATTACTGTTTGTGCATTTACAATATTCATTGATTTTTGCCATTGAAAAACGTCCAGAAATGTTTGAAGCTACTGACTGAATGAAAGGAGCTGGCATCTCACTCTCTTTGAATCTTCTTTATCATGCTAGGATTAGCAGGAAAAAGCAAAAAATTTCAGAATTGCACCTTGCAATGTGGAGATATTACTGTTTGTGCATTTACAATATTCATTAATTTTTGCCATTGAAAAACATGTTTTTCATATACCAGAAATGTTTGAAGCTACTGACTGAATGAAAGGAGCTGGCATCTCACTCTCTTTGAATCTTCTTTATCATGCTAGGATTAGCAGGAAAAAGCAAAAAATTTCAGAATTGCACCTTGCAATGTGGAGATATTACTGTTTGTGCATTTACAATATTCATTGATTTTTGCCATTGAAAAACGTTTTTCATATACCAGAAATGTTTGAAGCTACTGACTGAATGAAAGGAGCTGGCATCTCACTCTCTTTGAATCTTCTTTATCATGCTAGGATTAACAGGAAAAAGCAAAAAATTTCAGAATTGCACCTTGCAATGTGGAGATATTACTGTTTGAGCATTTACAATATTCATTGATTTTTGCCATTGAAAAACGTCCAGAAATGTTTGAAGCTACTGACTGAATGAAAGGAGCTGGCATCTCACTCTTTGAATCTTCTTTATCATGCTAGGATTAACAGGAAAAAGCTAAAAATTTCAGAATTGCACCTTGCAATGTGGAGATATTACTGTTTGTGCATTTACAATATTCATTGATTTTTGCCATTGAAAAACGTTTTTCATATACCAGAAATGTTTGAAGCTACTGACTGAATGAAAGGAGCTGGCATCTCACTCTCTTTGAATCTTCTTTATCATGCTAGGATTAACAGGAAAAAGCAAAAAATTTCAGAATTGCACCTTGCAATGTGGAGATATTACTGTTTGAGCATTTACAATATTCATTGATTTTTGCCATTGAAAAACGTCCAGAAATGTTTGAAGCTACTGACTGAATGAAAGGAGCTGGCATCTCACTCTCTTTGAATCTTCTTTATCATGCTAGGATTAACAGGAAAAAGCTAAAAATTTCAGAATTGCACCTTGCAATGTGGAGATATTACTGTTTGTGCATTTACAATATTCATTGATTTTTGCCATTGAAAAACATGTTTTTCATATACCAGAAATGTTTGAAGCTACTGACTGAATGAAAGGAGCTGGCATTTCACTCTCTTTGAATCTTCTTTATCATGCTAGGATTAACAGGAAAAAGCAAAAAATTTCAGAATTGCACCTTGCAATGTGGAGATATTACTGTTTGTGCATTTACAATATTCATTGATTTTTGCCATTGAAAAACGTCCAGAAATGTTTGAAGCTACTGACTGAATGAAAGGAGCTGGCATCTCACTCTCTTTGAATCTTCTTTATCATGCTAGGATTAGCAGGAAAAAGCAAAAAATTTCAGAATTGCACCTTGCAATGTGGAGATATTACTGTTTGTGCATTTACAATATTCATTGACTTTTGCCATTGAAAAACATGTTTTTCATATACCAGAAATGTTTGAAGCTACTGACTGAATGAAAGGAGCTGGCATCTCACTCTCTTTGAATCTTCTTTATCATGCTAGGATTAACAGGAAAAAGCAAAAAATTTCAGAATTGCACCTTGCAATGTGGAGATATTACTGTTTGTGCATTTACAATATTCATTGATTTTTGCCATTGAAAAACGTCCAGAAATGTTTGAAGCTACTGACTGAAAGGAGCTGGCATCTCACTCTCTTTGAATCTTCTTTATCATGCTAGGATTAGCAGGAAAAAGCAAAAAATTTCAGAATTGCACCTTGCAATGTGGAGATATTACTGTTTGTGCATTTACAATATTCATTGATTTTTGCCATTGAAAAACATGTTTTTCATATACCAGAAATGTTTGAAGCTACTGACTGAATGAAAGGAGCTGGCATCTCACTCTCTTTGAATCTTCTTTATCATGCTAGGAAAAGCAGGAAAAAGCAAAAAATTTCAGAATTGCACCTTGCAAATGTGGAGATATTACTGTTTGTGCATTTACAATATTCACTGATTTTTGCCATTGAAAAACATGTTTTTCATATACCAGAAATGTTTGAAGCTACTGACTGAATGAAAGGAGCTGGCATCTCACTCTCTTTGAATCTTCTTTATCATGCTAGGATTAACAGGAAAAAGCAAAAAATTTCAGAATTGCACCTTGCAATGTGGAGATATTACTGTTTGAGCATTTACAATATTCATTGATTTTTGCCATTGAAAAACGTCCAGAAATGTTTGAAGCTACTGACTGAATGAAAGGAGCTGGCATCTCACTCTCTTTGAATCTTCTTTATCATGCTAGGATTAGCAGGAAAAAGCAAAAAATTTCAGAATTGCACCTTGCAATGTGGAGATATTACTGTTTGTGCATTTACAATATTCATTGATTTTTGCCATTGAAAAACATGTTTTTCATATACCAGAAATGTTTGAAGCTACTGACTGAATGAAAGGAGCTGGCATCTCACTCTCTTTGAATCTTCTTTATCATGCTAGGATTAACAGGAAAAAGCAAAAAATTTCAGAATTGCACCTTGCAATGTGGAGATATTACTGTATGTGCATTTACAATATTCATTGATTTTTGCCATTGAAAAACGTCCAGAAATGTTTGAAGTTACTGACTGAATGAAAGGAGCTGGCATCTCACTCTCTTTGAATCTTCTTTATCATGCTAGGATTAGCAGGAAAAAGCAAAAAATTTCAGAATTGCACCTTGCAATGTGGAGATATTACTGTTTGTGCATTTACAATATTCATTGATTTTTGCCATTGAAAAACATGTTTTTCATATACCAGAAATGTTTGAAGCTACTGACTGAATGAAAGGAGCTGGCATCTCACTCTCTTTGAATCTTCTTTATCATGCTAGGATTAACAGGAAAAAGCAAAAAATTTCAGAATTGCACCTTGCAATGTGGAGATATTACTGTTTGTGCATTTACAATATTCATTGATTTTTGCCATTGAAAAACGTCCAGAAATGTTTGAAGCTACTGACTGAATGAAAGGAGCTGGCATCTCACTCTCTTTGAATCTTCTTTATCATGCTAGGATTAGCAGGAAAAAGCAAAAAATTTCAGAATTGCACCTTGCAATGTGGAGATATTACTGTTTGTGCATTTACAATATTCATTGATTTTTGCCATTGAAAAACATGTTTTTCATATACCAGAAATGTTTGAAGCTACTGACTGAATGAAAGGAGCTGGCATCTCACTCTCTTTGAATCTTCTTTATCATGCTAGGATTAACAGGAAAAAGCAAAAAATTTCAGAATTGCACCTTGCAATGTGGAGATATTACTGTTTGTGCATTTACAATATTCATTGATTTTTGCCATTGAAAAACATGTTTTTCATATACCAGAAATGTTTGAAGCTACTGACTGAATGAAAGGAGCTGGCATCTCACTCTCTTTGAATCTTCTTTATCATGCTAAGATTAACAGGAAAAAGCAAAAAATTTCAGAATTGCACCTTGCAATGTGGAGATATTACTGTTTGTGCATTTACAATATTCATTGATTTTTGCCATTGAAAAACGTCCAGAAATGTTTGAAGCTACTGACTGAATGAAAGGAGCTGGCATCTCACTCTCTTTGAATCTTCTTTATCATGCTAGGATTAACAGGAAAAAGCAAAAAATTTCAGAATTGCACCTTGCAATGTGGAGATATTACTGTTTGTGCATTTACAATATTCATTGATTTTTGCCATTGAAAAACATGTTTTTCATATACCAGAAATGTTTGAAGCTACTGACTGAATGAAAGGAGCTGGCATCTCACTCTCTTTGAATCTTCTTTATCATGCTAAGATTAACAGGAAAAAGCAAAAAATTTCAGAATTGCACCTTGCAATGTGGAGATATTACTGTTTGTGCATTTACAATATTCATTGATTTTTGCCATTGAAAAACGTCCAGAAATGTTTGAAGCTACTGACTGAATGAAAGGAGCTGGCATCTCACTCTCTTTGAATCTTCTTTATCATGCTAGGATTAGCAGGAAAAAGCAAAAAATTTCAGAATTGCACCTTGCAATGTGGAGATATTACTGTTTGTGCATTTACAATATTCATTGATTTTTGCCATTGAAAAACATGTTTTTCATATACCAGAAATGTTTGAAGCTACTGACTGAATGAAAGGAGCTGACATCTCACTCTCTTTGAATCTTCTTTATCATGCTAGGATTAACAGGAAAAAGCAAAAAATTTCAGAATTGCACCTTGCAATGTGGAGATATTACTGTTTGTGCATTTACAATATTCATTGATTTTTGCCATTGAAAAACATGTTTTTCATATACCAGAAATGTTTGAAGCTACTGACTGAATGAAAGGAGCTGGCATCTCACTCTCTTTGAATCTTCTTTATCATGCTAGGATTAACAGGAAAAAGCAAAAAATTTCAGAATTGCACCTTGCAATGTGGAGATATTACTGTTTGTGCATTTACAATATTCATTGATTTTTGCCATTGAAAAACGTCCAGAAATGTTTGAAGCTACTGACTGAATGAAAGGAGCTGGCATCTCACTCTCTTTGAATCTTCTTTATCATGCTAGGATTAGCAGGAAAAAGCAAAAAATTTCAGAATTGCACCTTGCAATGTGGAGATATTACTGTTTGTGCATTTACAATATTCATTGATTTTTGCCATTGAAAAACATGTTTTTCATATACCAGAAATGTTTGAAGCTACTGACTGAATGAAAGGAGCTGGCATCTCACTCTCTTTGAATCTTCTTTATCATGCTAGGATTAACAGGAAAAAGCAAAAAATTTCAGAATTGCACCTTGCAATGTGGAGATATTACTGTTTGTGCATTTACAATATTCATTGATTTTTGCCATTGAAAAACGTCCAGAAATGTTTGAAGTTACTGACTGAATGAAAGGAGCTGGCATCTCACTCTCTTTGAATCTTCTTTATCATGCTAGGATTAGCAGGAAAAAGCAAAAAATTTCAGAATTGCACCTTGCAATGTGGAGATATTACTGTTTGTGCATTTACAATATTCATTGATTTTTGCCATTGAAAAACATGTTTTTCATATACCAGAAATGTTTGAAGCTACTGACTGAATGAAAGGAGCTGGCATCTCACTCTCTTTGAATCTTCTTTATCATGCTAGGATTAACAGGAAAAAGCAAAAAATTTCAGAATTGCACCTTGCAATGTGGAGATATTACTGTTTGTGCATTTACAATATTCATTGATTTTTGCCATTGAAAAACATGTTTTTCATATACCAGAAATGTTTGAAGCTACTGACTGAATGAAAGGAGCTGGCATCTCACTCTCTTTGAATCTTCTTTATCATGCTAGGATTAACAGGAAAAAGCAAAAAATTTCAGAATTGCACCTTGCAATGTGGAGATATTACTGTTTGAGCATTTACAATATTCATTGATTTTTGCCATTGAAAAACGTCCAGAAATGTTTGAAGCTACTGACTGAATGAAAGGAGCTGGCATCTCACTCTCTTTGAATCTTCTTTATCATGCTAGGATTAACAGGAAAAAGCTAAAAATTTCAGAATTGCACCTTGCAATGTGGAGATATTACTGTTTGTGCATTTACAATATTCATTGATTTTTGCCATTGAAAAACATGTTTTTCATATACCAGAAATGTTTGAAGCTACTGACTGAATGAAAGGAGCTGGCATCTCACTCTCTTTGAATCTTCTTTATCATGCTAGGATTAGCAGGAAAAAGCAAAAAATTTCAGAATTGCACCTTGCAATGTGGAGATATTACTGTTTGTGCATTTACAATATTCATTGATTTTTGCCATTGAAAAACGTTTTTCATATACCAGAAATGTTTGAAGCTACTGACTGAATGAAAGGAGCTGGCATCTCACTCTCTTTGAATCTTCTTTATCATGCTAGGATTAACAGGAAAAAGCAAAAAATTTCAGAATTGCACCTTGCAATGTGGAGATATTACTGTTTGAGCATTTACAATATTCATTGATTTTTGCCATTGAAAAACGTCCAGAAATGTTTGAAGCTACTGACTGAATGAAAGGAGCTGGCATCTCACTCTCTTTGAATCTTCTTTATCATGCTAGGATTAACAGGAAAAAGCTAAAAATTTCAGAATTGCACCTTGCAATGTGGAGATATTACTGTTTGTGCATTTACAATATTCATTGATTTTTGCCATTGAAAAACATGTTTTTCATATACCAGAAATGTTTGAAGCTACTGACTGAATGAAAGGAGCTGGCATCTCACTCTCTTTGAATCTTCTTTATCATGCTAGGATTAACAGGAAAAAGCAAAAAATTTCAGAATTGCACCTTGCAATGTGGAGATATTACTGTTTGAGCATTTACAATATTCATTGATTTTTGCCATTGAAAAACGTCCAGAAATGTTTGAAGCTACTGACTGAATGAAAGGAGCTGGCATCTCACTCTCTTTGAATCTTCTTTATCATGCTAGGATTAACAGGAAAAAGCTAAAAATTTCAGAATTGCACCTTGCAATGTGGAGATATTACTGTCTGTGCATTTACAATATTCATTGATTTTTGCCATTGAAAAACGTTTTTCATATACCAGAAATGTTTGAAGCTACTGACTGAATGAAAGGAGCTGGCATCTCACTCTCTTTGAATCTTCTTTATCATGCTAGGATTAACAGGAAAAAGCAAAAAATTTCAGAATTGCACCTTGCAATGTGGAGATATTACTGTTTGTGCATTTACAATATTCATTGATTTTTGCCATTGAAAAACGTCCAGAAATGTTTGAAGCTACTGACTGAATGAAAGGAGCTGGCATCTCACTCTCTTTGAATCTTCTTTATCATGCTAGGATTAGCAGGAAAAAGCAAAAAATTTCAGAATTGCACCTTGCAATGTGGAGATATTACTGTTTGTGCATTTACAATATTC
Source organism: Phyllobates terribilis (assembly GCF_046119375.1). NCBI lineage: Eukaryota > Metazoa > Chordata > Amphibia > Anura > Dendrobatidae > Phyllobates > Phyllobates terribilis. The sequence goes on along the minus strand of NW_027363200.1, from coordinate 1,475,089 downwards.
ATTGATTTTTGCCATTGAAAAACATGTTTTTCATATACCAGAAATGTTTGAAGCTACTGACTGAATGAAAGGAGCTGGCATCTCACTCTCTTTGAATCTTCTTTATCATGCTAGGATTAACAGGAAAAAGCAAAAAATTTCAGAATTGCACCTTGCAATGTGGAGATATTACTGTTTGTGCATTTATAATATTCATTGATTTTTGCCATTGAAAAACGTCCAGAAATGTTTGAAGTTACTGACTGAATGAAAGGAGCTGGCATCTCACTCTCTTTGAATCTTCTTTATCATGCTAGGATTAGCAGGAAAAAGCAAAAAATTTCAGAATTGCACCTTGCAATGTGGAGATATTACTGTTTGTGCATTTACAATATTCATTGATTTTTGCCATTGAAAAACATGTTTTTCATATACCAGAAATGTTTGAAGCTACTGACTGAATGAAAAGAGCTGGCATCTCACTCTCTTTGAATCTTCTTTATCATGCTAGGATTAACAGGAAAAAGCAAAAAATTTCAGAATTGCACCTTACAATGTGGAGATATTACTGTTTGTGCATTTACAATATTCATTGATTTTTGCCATTGAAAAACGTCCAGAAATGTTTGAAGCTACTGACTGAATGAAAGGAGCTGGCATCTCACTCTCTTTGAATCTTCTTTTTCATGCTAGGATTAGCAGGAAAAAGCAAAAAATTTCAGAATTGCACCTTGCAATGTGGAGATATTACTGTTTGTGCATTTACAATATTCAATGATTTTTGCCATTGAAAAACATGTTTTTCATATACCAGAAATGTTTGAAGCTACTGACTGAATGAAAGGAGCTGGCATCTCACTCTCTTTGAATCTTCTTTATCATGCTAGGATTAGCAGGAAAAAGCAAAAAATCTCAGAATTGCACCTTGCAATGTGGAGATATTACTGTTTGTGCATTTACAATATTCATTGATTTTTGCCATTGAAAAACGTTTTTCATATACCAGAAATGTTTGAAGCTACTGACTGAATGAAAGGAGCTGGCATCTCACTCTCTTTGAATCTTCTTTATCATGCTAGGATTAATAGGAAAAAGCAAAAAATTTCAGAATTGCACCTTGCAATGTGGAGATATTACTGTTTGAGCATTTACAATATTCATTGATTTTTGCCATTGAAAAACGTCCAGAAATGTTTGAAGCTACTGACTGAATGAAAGGAGCTGGCATCTCACTCTTTGAATCTTCTTTATCATGCTAGGATTAACAGGAAAAAGCTAAAAATTTCAGAATTGCACCTTGCAATGTGGAGATATTACTGTTTGTGCATTTACAATATTCATTGATTTTTGCCATTGAAAAACGTTTTTCATATACCAGAAATGTTTGAAGCTACTGACTGAATGAAAGGAGCTGGCATCTCACTCTCTTTGAATCTTCTTTATCATGCTAGGATTAACAGGAAAAAGCAAAAAATTTCAGAATTGCACCTTGCAATGTGGAGATATTACTGTTTGAGCATTTACAATATTCATTGATTTTTGCCATTGAAAAGCGTCCAGAAATGTTTGAAGCTACTGACTGAATGAAAGGAGCTGGCATCTCACTCTCTTTGAATCTTCTTTATCATGCTAGGATTAACAGGAAAAAGCTAAAAATTTCAGAATTGCACCTTGCAATGTGGAGATATTACTGTTTGTGCATTTACAATATTCATTGATTTTTGCCATTGAAAAACATGTTTTTCATATACCAGAAATGTTTGAAGCTACTGACTGAATGAAAGGAGCTGGCATCTCACTCTCTTTGAATCTTCTTTATCATGCTAGGATTAACAGGAAAAAGCAAAAAATTTCAGAATTGCACCTTGCAATGTGGAGATATTAGTTTGTGCATTTACAATATTCATTGATTTTTGCCATTGAAAAACGTCCAGAAATGTTTGAAGCTACTGACTGAATGAAAGGAGCTGGCATCTCACTCTCTTTGAATCTTCTTTATCATGCTAGGATTAGCAGGAAAAAGCAAAAAATTTCAGAATTGCACCTTGCAATGTGGAGATATTACTGTTTGTGCATTTACAATATTCATTGATTTTTGCCATTGAAAAACATGTTTTTCATATACCAGAAATGTTTGAAGCTACTGACTGAATGAAAGGAGCTGGCATCTCACTCTCTTTGAATCTTCTTTATCATGCTAGGATTAACAGGAAAAAGCAAAAAATTTCAGAATTGCACCTTGCAATGTGGAGATATTACTGTTTGTGCACTTACAATATTCATTGATTTTTGCCATTGAAAAACGTCCAGAAATGTTTGAAGCTACTGACTGAAAGGAGCTGGCATCTCACTCTCTTTGAATCTTCTTTATCATGCTCGGATTTGCAGGAAAAAGCAAAAAATTTCAGAATTGCACCTTGCAATGTGGAGATATTAGTTTGTGCATTTACAATATTCATTGATTTTTGCCATTGAAAAACATGTTTTTCATATACCAGAAATGTTTGAAGCTACTGACTGAATGAAAGGAGCTGGCATCTCACTCTCTTTGAATCTTCTTTATCATGCTAGGATTAACAGGAAAAAGCTAAAAATTTCAGAATTGCACCTTGCAATGTGGAGATATTACTGTTTGTGCATTTACAATATTCATTGATTTTTGCCATTGAAAAACGTTTTTCATATACCAGAAATGTTTGAAGCTACTGACTGAATGAAAGGAGCTGGCATCTCACTCTCTTTGAATCTTCTTTATCATGCTAGGATTAACAGGAAAAAGCAAAAAATTTCAGAATTGCACCTTGCAATGTGGAGATATTACTGTTTGTGCATTTACAATATTCATTGATTTTTGCCATTGAAAAACGTCCAGAAATGTTTGAAGCTACTGACTGAATGAAAGGAGCTGGCATCTCACTCTCTTTGAATCTTCTTTATCATGCTAGGATTAGCAGGAAAAAGCAAAAAATTTCAGAATTGCACCTTGCAATGTGGAGATATTACTGTTTGTGCATTTACAATATTCATTGATTTTTGCCATTGAAAAACATGTTTTTCATATACCAGAAATGTTTGAAGCTACTGACTGAATGAAAGGAGCTGGCATCTCACTCTCTTTGAATCTTCTTTATCATGCTAGGATTAACAGGAAAAAGCAAAAAATTTCAGAATTGCACCTTGCAATGTGGAGATATTACTGTATGTGCATTTACAATATTCATTGATTTTTGCCATTGAAAAACGTCCAGAAATGTTTGAAGTTACTGACTGAATGAAAGGAGCTGGCATCTCACTCTCTTTGAATCTTCTTTATCATGCTAGGATTAGCAGGAAAAAGCAAAAAATTTCAGAATTGCACCTTGCAATGTGGAGATATTACTGTTTGTGCATTTACAATATTCATTGATTTTTGCCATTGAAAAACATGTTTTTCATATACCAGAAATGTTTGAAGCTACTGACTGAATGAAAGGAGCTGGCATCTCACTCTCTTTGAATCTTCTTTATCATGCTAGGATTAACAGGAAAAAGCAAAAAATTTCAGAATTGCACCTTGCAATGTGGAGATATTACTGTTTGTGCATTTACAATATTCATTGATTTTTGCCATTGAAAAACGTCCAGAAATGTTTGAAGCTACTGACTGAATGAAAGGAGCTGGCATCTCACTCTCTTTGAATCTTCTTTATCATGCTAGGATTAGCAGGAAAAAGCAAAAAATTTCAGAATTGCACCTTGCAATGTGGAGATATTACTGTTTGTGCATTTACAATATTCATTGATTTTTGCCGTTGAAAAACATGTTTTTCATATACCAGAAATGTTTGAAGCTACTGACTGAATGAAAGGAGCTGGCATCTCACTCTCTTTGAATCTTCTTTATCATGCTAGGATTAACAGGAAAAAGCAAAAAATTTCAGAATTGCACCTTGCAATGTGGAGATATTACTGTTTGTGCATTTACAATATTCATTGATTTTTGCCATTGAAAAACGTCCAGAAATGTTTGAAGCTACTGACTGAATGAAAGGAGCTGGCATCTCACTCTCTTTGAATCTTCTTTATCATGCTAGGATTAGCAGGAAAAAGCAAAAAATTTCAGAATTGCACCTTGCAATGTGGAGATATTACTGTTTGTGCATTTACAATATTCATTGATTTTTGCCATTGAAAAACATGTTTTTCATATACCAGAAATGTTTGAAGCTACTGACTGAATGAAAGGAGCTGGCATCTCACTCTCTTTGAATCTTCTTTATCATGCTAGGATTAGCAGGAAAAAGCAAAAAATTTCAGAATTGCACCTTGCAATGTGGAGATATTACTGTTTGTGCATTTACAATATTCATTGATTTTTGCCATTGAAAAACGTTTTTCATATACCAGAAATGTTTGAAGCTACTGACTGAATGAAAGGAGCTGGCATCTCACTCTCTTTGAATCTTCTTTATCATGCTAGGATTAACAGGAAAAAGCAAAAAATTTCAGAATTGCACCTTGCAATGTGGAGATATTACTGTTTGAGCATTTACAATATTCATTGATTTTTGCCATTGAAAAACGTCCAGAAATGTTTGAAGCTACTGACTGAATGAAAGGAGCTGGCATCTCACTCTTTGAATCTTCTTTATCATGCTAGGATTAACAGGAAAAAGCTAAAAATTTCAGAATTGCACCTTGCAATGTGGAGATATTACTGTTTGTGCATTTACAATATTCATTGATTTTTGCCATTGAAAAACGTTTTTCATATACCAGAAATGTTTGAAGCTACTGACTGAATGAAAGGAGCTGGCATCTCACTCTCTTTGAATCTTCTTTATCATGCTAGGATTAACAGGAAAAAGCAAAAAATTTCAGAATTGCACCTTGCAATGTGGAGATATTACTGTTTGAGCATTTACAATATTCATTGATTTTTGCCATTGAAAAACGTCCAGAAATGTTTGAAGCTACTGACTGAATGAAAGGAGCTGGCATCTCACTCTCTTTGAATCTTCTTTATCATGCTAGGATTAACAGGAAAAAGCTAAAAATATCAGAATTGCACCTTGCAATGTGGAGATATTACTGTTTGTGCATTTACAATATTCATTGATTTTTGCCATTGAAAAACATGTTTTTCATATACCAGAAATGTTTGAAGCTACTGACTGAATGAAAGGAGCTGGCATCTCACTCTCTTTGAATCTTCTTTATCATGCTAGGATTAACAGGAAAAAGCAAAAAATTTCAGAATTGCACCTTGCAATGTGGAGATATTAGTTTGTGCATTTACAATATTCATTGATTTTTGCCATTGAAAAACGTCCAGAAATGTTTGAAGCTACTGACTGAATGAAAGGAGCTGGCATCTCACTCTCTTTGAATCTTCTTTATCATGCTAGGATTAGCAGGAAAAAGCAAAAAATTTCAGAATTGCACCTTGCAATGTGGAGATATTACTGTTTGTGCATTTACAATATTCATTGATTTTTGCCATTGAAAAACATGTTTTTCATATACCAGAAATGTTTGAAGCTACTGACTGAATGAAAGGAGCTGGCATCTCACTCTCTTTGAATCTTCTTTATCATGCTAGGATTAATAGGAAAAAGCAAAAAATTTCAGAATTGCACCTTGCAATGTGGAGATATTACTGTTTGAGCATTTACAATATTCATTGATTTTTGCCATTGAAAAACGTCCAGAAATGTTTGAAGCTACTGACTGAATGAAAGGAGCTGGCATCTCACTCTTTGAATCTTCTTTATCATGCTAGGATTAACAGGAAAAAGCTAAAAATTTCAGAATTGCACCTTGCAATGTGGAGATATTACTGTTTGTGCATTTACAATATTCATTGATTTTTGCCATTGAAAAACGTTTTTCATATACCAGAAATGTTTGAAGCTACTGACTGAATGAAAGGAGCTGGCATCTCACTCTCTTTGAATCTTCTTTATCATGCTAGGATTAACAGGAAAAAGCAAAAAATTTCAGAATTGCACCTTGCAATGTGGAGATATTACTGTTTGAGCATTTACAATATTCATTGATTTTTGCCATTGAAAAACGTCCAGAAATGTTTGAAGCTACTGACTGAATGAAAGGAGCTGGCATCTCACTCTCTTTGAATCTTCTTTATCATGCTAGGATTAACAGGAAAAAGCTAAAAATTTCAGAATTGCACCTTGCAATGTGGAGATATTACTGTTTGTGCATTTACAATATTCATTGATTTTTGCCATTGAAAAACATGTTTTTCATATACCAGAAATGTTTGAAGCTACTGACTGAATGAAAGGAGCTGGCATCTCACTCTCTTTGAATCTTCTTTATCATGCTAGGATTAACAGGAAAAAGCAAAAAATTTCAGAACTGCACCTTGCAATGTGGAGATATTAGTTTGTGCATTTACAATATTCATTGATTTTTGCCATTGAAAAACGTCCAGAAATGTTTGAAGCTACTGACTGAATGAAAGGAGCTGGCATCTCACTCTCTTTGAATCTTCTTTATCATGCTAGGATTAGCAGGAAAAAGCAAAAAATTTCAGAATTGCACCTTGCAATGTGGAGATATTACTGTTTGTGCATTTACAATATTCATTGATTTTTGCCATTGAAAAACATGTTTTTCATATACCAGAAATGTTTGAAGCTACTGACTGAATGAAAGGAGCTGGCATCTCACTCTCTTTGAATCTTCTTTATCATGCTAGGATTAACAGGAAAAAGCAAAAAATTTCAGAATTGCACCTTGCAATGTGGAGATATTACTGTTTGTGCACTTACAATATTCATTGATTTTTGCCATTGAAAAACGTCCAGAAATGTTTGAAGCTACTGACTGAAAGGAGCTGGCATCTCACTCTCTTTGAATCTTCTTTATCATGCTCGGATTTGCAGGAAAAAGCAAAAAATTTCAGAATTGCACCTTGCAATGTGGAGATATTAGTTTGTGCATTTACAATATTCATTGATTTTTGCCATTGAAAAACATGTTTTTCATATACCAGAAATGTTTGAAGCTACTGACTGAATGAAAGGAGCTGGCATCTCACTCTCTTTGAATCTTCTTTATCATGCTAGGATTAACAGGAAAAAGCTAAAAATTTCAGAATTGCACCTTGCAATGTGGAGATATTACTGTTTGTGCATTTACAATATTCATTGATTTTTGCCATTGAAAAACGTTTTTCATATACCAGAAATGTTTGAAGCTACTGACTGAATGAAAGGAGCTGGCATCTCACTCTCTTTGAATCTTCTTTATCATGCTAGGATTAACAGGAAAAAGCAAAAAATTTCAGAATTGCACCTTGCAATGTGGAGATATTACTGTTTGTGCATTTACAATATTCATTGATTTTTGCCATTGAAAAACGTCCAGAAATGTTTGAAGCTACTGACTGAATGAAAGGAGCTGGCATCTCACTCTCTTTGAATCTTCTTTATCATGCTAGGATTAGCAGGAAAAAGCAAAAAATTTCAGAATTGCACCTTGCAATGTGGAGATATTACTGTTTGTGCATTTACAATATTCATTGATTTTTGCCATTGAAAAACATGTTTTTCATATACCAGAAATGTTTGAAGCTACTGACTGAATGAAAGGAGCTGGCATCTCACTCTCTTTGAATCTTCTTTATCATGCTAGGATTAACAGGAAAAAGCAAAAAATTTCAGAATTGCACCTTGCAATGTGGAGATATTACTGTATGTGCATTTACAATATTCATTGATTTTTGCCATTGAAAAACGTCCAGAAATGTTTGAAGTTACTGACTGAATGAAAGGAGCTGGCATCTCACTCTCTTTGAATCTTCTTTATCATGCTAGGATTAGCAGGAAAAAGCAAAAAATTTCAGAATTGCACCTTGCAATGTGGAGATATTACTGTTTGTGCATTTACAATATTCATTGATTTTTGCCATTGAAAAACATGTTTTTCATATACCAGAAATGTTTGAAGCTACTGACTGAATGAAAGGAGCTGGCATCTCACTCTCTTTGAATCTTCTTTATCATGCTAGGATTAACAGGAAAAAGCAAAAAATTTCAGAATTGCACCTTGCAATGTGGAGATATTACTGTTTGTGCATTTACAATATTCATTGATTTTTGCCATTGAAAAACGTCCAGAAATGTTTGAAGCTACTGACTGAATGAAAGGAGCTGGCATCTCACTCTCTTTGAATCTTCTTTATCATGCTAGGATTAGCAGGAAAAAGCAAAAAATTTCAGAATTGCACCTTGCAATGTGGAGATATTACTGTTTGTGCATTTACAATATTCATTGATTTTTGCCATTGAAAAACATGTTTTTCATATACCAGAAATGTTTGAAGCTACTGACTGAATGAAAGGAGCTGGCATCTCACTCTCTTTGAATCTTCTTTATCATGCTAGGATTAACAGGAAAAAGCAAAAAATTTCAGAATTGCACCTTGCAATGTGGAGATATTACTGTTTGTGCATTTACAATATTCATTGATTTTTGCCATTGAAAAACGTCCAGAAATGTTTGAAGCTACTGACTGAATGAAAGGAGCTGGCATCTCACTCTCTTTGAATCTTCTTTATCATGCTAGGATTAGCAGGAAAAAGCAAAAAATTTCAGAATTGCACCTTGCAATGTGGAGATATTACTGTTTGTGCATTTACAATATTCATTGATTTTTGCCATTGAAAAACATGTTTTTCATATACCAGAAATGTTTGAAGCTACTGACTGAATGAAAGGAGCTGGCATCTCACTCTCTTTGAATCTTCTTTATCATGCTAGGATTAGCAGGAAAAAGCAAAAAATTTCAGAATTGCACCTTGCAATGTGGAGATATTACTGTTTGTGCATTTACAATATTCATTGATTTTTGCCATTGAAAAACGTTTTTCATATACCAGAAATGTTTGAAGCTACTGACTGAATGAAAGGAGCTGGCATCTCACTCTCTTTGAATCTTCTTTATCATGCTAGGATTAACAGGAAAAAGCAAAAAATTTCAGAATTGCACCTTGCAATGTGGAGATATTACTGTTTGAGCGTTTACAATATTCATTGATTTTTGCCATTGAAAAACGTCCAGAAATGTTTGAAGCTACTGACTGAATGAAAGGAGCTGGCATCTCACTCTTTGAATCTTCTTTATCATGCTAGGATTAACAGGGAAAAGCTAAAAATTTCAGAATTGCACCTTGCAATGTGGAGATATTACTGTTTGTGCATTTACAATATTCATTGATTTTTGCCATTGAAAAACGTTTTTCATATACCAGAAATGTTTGAAGCTACTGACTGAATGAAAGGAGCTGGCATCTCACTCTCTTTGAATCTTCTTTATCATGCTAGGATTAACAGGAAAAAGCAAAAAATTTCAGAATTGCACCTTGCAATGTGGAGATATTACTGTTTGAGCATTTACAATATTCATTGATTTTTGCCATTGAAAAACGTCCAGAAATGTTTGAAGCTACTGACTGAATGAAAGGAGCTGGCATCTCACTCTCTTTGAATCTTCTTTATCATGCTAGGATTAACAGGAAAAAGCTAAAAATTTCAGAATTGCACCTTGCAATGTGGAGATATTACTGTTTGTGCATTTACAATATTCATTGATTTTTGCCATTGAAAAACATGTTTTTCATATACCAGAAATGTTTGAAGCTACTGACTGAATGAAAGGAGCTGGCATCTCACTCTCTTTGAATCTTCTTTATCATGCTAGGATTGACAGGAAAAAGCAAAAAATTTCAGAATTGCACCTTGCAATGTGGAGATATTAGTTTGTGCATTTACAATATTCATTGATTTTTGCCATTGAAAAACGTCCAGAAATGTTTGAAGCTACTGACTGAATGAAAGGAGCTGGCATCTCACTCTCTTTGAATCTTCTTTATCATGCTAGGATTAGCAGGAAAAAGCAAAAAATTTCAGAATTGCACCTTGCAATGTGGAGATATTACTGTTTGTGCATTTACAATATTCATTGATTTTTGCCATTGAAAAACATGTTTTTCATATACCAGAAATGTTTGAAGCTACTGACTGAATGAAAGGAGCTGGCATCTCACTCTCTTTGAATCTTCTTTATCATGCTAGGATTAACAGGAAAAAGCAAAAAATTTCAGAATTGCACCTTGCAATGTGGAGATATTACTGTTTGTGCACTTACAATATTCATTGATTTTTGCCATTGAAAAACGTCCAGAAATGTTTGAAGCTACTGACTGAAAGGAGCTGGCATCTCACTCTCTTTGAATCTTCTTTATCATGCTAGGATTAGCAGGAAAAAGCAAAAAATTTCAGAATTGCACCTTGCAATGTGGAGATATTAGTTTGTGCATTTACAATATTCATTGATTTTTGCCATTGAAAAACATGTTTTTCATATACCAGAAATGTTTGAAGCTACTGACTGAATGAAAGGAGCTGGCATCTCACTCTCTTTGAATCTTCTTTATCATGCTAGGATTAACAGGAAAAAGCTAAAAATTTCAGAATTGCACCTTGCAATGTGGAGATATTACTGTTTGTGCATTTACAATATTCATTGATTTTTGCCATTGAAAAACGTTTTTCATATACCAGAAATGTTTGAAGCTACTGACTGAATGAAAGGAGCTGGCATCTCACTCTCTTTGAATCTTCTTTATCATGCTAGGATTAACAGGAAAAAGCAAAAAATTTCAGAATTGCACCTTGCAATGTGGAGATATTACTGTTTGTGCATTTACAATATTCATTGATTTTTGCCATTGAAAAACGTCCAGAAATGTTTGAAGCTACTGACTGAATGAAAGGAGCTGGCATCTCACTCTCTTTGAATCTTCTTTATCATGCTAGGATTAGCAGGAAAAAGCAAAAAATTTCAGAATTGCACCTTGCAATGTGGAGATATTACTGTTTGTGCATTTACAATATTCATTGATTTTTGCCATTGAAAAACATGTTTTTCATATACCAGAAATGTTTGAAGCTACTGACTGAATGAAAGGAGCTGGCATCTCACTCTCTTTGAATCTTCTTTATCATGCTAGGATTAACAGGAAAAAGCAAAAAATTTCAGAATTGCACCTTGCAATGTGGAGATATTACTGTATGTGCATTTACAATATTCATTGATTTTTGCCATTGAAAAACGTCCAGAAATGTTTGAAGTTACTGACTGAATGAAAGGAGCTGGCATCTCACTCTCTTTGAATCTTCTTTATCATGCTAGGATTAGCAGGAAAAAGCAAAAAATTTCAGAATTGCACCTTGCAATGTGGAGATATTACTGTTTGTGCATTTACAATATTCATTGATTTTTGCCATTGAAAAACATGTTTTTCATATACCAGAAATGTTTGAAGCTACTGACTGAATGAAAGGAGCTGGCATCTCACTCTCTTTGAATCTTCTTTATCATGCTAGGATTAACAGGAAAAAGCAAAAAATTTCAGAATTGCACCTTGCAATGTGGAGATATTACTGTTTGTGCATTTACAATATTCATTGATTTTTGCCATTGAAAAACGTCCAGAAATGTTTGAAGCTACTGACTGAATGAAAGGAGCTGGCATCTCACTCTCTTTGAATCTTCTTTATCATGCTAGGATTAGCAGGAAAAAGCAAAAAATTTCAGAATTGCACCTTGCAATGTGGAGATATTACTGTTTGTGCATTTACAATATTCATTGATTTTTGCCATTGAAAAACATGTTTTTCATATACCAGAAATGTTTGAAGCTACTGACTGAATGAAAGGAGCTGGCATCTCACTCTCTTTGAATCTTCTTTATCATGCTAGGATTAACAGGAAAAAGCAAAAAATTTCAGAATTGCACCTTGCAATGTGGAGATATTACTGTTTGTGCATTTACAATATTCATTGATTTTTGCCATTGAAAAACGTCCAGAAATGTTTGAAGCTACTGACTGAAAGGAGCTGGCATCTCACTCTCTTTGAATCTTCTTTATCATGCTAGGATTAGCAGGAAAAAGCAAAAAATTTCAGAATTTCACCTTGCAATGTGGAGATATTACTGTTTGTGCATTTACAATATCCATTGATTTTTGCCATTGAAAAACATGTTTTTCATATACCAGAAATGTTTGAAGCTACTGACTGAATGAAAGGAGCTGGCATCTCACTCTCTTTGAATCTTCTTTATCATGCTAGGAAAAGCAGGAAAAAGCAAAAAATTTCAGAATTGCACCTTGCAAATGTGGAGATATTACTGTTTGTGCATTTACAATATTCATTGATTTTTGCCATTGAAAAACATGTTTTTCATATACCAGAAATGTTTGAAGCTACTGACTGAATGAAAGGAGCTGGCATCTCACTCTCTTTGAATCTTCTTTATCATGCTAGGATTAACAGGAAAAAGCAAAAAATTTCAGAATTGCACCTTGCAATGTGGAGATATTACTGTTTGAGCATTTACAATATTCATTGATTTTTGCCATTGAAAAACGTCCAGAAATGTTTGAAGCTACTGACTGAATGAAAGGAGCTGGCATCTCACTCTCTTTGAATCTTCTTTATCATGCTAGGATTAACAGGAAAAAGCTAAAAATTTCAGAATTGCACCTTGCAATGTGGAGATATTACTGTTTGTGCATTTACAATATTCATTGATTTTTGCCATTGAAAAACGTTTTTCATATACCAGAAATGTTTGAAGCTACTGACTGAATGAAAGGAGCTGGCATCTCACTCTCTTTGAATCTTCTTTATCATGCTAGGATTAACAGGAAAAAGCAAAAAATTTCAGAATTGCACCTTGCAATGTGGAGATATTACTGTTTGTGCATTTACAATATTCATTGATTTTTGCCATTGAAAAACGTCCAGAAATGTTTGAAGCTACTGACTGAATGAAAGGAGCTGGCATCTCACTCTCTTTGAATCTTCTTTATCATGCTAGGATTAGCAGGAAAAAGCAAAAAATTTCAGAATTGCACCTTGCAATGTGGAGATATTACTGTTTGTGCATTTACAATATTCATTGATTTTTGCCATTGAAAAACATGTTTTTCATATACCAGAAATGTTTGAAGCTACTGACTGAATGAAAGGAGCTGGCATCTCACTCTCTTTGAATCTTCTTTATCATGCTAGGATTAACAGGAAAAAGCAAAAAATTTCAGAATTGCACCTTGCAATGTGGAGATATTACTGTATGTGCATTTACAATATTCATTGATTTTTGCCATTGAAAAACGTTTTTCATATACCAGAAATGTTTGAAGCTACTGACTGAATGAAAGGAGCTGGCATCTCACTCTCTTTGAATCTTCTTTATCATGCTAGGATTAACAGGAAAAAGCAAAAAATTTCAGAATTGCACCTTGCAATGTGGAGATATTACTGTTTGAGCATTTACAATATTCATTGATTTTTGCCATTGAAAAACGTCCAGAAATGTTTGAAGCTACTGACTGAATGAAAGGAGCTGGCATCTCACTCTCTTTGAATCTTCTTTATCATGCTAGGATTAACAGGAAAAAGCTAAAAATTTCAGAATTGCACCTTGCAATGTGGAGATATTACTGTTTGTGCATTTACAATATTCATTGATTTTTGCCATTGAAAAACATGTTTTTCATATACCAGAAATGTTTGAAGCTACTGACTGAATGAAAGGAGCTGGCATCTCACTCTCTTTGAATCTTCTTTATCATGCTAGGATTAACAGGAAAAAGCAAAAAATTTCAGAATTGCACCTTGCAATGTGGAGATATTACTGTTTGTGCATTTACAATATTCATTGATTTTTGCCATTGAAAAACGTCCAGAAATGTTTGAAGCTACTGACTGAATGAAAGGAGCTGGCATCTCACTCTCTTTGAATCTTCTTTATCATGCTAGGATTAGCAGGAAAAAGCAAAAAATTTCAGAATTGCACCTTGCAATGTAGAGATATTACTGTTTGTGCATTTACAATATTCATTGATTTTTGCCATTGAAAAACATGTTTTTCATATACCAGAAATGTTTGAAGCTACTGACTGAATGAAAGGAGCTGGCATCTCACTCTCTTTGAATCTTCTTTATCATGCTAGGATTAACAGGAAAAAGCAAAAAATTTCAGAATTGCACCTTGCAATGTGGAGATATTACTGTTTGTGCATTTACAATATTCATTGATTTTTGCCATTGAAAAACGTCCAGAAATGTTTGAAGCTACTGACTGAATGAAAGGAGCTGGCATCTCACTCTCTTTGAATCTTCTTTATCATGCTAGGATTAGCAGGAAAAAGCAAAAAATTTCAGAATTGCACCTTGCAATGTGGAGATATTACTGTTTGTGCATTTACAATATTCATTGATTTTTGCCATTGAAAAACATGTTTTTCATATACCAGAAATGTTTGAAGCTACTGACTGAATGAAAGGAGCTGGCATCTCACTCTCTTTGAATCTTCTTTATCATGCTAGGATTAACAGGAAAAAGCAAAAAATTTCAGAATTGCACCTTGCAATGTGGAGATATTACTGTTTGTGCATTTACAATATTCATTGATTTTTGCCATTGAAAAACGTCCAGAAATGTTTGAAGCTACTGACTGAATGAAAGGAGCTGGCATCTCACTCTCTTTGAATCTTCTTTATCATGCTAGGATTAGCAGGAAAAAGCAAAAAATTTCAGAATTGCACCTTGCAATGTGGAGATATTACTGTTTGTGCATTTACAATATTCATTGATTTTTGCCATTGAAAAACATGTTTTTCATATACCAGAAATGTTTGAAGCTACTGACTGAATGAAAGGAGCTGGCATCTCACTCTCTTTGAATCTTCTTTATCATGCTAGGATTAACAGGAAAAAGCAAAAAATTTCAGAATTGCACCTTGCAATGTGGAGATATTACTGTTTGTGCATTTACAATATTCATTGATTTTTGCCATTGAAAAACGTTTTTCATATACCAGAAATGTTTGAAGCTACTGACTGAATGAAAGGAGCTGGCATCTCACTCTCTTTGAATCTTCTTTATCATGCTAGGATTAACAGGAAAAAGCAAAAAATTTCAGAATTGCACCTTGCAATGTGGAGATATTACTGTTTGAGCATTTACAATATTCATTGATTTTTGCCATTGAAAAACGTCCAGAAATGTTTGAAGCTACTGACTGAATGAAAGGAGCTGGCATCTCACTCTTTGAATCTTCTTTATCATGCTAGGATTAACAGGAAAAAGCTAAAAATTTCAGAATTGCACCTTGCAATGTGGAGATATTACTGTTTGTGCATTTACAATATTCATTGATTTTTGCCATTGAAAAACGTTTTTCATATACCAGAAATGTTTGAAGCTACTGACTGAATGAAAGGAGCTGGCATCTCACTCTCTTTGAATCTTCTTTATCATGCTAGGATTAACAGGAAAAAGCAAAAAATTTCAGAATTGCACCTTGCAATGTGGAGATATTACTGTATGTGCATTTACAATATTCATTGATTTTTGCCATTGAAAAACGTTTTTCATATACCAGAAATGTTTGAAGCTACTGACTGAATGAAAGGAGCTGGCATCTCACTCTCTTTGAATCTTCTTTATCATGCTAGGATTAACAGGAAAAAGCAAAAAATTTCAGAATTGCACCTTGCAATGTGGAGATATTACTGTTTGTGCATTTACAATATTCATTGATTTTTGCCATTGAAAAACGTCCAGAAATGTTTGAAGCTACTGACTGAATGAAAGGAGCTGGCATCTCACTCTCTTTGAATCTTCTTTATCATGCTAGGATTAGCAGGAAAAAGCAAAAAATTTCAGAATTGCACCTTGCAATGTAGAGATATTACTGTTTGTGCATTTACAATATTCATTGATTTTTGCCATTGAAAAACATGTTTTTCATATACCAGAAATGTTTGAAGCTACTGACTGAATGAAAGGAGCTGGCATCTCACTCTCTTTGAATCTTCTTTATCATGCTAGGATTAACAGGAAAAAGCAAAAAATTTCAGAATTGCACCTTGCAATGTGGAGATATTACTGTTTGTGCATTTACAATATTCATTGATTTTTGCCATTGAAAAACGTCCAGAAATGTTTGAAGCTACTGACTGAATGAAAGGAGCTGGCATCTCACTCTCTTTGAATCTTCTTTATCATGCTAGGATTAGCAGGAAAAAGCAAAAAATTTCAGAATTGCACCTTGCAATGTGGAGATATTACTGTTTGTGCATTTACAATATTCATTGATTTTTGCCATTGAAAAACATGTTTTTCATATACCAGAAATGTTTGAAGCTACTGACTGAATGAAAGGAGCTGGCATCTCACTCTCTTTGAATCTTCTTTATCATGCTAGGATTAACAGGAAAAAGCAAAAAATTTCAGAATTGCACCTTGCAATGTGGAGATATTACTGTTTGTGCATTTACAATATTCATTGATTTTTGCCATTGAAAAACGTCCAGAAATGTTTGAAGCTACTGACTGAATGAAAGGAGCTGGCATCTCACTCTCTTTGAATCTTCTTTATCATGCTAGGATTAGCAGGAAAAAGCAAAAAATTTCAGAATTGCACCTTGCAATGTGGAGATATTACTGTTTGTGCATTTACAATATTCATTGATTTTTGCCATTGAAAAACATGTTTTTCATATACCAGAAATGTTTGAAGCTACTGACTGAATGAAAGGAGCTGGCATCTCACTCTCTTTGAATCTTCTTTATCATGCTAGGATTAACAGGAAAAAGCAAAAAATTTCAGAATTGCACCTTGCAATGTGGAGATATTACTGTTTGTGCATTTACAATATTCATTGATTTTTGCCATTGAAAAACGTTTTTCATATACCAGAAATGTTTGAAGCTACTGACTGAATGAAAGGAGCTGGCATCTCACTCTCTTTGAATCTTCTTTATCATGCTAGGATTAACAGGAAAAAGCAAAAAATTTCAGAATTGCACCTTGCAATGTGGAGATATTACTGTTTGAGCATTTACAATATTCATTGATTTTTGCCATTGAAAAACGTCCAGAAATGTTTGAAGCTACTGACTGAATGAAAGGAGCTGGCATCTCACTCTTTGAATCTTCTTTATCATGCTAGGATTAACAGGAAAAAGCTAAAAATTTCAGAATTGCACCTTGCAATGTGGAGATATTACTGTTTGTGCATTTACAATATTCATTGATTTTTGCCATTGAAAAACGTTTTTCATATACCAGAAATGTTTGAAGCTACTGACTGAATGAAAGGAGCTGGCATCTCACTCTCTTTGAATCTTCTTTATCATGCTAGGATTAACAGGAAAAAGCAAAAAATTTCAGAATTGCACCTTGCAATGTGGAGATATTACTGTTTGAGCATTTACAATATTCATTGATTTTTGCCATTGAAAAACGTCCAGAAATGTTTGAAGCTACTGACTGAATGAAAGGAGCTGGCATCTCACTCTCTTTGAATCTTCTTTATCATGCTAGGATTAACAGGAAAAAGCTAAAAATTTCAGAATTGCACCTTGCAATGTGGAGATATTACTGTTTGTGCATTTACAATATTCATTGATTTTTGCCATTGAAAAACATGTTTTTCATATACCAGAAATGTTTGAAGCTACTGACTGAATGAAAGGAGCTGGCATCTCACTCTCTTTGAATCTTCTTTATCATGCTAGGATTAACAGGAAAAAGCAAAAAATTTCAGAATTGCACCTTGCAATGTGGAGATATTACTGTTTGTGCATTTACAATATTCATTGATTTTTGCCATTGAAAAACGTCCAGAAATGTTTGAAGCTACTGACTGAATGAAAGGAGCTGGCATCTCACTCTCTTTGAATCTTCTTTATCATGCTAGGATTAGCAGGAAAAAGCAAAAAATTTCAGAATTGCACCTTGCAATGTAGAGATATTACTGTTTGTGCATTTACAATATTCATTGATTTTTGCCATTGAAAAACATGTTTTTCATATACCAGAAATGTTTGAAGCTACTGACTGAATGAAAGGAGCTGGCATCTCACTCTCTTTGAATCTTCTTTATCATGCTAGGATTAACAGGAAAAAGCAAAAAATTTCAGAATTGCACCTTGCAATGTGGAGATATTACTGTTTGTGCATTTACAATATTCATTGATTTTTGCCATTGAAAAACGTCCAGAAATGTTTGAAGCTACTGACTGAATGAAAGGAGCTGGCATCTCACTCTCTTTGAATCTTCTTTATCATGCTAGGATTAGCAGGAAAAAGCAAAAAATTTCAGAATTGCACCTTGCAATGTGGAGATATTACTGTTTGTGCATTTACAATATTCATTGATTTTTGCCATTGAAAAACATGTTTTTCATATACCAGAAATGTTTGAAGCTACTGACTGAATGAAAGGAGCTGGCATCTCACTCTCTTTGAATCTTCTTTATCATGCTAGGATTAACAGGAAAAAGCAAAAAATTTCAGAATTGCACCTTGCAATGTGGAGATATTACTGTTTGTGCATTTACAATATTCATTGATTTTTGCCATTGAAAAACGTCCAGAAATGTTTGAAGCTACTGACTGAATGAAAGGAGCTGGCATCTCACTCTCTTTGAATCTTCTTTATCATGCTAGGATTAGCAGGAAAAAGCAAAAAATTTCAGAATTGCACCTTGCAATGTGGAGATATTACTGTTTGTGCATTTACAATATTCATTGATTTTTGCCATTGAAAAACATGTTTTTCATATACCAGAAATGTTTGAAGCTACTGACTGAATGAAAGGAGCTGGCATCTCACTCTCTTTGAATCTTCTTTATCATGCTAGGATTAACAGGAAAAAGCAAAAAATTTCAGAATTGCACCTTGCAATGTGGAGATATTACTGTTTGTGCATTTACAATATTCATTGATTTTTGCCATTGAAAAACGTTTTTCATATACCAGAAATGTTTGAAGCTACTGACTGAATGAAAGGAGCTGGCATCTCACTCTCTTTGAATCTTCTTTATCATGCTAGGATTAACAGGAAAAAGCAAAAAATTTCAGAATTGCACCTTGCAATGTGGAGATATTACTGTTTGAGCATTTACAATATTCATTGATTTTTGCCATTGAAAAACGTCCAGAAATGTTTGAAGCTACTGACTGAATGAAAGGAGCTGGCATCTCACTCTTTGAATCTTCTTTATCATGCTAGGATTAACAGGAAAAAGCTAAAAATTTCAGAATTGCACCTTGCAATGTGGAGATATTACTGTTTGTGCATTTACAATATTCATTGATTTTTGCCATTGAAAAACGTTTTTCATATACCAGAAATGTTTGAAGCTACTGACTGAATGAAAGGAGCTGGCATCTCACTCTCTTTGAATCTTCTTTATCATGCTAGGATTAACAGGAAAAAGCAAAAAATTTCAGAATTGCACCTTGCAATGTGGAGATATTACTGTTTGAGCATTTACAATATTCATTGATTTTTGCCATTGAAAAACGTCCAGAAATGTTTGAAGCTACTGACTGAATGAAAGGAGCTGGCATCTCACTCTCTTTGAATCTTCTTTATCATGCTAGGATTAACAGGAAAAAGCTAAAAATTTCAGAATTGCACCTTGCAATGTGGAGATATTACTGTTTGTGCATTTACAATATTCATTGATTTTTGCCATTGAAAAACATGTTTTTCATATACCAGAAATGTTTGAAGCTACTGACTGAATGAAAGGAGCTGGCATCTCACTCTCTTTGAATCTTCTTTATCATGCTAGGATTAACAGGAAAAAGCAAAAAATTTCAGAATTGCACCTTGCAATGTGGAGATATTACTGTTTGTGCATTTACAATATTCATTGATTTTTGCCATTGAAAAACGTCCAGAAATGTTTGAAGCTACTGACTGAATGAA
This sequence comes from Phyllobates terribilis, assembly GCF_046119375.1. NCBI lineage: Eukaryota > Metazoa > Chordata > Amphibia > Anura > Dendrobatidae > Phyllobates > Phyllobates terribilis. The sequence continues at coordinate 1,455,295 of NW_027363200.1, read as the reverse complement.
AGGAGCTGGCATCTCACTCTCTTTGAATCTTCTTTATCATGCTAGGATTAGCATGAAAAAGCAAAAAATTTCAGAATTGCACCTTGCAATGTGGAGATATTACTGTTTGTGCATTTACAATATTCATTGATTTTTGCCATTGAAAAACATGTTTTTCATATACCAGAAATGTTTGAAGCTACTGACTGAATGAAAGGAGCTGGCATCTCACTCTCTTTGAATCTTCTTTATCATGCTAGGATTAACAGGAAAAAGCAAAAAATTTCAGAATTGCAGCTTGCAATGTGGAGATATTACTGTTTGTGCATTTACAATATTCATTGATTTTTGCCATTGAAAAACGTCCAGAAATGTTTGAAGCTACTGACTGAATGAAAGGAGCTGGCATCTCACTCTCTTTGAATCTTCTTTATCATGCTAGGATTAGCAGGAAAAAGCAAAAAATTTCAGAATTGCACCTTGCAATGTGGAGATATTACTGTTTGTGCATTTACAATATTCATTGATTTTTGCCATTGAAAAACATGTTTTTCATATACCAGAAATGTTTGAAGCTACTGACTGAATGAAAGGAGCTGGCATCTCACTCTCTTTGAATCTTCTTTATCATGCTAGGATTAACAGGAAAAAGCAAAAAATTTCAGAATTGCACCTTGCAATGTGGAGATATTACTGTTTGTGCATTTACAATATTCATTGATTTTTGCCATTGAAAAACGTTTTTCATATACCAGAAATGTTTGAAGCTACTGACTGAATGAAAGGAGCTGGCATCTCACTCTCTTTGAATCTTCTTTATCATGCTAGGATTAACAGGAAAAAGCAAAAAATTTCAGAATTGCACCTTGCAATGTGGAGATATTACTGTTTGAGCATTTACAATATTCATTGATTTTTGCCATTGAAAAACGTCCAGAAATGTTTGAAGCTACTGACTGAATGAAAGGAGCTGGCATCTCACTCTTTGAATCTTCTTTATCATGCTAGGATTAACAGGAAAAAGCTAAAAATTTCAGAATTGCACCTTGCAATGTGGAGATATTACTGTTTGTGCATTTACAATATTCATTGATTTTTGCCATTGAAAAACGTTTTTCATATACCAGAAATGTTTGAAGCTACTGACTGAATGAAAGGAGCTGGCATCTCACTCTCTTTGAATCTTCTTTATCATGCTAGGATTAACAGGAAAAAGCAAAAAATTTCAGAATTGCACCTTGCAATGTGGAGATATTACTGTTTGAGCATTTACAATATTCATTGATTTTTGCCATTGAAAAACGTCCAGAAATGTTTGAAGCTACTGACTGAATGAAAGGAGCTGGCATCTCACTCTCTTTGAATCTTCTTTATCATGCTAGGATTAACAGGAAAAAGCTAAAAATTTCAGAATTGCACCTTGCAATGTGGAGATATTACTGTTTGTGCATTTACAATATTCATTGATTTTTGCCATTGAAAAACATGTTTTTCATATACCAGAAATGTTTGAAGCTACTGACTGAATGAAAGGAGCTGGCATCTCACTCTCTTTGAATCTTCTTTATCATGCTAGGATTAACAGGAAAAAGCAAAAAATTTCAGAATTGCACCTTGCAATGTGGAGATATTACTGTTTGTGCATTTACAATATTCATTGATTTTTGCCATTGAAAAACGTCCAGAAATGTTTGAAGCTACTGACTGAATGAAAGGAGCTGGCATCTCACTCTCTTTGAATCTTCTTTATCATGCTAGGATTAGCATGAAAAAGCAAAAAATTTCAGAATTGCACCTTGCAATGTGGAGATATTACTGTTTGTGCATTTACAATATTCATTGATTTTTGCCATTGAAAAACATGTTTTTCATATACCAGAAATGTTTGAAGCTACTGACTGAATGAAAGGAGCTGGCATCTCACTCTCTTTGAATCTTCTTTATCATGCTAGGATTAACAGGAAAAAGCAAAAAATTTCAGAATTGCAGCTTGCAATGTGGAGATATTACTGTTTGTGCATTTACAATATTCATTGATTTTTGCCATTGAAAAACGTCCAGAAATGTTTGAAGCTACTGACTGAAAGGAGCTGGCATCTCACTCTCTTTGAATATTCTTTATCATGCTAGGATTAGCAGGAAAAAGCAAAAAATTTCAGAATTTCACCTTGCAATGTGGAGATATTACTGTTTGTGCATTTACAATATTCATTGATTTTTGCCATTGAAAAACATGTTTTTCATATACCAGAAATGTTTGAAGCTACTGACTGAATGAAAGGAGCTGGCATCTCACTCTCTTTGAATCTTCTTTATCATGCTAGGAAAAGCAGGAAAAAGCAAAAAATTTCAGAATTGCACCTTGCAAATGTGGAGATATTACTGTTTGTGCATTTACAATATTCATTGATTTTTGCCATTGAAAAACATGTTTTTCATATACCAGAAATGTTTGAAGCTACTGACTGAATGAAAGGAGCTGGCATCTCACTCTCTTTGAATCTTCTTTATCATGCTAGGATTAACAGGAAAAAGCAAAAAATTTCAGAATTGCACCTTGCAATGTGGAGATATTACTGTTTGAGCATTTACAATATTCATTGATTTTTGCCATTGAAAAACGTCCAGAAATGTTTGAAGCTACTGACTGAATGAAAGGAGCTGGCATCTCACTCTCTTTGAATCTTCTTTATCATGCTAGGATTAACAGGAAAAAGCTAAAAATTTCAGAATTGCACCTTGCAATGTGGAGATATTACTGTTTGTGCATTTACAATATTCATTGATTTTTGCCATTGAAAAACGTTTTTCATATACCAGAAATGTTTGAAGCTACTGACTGAATGAAAGGAGCTGGCATCTCACTCTCTTTGAATCTTCTTTATCATGCTAGGATTAACAGGAAAAAGCAAAAAATTTCAGAATTGCACCTTGCAATGTGGAGATATTACTGTTTGTGCATTTACAATATTCATTGATTTTTGCCATTGAAAAACGTCCAGAAATGTTTGAAGCTACTGACTGAATGAAAGGAGCTGGCATCTCACTCTCTTTGAATCTTCTTTATCATGCTAGGATTAGCAGGAAAAAGCAAAAAATTTCAGAATTGCACCTTGCAATGTGGAGATATTACTGTTTGTGCATTTACAATATTCATTGATTTTTGCCATTGAAAAACATGTTTTTCATATACCAGAAATGTTTGAAGCTACTGACTGAATGAAAGGAGCTGGCATCTCACTCTCTTTGAATCTTCTTTATCATGCTAGGATTAACAGGAAAAAGCAAAAAATTTCAGAATTGCACCTTGCAATGTGGAGATATTACTGTATGTGCATTTACAATATTCATTGATTTTTGCCATTGAAAAACGTTTTTCATATACCAGAAATGTTTGAAGCTACTGACTGAATGAAAGGAGCTGGCATCTCACTCTCTTTGAATCTTCTTTATCATGCTAGGATTAACAGGAAAAAGCAAAAAATTTCAGAATTGCACCTTGCAATGTGGAGATATTACTGTTTGAGCATTTACAATATTCATTGATTTTTGCCATTGAAAAACGTCCAGAAATGTTTGAAGCTACTGACTGAATGAAAGGAGCTGGCATCTCACTCTCTTTGAATCTTCTTTATCATGCTAGGATTAACAGGAAAAAGCTAAAAATTTCAGAATTGCACCTTGCAATGTGGAGATATTACTGTTTGTGCATTTACAATATTCATTGATTTTTGCCATTGAAAAACATGTTTTTCATATACCAGAAATGTTTGAAGCTACTGACTGAATGAAAGGAGCTGTCATCTCACTCTCTTTGAATCTTCTTTATCATGCTAGGATTAACAGGAAAAAGCAAAAAATTTCAGAATTGCACCTTGCAATGTGGAGATATTACTGTTTGTGCATTTACAATATTCATTGATTTTTGCCATTGAAAAACGTCCAGAAATGTTTGAAGCTACTGACTGAATGAAAGGAGCTGGCATCTCACTCTCTTTGAATCTTCTTTATCATGCTAGGATTAGCAGGAAAAAGCAAAAAATTTCAGAATTGCACCTTGCAATGTGGAGATATTACTGTTTGTGCATTTACAATATTCATTGATTTTTGCCATTGAAAAACATGTTTTTCATATACCAGAAATGTTTGAAGCTACTGACTGAATGAAAGGAGCTGGCATCTCACTCTCTTTGAATCTTCTTTATCATGCTAGGATTAACAGGAAAAAGCAAAAAATTTCAGAATTGCACCTTGCAATGTGGAGATATTACTGTTTGTGCATTTACAATATTCATTGATTTTTGCCATTGAAAAACGTCCAGAAATGTTTGAAGCTACTGACTGAAAGGAGCTGGCATCTCACTCTCTTTGAATCTTCTTTATCATGCTAGGATTAGCAGGAAAAAGCAAAAAATTTCAGAATTGCACCTTGCAATGTGGAGATATTACTGTTTGTGCATTTACAATATTCATTGATTTTTGCCATTGAAAAACATGTTTTTCATATACCAGAAATGTTTGAAGCTACTGACTGAATGAAAGGAGCTGGCATCTCACTCTCTTTGAATCTTCTTTATCATGCTAGGAAAAGCAGGAAAAAGCAAAAAATTTCAGAATTGCACCTTGCAAATGTGGAGATATTACTGTTTGTGCATTTACAATATTCATTGATTTTTGCCATTGAAAAACATGTTTTTCATATACCAGAAATGTTTGAAGCTACTGACTGAATGAAAGGAGCTGGCATCTCACTCTCTTTGAATCTTCTTTATCATGCTAGAATTAACAGGAAAAAGCAAAAAATTTCAGAATTGCACCTTGCAATGTGGAGATATTACTGTTTGAGCATTTACAATATTCATTGATTTTTGCCATTGAAAAACGTCCAGAAATGTTTGAAGCTACTGACTGAATGAAAGGAGCTGGCATCTCACTCTCTTTGAATCTTCTTTATCATGCTAGGATTAACAGGAAAAAGCTAAAAATTTCAGAATTGCACCTTGCAATGTGGAGATATTACTGTTTGTGCATTTACAATATTCATTGATTTTTGCCATTGAAAAACGTTTTTCATATACCAGAAATGTTTGAAGCTACTGACTGAATGAAAGGAGCTGGCATCTCACTCTCTTTGAATCTTCTTTATCATGCTAGGATTAACAGGAAAAAGCAAAAAATTTCAGAATTGCACCTTGCAATGTGGAGATATTACTGTTTGTGCATTTACAATATTCATTGATTTTTGCCATTGAAAAACGTCCAGAAATGTTTGAAGCTACTGACTGAATGAAAGGAGCTGGCATCTCACTCTCTTTGAATCTTCTTTATCATGCTAGGATTAGCAGGAAAAAGCAAAAAATTTCAGAATTGCACCTTGCAATGTGGAGATATTACTGTTTGTGCATTTACAATATTCATTGATTTTTGCCATTGAAAAACATGTTTTTCATATACCAGAAATGTTTGAAGCTACTGACTGAATGAAAGGAGCTGGCATCTCACTCTCTTTGAATCTTCTTTATCATGCTAGGATTAACAGGAAAAAGCAAAAAATTTCAGAATTGCACCTTGCAATGTGGAGATATTACTGTATGTGCATTTACAATATTCATTGATTTTTGCCATTGAAAAACGTCCAGAAATGTTTGAAGTTACTGACTGAATGAAAGGAGCTGGCATCTCACTCTCTTTGAATCTTCTTTATCATGCTAGGATTAGCAGGAAAAAGCAAAAAATTTCAGAATTGCACCTTGCAATGTGGAGATATTACTGTTTGTGCATTTACAATATTCATTGATTTTTGCCATTGAAAAACATGTTTTTCATATACCAGAAATGTTTGAAGCTACTGACTGAATGAAAGGAGCTGGCATCTCACTCTCTTTGAATCTTCTTTATCATGCTAGGATTAACAGGAAAAAGCAAAAAATTTCAGAATTGCACCTTGCAATGTGGAGATATTACTGTTTGTGCATTTACAATATTCATTGATTTTTGCCATTGAAAAACGTCCAGAAATGTTTGAAGCTACTGACTGAATGAAAGGAGCTGGCATCTCACTCTCTTTGAATCTTCTTTATCATGCTAGGATTAGCAGGAAAAAGCAAAAAATTTCAGAATTGCACCTTGCAATGTGGAGATATTACTGTTTGTGCATTTACAATATTCATTGATTTTTGCCATTGAAAAACATGTTTTTCATATACCAGAAATGTTTGAAGCTACTGACTGAATGAAAGGAGCTGGCATCTCACTCTCTTTGAATCTTCTTTATCATGCTAGGATTAACAGGAAAAAGCAAAAAATTTCAGAATTGCACCTTGCAATGTGGAGATATTACTGTTTGTGCATTTACAATATTCATTGATTTTTGCCATTGAAAAACGTCCAGAAATGTTTGAAGCTACTGACTGAATGAAAGGAGCTGGCATCTCACTCTCTTTGAATCTTCTTTATCATGCTAGGCTTAGCAGGAAAAAGCAAAAAATTTCAGAATTGCACCTTGCAATGTGGAGATATTACTGTTTGTGCATTTACAATATTCATTGATTTTTGCCATTGAAAAACATGTTTTTCATATACCAGAAATGTTTGAAGCTACTGACTGAATGAAAGGAGCTGGCATCTCACTCTCTTTGAATCTTCTTTATCATGCTAGGATTAACAGGAAAAAGCAAAAAATTTCAGAATTGCACCTTGCAATGTGGAGATATTACTGTTTGTGCATTTACAATATTCATTGATTTTTGCCATTGAAAAACATGTTTTTCATATACCAGAAATGTTTGAAGCTACTGACTGAATGAAAGGAGCTGGCATCTCACTCTCTTTGAATCTTCTTTATTATGCTAGGATTAACAGGAAAAAGCAAAAAATTTCAGAATTGCACCTTGCAATGTGGAGATATTACTGTTTGTGCATTTACAATATTCATTGATTTTTGCCATTGAAAAACGTCCAGAAATGTTTGAAGCTACTGACTGAATGAAAGGAGCTGGCATCTCACTCTCTTTGAATCTTCTTTATCATGCTAGGATTAGCATGAAAAAGCAAAAAATTTCAGAATTGCACCTTGCAATGTGGAGATATTACTGTTTGTGCATTTACAATATTCATTGATTTTTGCCATTGAAAAACATGTTTTTCATATACCAGAAATGTTTGAAGCTACTGACTGAATGAAAGGAGCTGGCATCTCACTCTCTTTGAATCTTCTTTATCATGCTAGGATTAACAGGAAAAAGCAAAAAATTTCAGAATTGCAGCTTGCAATGTGGAGATATTACTGTTTGTGCATTTACAATATTCATTGATTTTTGCCATTGAAAAACGTCCAGAAATGTTTGAAGCTACTGACTGAAAGGAGCTGGCATCTCACTCTCTTTGAATCTTCTTTATCATGCTAGGATTAGCAGGAAAAAGCAAAAAATTTCAGAATTTCACCTTGCAATGTGGAGATATTACTGTTTGTGCATTTACAATATTCATTGATTTTTGCCATTGAAAAACATGTTTTTCATATACCAGAAATGTTTGAAGCTACTGACTGAATGAAAGGAGCTGGCATCTCACTCTCTTTGAATCTTCTTTATCATGCTAGGAAAAGCAGGAAAAAGCAAAAAATTTCAGAATTGCACCTTGCAAATGTGGAGATATTACTGTTTGTGCATTTACAATATTCATTGATTTTTGCCATTGAAAAACATGTTTTTCATATACCAGAAATGTTTGAAGCTACTGACTGAATGAAAGGAGCTGGCATCTCACTCTCTTTGAATCTTCTTTATCATGCTAGGATTAACAGGAAAAAGCAAAAAATTTCAGAATTGCACCTTGCAATGTGGAGATATTACTGTTTGAGCATTTACAATATTCATTGATTTTTGCCATTGAAAAACGTCCAGAAATGTTTGAAGCTACTGACTGAATGAAAGGAGCTGGCATCTCACTCTCTTTGAATCTTCTTTATCATGCTAGGATTAACAGGAAAAAGCTAAAAATTTCAGAATTGCACCTTGCAATGTGGAGATATTACTGTTTGTGCATTTACAATATTCATTGATTTTTGCCATTGAAAAACGTTTTTCATATACCAGAAATGTTTGAAGCTACTGACTGAATGAAAGGAGCTGGCATCTCACTCTCTTTGAATCTTCTTTATCATGCTAGGATTAACAGGAAAAAGCAAAAAATTTCAGAATTGCACCTTGCAATGTGGAGATATTACTGTTTGTGCATTTACAATATTCATTGATTTTTGCCATTGAAAAACGTCCAGAAATGTTTGAAGCTACTGACTGAATGAAAGGAGCTGGCATCTCACTCTCTTTGAATCTTCTTTATCATGCTAGGATTAGCAGGAAAAAGCAAAAAATTTCAGAATTGCACCTTGCAATGTGGAGATATTACTGTTTGTGCATTTACAATATTCATTGATTTTTGCCATTGAAAAACATGTTTTTCATATACCAGAAATGTTTGAAGCTACTGACTGAATGAAAGGAGCTGGCATCTCACTCTCTTTGAATCTTCTTTATCATGCTAGGATTAACAGGAAAAAGCAAAAAATTTCAGAATTGCACCTTGCAATGTGGAGATATTACTGTATGTGCATTTACAATATTCATTGATTTTTGCCATTGAAAAACGTTTTTCATATACCAGAAATGTTTGAAGCTACTGACTGAATGAAAGGAGCTGGCATCTCACTCTCTTTGAATCTTCTTTATCATGCTAGGATTAACAGGAAAAAGCAAAAAATTTCAGAATTGCACCTTGCAATGTGGAGATATTACTGTTTGAGCATTTACAATATTCATTGATTTTTGCCATTGAAAAACGTCCAGAAATGTTTGAAGCTACTGACTGAATGAAAGGAGCTGGCATCTCACTCTCTTTGAATCTTCTTTATCATGCTAGGATTAACAGGAAAAAGCTAAAAATTTCAGAATTGCACCTTGCAATGTGGAGATATTACTGTTTGTGCATTTACAATATTCATTGATTTTTGCCATTGAAAAACATGTTTTTCATATACCAGAAATGTTTGAAGCTACTGACTGAATGAAAGGAGCTGTCATCTCACTCTCTTTGAATCTTCTTTATCATGCTAGGATTAACAGGAAAAAGCAAAAAATTTCAGAATTGCACCTTGCAATGTGGAGATATTACTGTTTGTGCATTTACAATATTCATTGATTTTTGCCATTGAAAAACGTCCAGAAATGTTTGAAGCTACTGACTGAATGAAAGGAGCTGGCATCTCACTCTCTTTGAATCTTCTTTATCATGCTAGGATTAGCAGGAAAAAGCAAAAAATTTCAGAATTGCACCTTGCAATGTGGAGATATTACTGTTTGTGCATTTACAATATTCATTGATTTTTGCCATTGAAAAACATGTTTTTCATATACCAGAAATGTTTGAAGCTACTGACTGAATGAAAGGAGCTGGCATCTCACTCTCTTTGAATCTTCTTTATCATGCTAGGATTAACAGGAAAAAGCAAAAAATTTCAGAATTGCACCTTGCAATGTGGAGATATTACTGTTTGTGCATTTACAATATTCATTGATTTTTGCCATTGAAAAACGTCCAGAAATGTTTGAAGCTACTTACTGAAAGGAGCTGGCATCTCACTCTCTTTGAATCTTCTTTATCATGCTAGGATTAGCAGGAAAAAGCAAAAAATTTCAGAATTGCACCTTGCAATGTGGAGATATTACTGTTTGTGCATTTACAATATTCATTGATTTTTGCCATTGAAAAACATGTTTTTCATATACCAGAAATGTTTGAAGCTACTGACTGAATGAAAGGAGCTGGCATCTCACTCTCTTTGAATCTTCTTTATCATGCTAGGAAAAGCAGGAAAAAGCAAAAAATTTCAGAATTGCACCTTGCAAATGTGGAGATATTACTGTTTGTGCATTTACAATATTCATTGATTTTTGCCATTGAAAAACATGTTTTTCATATACCAGAAATGTTTGAAGCTACTGACTGAATGAAAGGAGCTGGCATCTCACTCTCTTTGAATCTTCTTTATCATGCTAGAATTAACAGGAAAAAGCAAAAAATTTCAGAATTGCACCTTGCAATGTGGAGATATTACTGTTTGAGCATTTACAATATTCATTGATTTTTGCCATTGAAAAACGTCCAGAAATGTTTGAAGCTACTGACTGAATGAAAGGAGCTGGCATCTCACTCTCTTTGAATCTTCTTTATCATGCTAGGATTAACAGGAAAAAGCTAAAAATTTCAGAATTGCACCTTGCAATGTGGAGATATTACTGTTTGTGCATTTACAATATTCATTGATTTTTGCCATTGAAAAACGTTTTTCATATACCAGAAATGTTTGAAGCTACTGACTGAATGAAAGGAGCTGGCATCTCACTCTCTTTGAATCTTCTTTATCATGCTAGGATTAACAGGAAAAAGCAAAAAATTTCAGAATTGCACCTTGCAATGTGGAGATATTACTGTTTGTGCATTTACAATATTCATTGATTTTTGCCATTGAAAAACGTCCAGAAATGTTTGAAGCTACTGACTGAATGAAAGGAGCTGGCATCTCACTCTCTTTGAATCTTCTTTATCATGCTAGGATTAGCAGGAAAAAGCAAAAAATTTCAGAATTGCACCTTGCAATGTGGAGATATTACTGTTTGTGCATTTACAATATTCATTGATTTTTGCCATTGAAAAACATGTTTTTCATATACCAGAAATGTTTGAAGCTACTGACTGAATGAAAGGAGCTGGCATCTCACTCTCTTTGAATCTTCTTTATCATGCTAGGATTAACAGGAAAAAGCAAAAAATTTCAGAATTGCACCTTGCAATGTGGAGATATTACTGTATGTGCATTTACAATATTCATTGATTTTTGCCATTGAAAAACGTCCAGAAATGTTTGAAGTTACTGACTGAATGAAAGGAGCTGGCATCTCACTCTCTTTGAATCTTCTTTATCATGCTAGGATTAGCAGGAAAAAGCAAAAAATTTCAGAATTGCACCTTGCAATGTGGAGATATTACTGTTTGTGCATTTACAATATTCATTGATTTTTGCCATTGAAAAACATGTTTTTCATATACCAGAAATGTTTGAAGCTACTGACTGAATGAAAGGAGCTGGCATCTCACTCTCTTTGAATCTTCTTTATCATGCTAGGATTAACAGGAAAAAGCAAAAAATTTCAGAATTGCACCTTGCAATGTGGAGATATTACTGTTTGTGCATTTACAATATTCATTGATTTTTGCCATTGAAAAACGTCCAGAAATGTTTGAAGCTACTGACTGAATGAAAGGAGCTGGCATCTCACTCTCTTTGAATCTTCTTTATCATGCTAGGATTAGCAGGAAAAAGCAAAAAATTTCAGAATTGCACCTTGCAATGTGGAGATATTACTGTTTGTGCATTTACAATATTCATTGATTTTTGCCATTGAAAAACATGTTTTTCATATACCAGAAATGTTTGAAGCTACTGACTGAATGAAAGGAGCTGGCATCTCACTCTCTTTGAATCTTCTTTATCATGCTAGGATTAACAGGAAAAAGCAAAAAATTTCAGAATTGCACCTTGCAATGTGGAGATATTACTGTTTGTGCATTTACAATATTCATTGATTTTTGCCATTGAAAAACGTCCAGAAATGTTTGAAGCTACTGACTGAATGAAAGGAGCTGGCATCTCACTCTCTTTGAATCTTCTTTATCATGCTAGGCTTAGCAGGAAAAAGCAAAAAATTTCAGAATTGCACCTTGCAATGTGGAGATATTACTGTTTGTGCATTTACAATATTCATTGATTTTTGCCATTGAAAAACATGTTTTTCATATACCAGAAATGTTTGAAGCTACTGACTGAATGAAAGGAGCTGGCATCTCACTCTCTTTGAATCTTCTTTATCTTGCTAGGATTAACAGGAAAAAGCAAAAAATTTCAGAATTGCACCTTGCAATGTGGAGATATTACTGTTTGTGCATTTACAATATTCATTGATTTTTGCCATTGAAAAACGTCCAGAAATGTTTGAAGCTACTGACTGAATGAAAGGAGCTGGCATCTCACTCTCTTTGAATCTTCTTTATCATGCTAGGATTAGCAGGAAAAAGCAAAATATTTCAGAATTGCACCTTGCAATGTGGAGATATTACTGTTTGTGCATTTACAATATTCATTGATTTTTGCCATTGAAAAACATGTTTTTCATATACCAGAAATGTTTGAAGCTACTGACTGAATGAAAGGAGCTGGCATCTCACTCTCTTTGAATCTTCTTTATTATGCTAGGATTAACAGGAAAAAGCAAAAAATTTCAGAATTGCACCTTGAAATGTGGAGATATTACTGTTTGTGCATTTACAATATTCATTGATTTTTGCCATTGAAAAACATGTTTTTCATATACCAGAAATGTTTGAAGCTACTGACTGAATGAAAGGAGCTGGCATCTCACTCTCTTTGAATCTTCTTTATCATGCTAGGATTAACAGGAAAAAGCAAAAAATTTCAGAATTGCACCTTGCAATGTGGAGATATTACTGTTTGTGCATTTACAATATTCATTGATTTTTGCCATTGAAAAACGTCCAGAAATGTTTGAAGCTACTGACTGAATGAAAGGAGCTGGCATCTCACTCTCTTTGAATCTTCTTTATCATGCTAGGATTAGCAGGAAAAAGCAAAAAATTTCAGAATTGCACCTTGCAATGTGGAGATATTACTGTTTGTGCATTTACAATATTCATTGATTTTTGCCATTGAAAAACATGTTTTTCATATACCAGAAATGTTTGAAGCTACTGACTGAATGAAAGGAGCTGGCATCTCACTCTCTTTGAATCTTCTTTATCATGCTAGGATTAACAGGAAAAAGCAAAAAATTTCAGAATTGCACCTTGCAATGTGGAGATATTACTGTTTGTGCATTTGCAATATTCATTGATTTTTGCCATTGAAAAACGTCCAGAAATGTTTGAAGTTACTGACTGAATGAAAGGAGCTGGCATCTCAGTCTCTTTGAATCTTCTTTATCATGCTAGGATTAGCAGGAAAAAGCAAAAAATTTCAGAATTGCACCTTGCAATGTGGAGATATTACTGTTTGTGCATTTACAATATTCATTGATTTTTGCCATTGAAAAACATGTTTTTCATATACCAGAAATGTTTGAAGCTACTGACTGAATGAAAGGAGCTGGCATCTCACTCTCTTTGAATCTTCTTTATCATGCTAGGATTAACAGGAAAAAGCAAAAAATTTCAGAATTGCACCTTGCAATGTGGAGATATTACTGTTTGTGCATTTACAATATTCATTGATTTTTGCCATTGAAAAACATGTTTTTCATATACCAGAAATGTTTGAAGCTACTGACTGAATGAAAGGAGCTGGCATCTCACTCTCTTTGAATCTTCTTTATCATGCTAGGATTAACAGGAAAAAGCAAAAAATTTCAGAATTGCACCTTGCAATGTGGAGATATTACTGTTTGTGCATTTACAATATTCATTGATTTTTGCCATTGAAAAACGTCCAGAAATGTTTGAAGCTACTGACTGAATGAAAGGAGCTGGCATCTCACTCTCTTTGAATCTTCTTTATCATGCTAGGATTAGCAGGAAAAAGCAAAAAATTTCAGAATTGCACCTTGCAATGTGGAGATATTACTGTTTGTGCATTTACAATATTCATTGATTTTTGCCATTGAAAAACATGTTTTTCATATACCAGAAATGTTTGAAGCTACTGACTGAATGAAAGGAGCTGGCATCTCACTCTCTTTGAATCTTCTTTATCATGCTAGGATTAGCAGGAAAAAGCAAAAAATTTCAGAATTGCACCTTGCAATGTGGAGATATTACTGTTTGTGCATTTACAATATTCATTGATTTTTGCCATTGAAAAACGTTTTTCATATACCAGAAATGTTTGAAGCTACTGACTGAATGAAAGGAGCTGGCATCTCACTCTCTTTGAATCTTCTTTATCATGCTAGGATTAACAGGAAAAAGCAAAAAATTTCAGAATTGCACCTTGCAATGTGGAGATATTACTGTTTGAGCATTTACAATATTCATTGATTTTTGCCATTGAAAAACGTCCAGAAATGTTTGAAGCTACTGACTGAATGAAAGGAGCTGGCATCTCACTCTCTTTGAATCTTCTTTATCATGCTAGGATTAACAGGAAAAAGCTAAAAATTTCAGAATTGCACCTTGCAATCTGGAGATATTACTGTTTGAGCATTTACAATATTCATTGATTTTTGCCATTGAAAAACGTCCAGAAATGTTTGAAGCTACTGACTGAATGAAAGGAGCTGGCATCTCACTCTCTTTGAATCTTCTTTATCATGCTAGGATTAACAGGAAAAAGCTAAAAATTTCAGAATTGCACCTTGCAATGTGGAGATATTACTGTTTGTGCATTTACAATATTCATTGATTTTTGCCATTGAAAAACATGTTTTTCATATACCAGAAATGTTTGAAGCTACTGACTGAATGAAAGGAGCTGGCATCTCACTCTCTTTGAATCTTCTTTATCATGCTAGGATTAACAGGAAAAAGCAAAAAATTTCAGAATTGCACCTTGCAATGTGGAGATATTACTGTTTGTGCATTTACAATATTCATTGATTTTTGCCATTGAAAAACGTCCAGAAATGTTTGAAGCTACTGACTGAATGAAAGGAGCTGGCATCTCACTCTCTTTGAATCTTCTTTATCATGCTAGGATTAGCAGGAAAAAGCAAAACATTTCAGAATTGCACCTTGCAATGTGGAGATATTACTGTTTGTGCATTTACAATATTCATTGATTTTTGCCATTGAAAAACATGTTTTTCATATACCAGAAATGTTTGAAGCTACTGACTGAATGAAAGGAGCTGGCATCTCACTCTCTTTGAATCTTCTTTATCATGCTAGGATTAACAGGAAAAAGCAAAAAATTTCAGAATTGCACCTTGCAATGTGGAGATATTACTGTTTGTGCATTTACAATATTCATTGATTTTTGCCATTGAAAAACGTCCAGAAATGTTTGAAGCTACTGACTGAATGAAAGGAGCTGGCATCTCACTCTCTTTGAATCTTCTTTATCATGCTAGGATTAGCAGGAAAAAGCAAAAAATTTCAGAATTGCACCTTGCAATGTGGAGATATTACTGTTTGTGCATTTACAATATTCATTGATTTTTGCCATTGAAAAACATGTTTTTCATATACCAGAAATGTTTGAAGCTACTGACTGAATGAAAGGAGCTGGCATCTCACTCTCTTTGAATCTTCTTTATCATGGTAGGATTAACAGGAAAAAGCAAAAAATTTCAGAATTGCACCTTGCAATGTGGAGATATTACTGTTTGTGCATTTACAATATTCATTGATTTTTGCCATTGAAAAACGTCCAGAAATGTTTGAAGTTACTGACTGAATGAAAGGAGCTGGCATCTCACTCTCTTTGAATCTTCTTTATCATGCTAGGATTAGCAGGAAAAAGCAAAAAATTTCAGAATTGCACCTTGCAATGTGGAGATATTACTGTTTGTGCATTTACAATATTCATTGATTTTTGCCATTGAAAAACATGTTTTTCATATACCAGAAATGTTTGAAGCTACTGACGGAATGAAAGGAGCTGGCATCTCACTCTCTTTGAATCTTCTTTATCATGCTAGGATTAACAGGAAAAAGCAAAAAATTTCAGAATTGCACCTTGCAATGTGGAGATATTACTGTTTGTGCATTTACAATATTCATTGATTTTTGCCATTGAAAAACGTCCAGAAATGTTTGAAGCTACTGACTGAATGAAAGGAGCTGGCATCTCACTCTCTTTGAATCTTCTTTATCATGCTAGGATTAACAGGAAAAAGCTAAAAATTTCAGAATTGCACCTTGCAATGTGGAGATATTACTGTTTGTGCATTTACAATATTCATTGATTTTTGCCATTGAAAAACATGTTTTTCATATACCAGAAATGTTTGAAGCTACTGACTGAATGAAAGGAGCTGGCATCTCACTCTCTTTGAATCTTCTTTATCCTGGTAGGATTAACAGGAAAAAGCAAAAAATTTCAGAATTGCACCTTGCAAATGTGGAGATATTACTGTTTGTGCATTTACAATATTCATTGATTTTTGCCATTGAAAAACATGTTTTTCATATACCAGAAATGTTTGAAGCTACTGACTGAATGAAAGGAGCTGGCATCTCACTCTCTTTGAATCTTCTTTATCATGCTAGGATTAACAGGAAAAAGCAAAAAATTTCAGAATTGCACCTTGCAATGTGGAGATATTACTGTTTGTGCATTTACAATATTCATTGATTTTTGCCATTGAAAAACATCCAGAAATGTTTGAAGCTACTGACTGAATGAAAGGAGCTGGCATCTCACTCTCTTTGAATCTTCTTTATCATGCTAGGATTAGCAGGAAAAAGCAAAAAATTTCAGAATTGCACCTTGCAATGTGGAGATATTACTGTTTGTGCATTTACAATATTCATTGATTTTTGCCATTGAAAAACATGTTTTTCATATACCAGAAATGTTTGAAGCTGCTGACTGAATGAAAGGAGCTGGCATCTCACTCTCTTTGAATCTTCTTTATCATGCTAGGATTAGCAGGAAAAAGCAAAAAATTTCAGAATTGCACCTTGCAATGTGGAGATATTACTGTTTGTGCATTTACAATATTCATTGATTTTTGCCATTGAAAAACGTCCAGAAATGTTTGAAGCTACTGACTGAAAGGAGCTGGCATCTCACTCTCTTTGAATCTTCTTTATCCTGGTAGGATTAACAGGAAAAAGCAAAAAATTTCAGAATTGCACCTTGCAAATGTGGAGATATTACTGTTTGTGCATTTACAATATTCATTGATTTTTGCCATTGAAAAACATGTTTTTCATATACCAGAAATGTTTGAAGCTACTGACTGAATGAAAGGAGCTGGCATCTCACTCTCTTTGAATCTTCTTTATCATGCTAGGATTAACAGGAAAAAGCAAAAAATTTCAGAATTGCACCTTGCAATGTGGAGATATTACTGTTTGTGCATTTACAATATTCATTGATTTTTGCCATTGAAAAACGTCCAGAAATGTTTGAAGCTACTGACTGAATGAAAGGAGCTGGCATCTCACTCTCTTTGAATCTTCTTTATCATGCTAGGATTAGCAGGAAAAAGCAAAAAATTTCAGAATTGCACCTTGCAATGTGGAGATATTACTGTTTGTGCATTTACAATATTCATTGATTTTTGCCATTGAAAAACATGTTTTTCATATACCAGAAATGTTTGAAGCTGCTGACTGAATGAAAGGAGCTGGCATCTCACTCTCTTTGAATCTTCTTTATCATGCTAGGATTAGCAGGAAAAAGCAAAAAATTTCAGAATTGCACCTTGCAATGTGGAGATATTACTGTTTGTGCATTTACAATATTCATTGATTTTTGCCATTGAAAAACGTCCAGAAATGTTTGAAGCTACTGACTGAAAGGAGCTGGCATCTCACTCTCTTTGAATCTTCTTTATCATGCTAGGATTAGCAGGAAAAAGCAAAAAATTTCAGAATTGCACCTTGCAATGTGGAGATATTACTGTTTGTGCATTTACAATATTCATTGATTTTTGCCATTGAAAAACATGTTTTTCATATACCAGAAATGTTTGAAGCTACTGACTGAATGAAAGGAGCTGGCATCTCACTCTCTTTGAATCTTCTTTATCATGCTAGGAAAAGCAGGAAAAAGCAAAAAATTTCAGAATTGCACCTTGCAAATGTGGAGATATTACTGTTTGTGCATTTACAATATTCATTGATTTTTGCCATTGAAAAACATGTTTTTCATATACCAGAAATGTTTGAAGCTACTGACTGAATGAAAGGAGCTGGCATCTCACTCTCTTTGAATCTTCTTTATCATGCTAGGATTAACAGGAAAAAGCAAAAAATTTCAGAATTGCACCTTGCAATGTGGAGATATTACTGTTTGTGCATTTACAATATTCATTGATTTTTGCCATTGAAAAACGTCCAGAAATGTTTGAAGCTACTGACTGAATGAAAGGAGCTGGCATCTCACTCTCTTTGAATCTTCTTTATCCTGCTAGGATTAACAGGAAAAAGCAAAAAATTTCAGAATTGCACCTTGCAAATGTGGAGATATTACTGTTTGTGCATTTACAATATTCATTGATTTTTGCCATTGAAAAACATGTTTTTCATATACCAGAAATGTTTGAAGCTACTGACTGAATGAAAGGAGCTGGCATCTCACTCTCTTTGAATCTTCTTTATCATGCTAGGATTAACAGGAAAAAGCAAAAAATTTCAGAATTGCACCTTGCAATGTGGAGATATTACTGTTTGTGCATTTACAATATTCATTGATTTTTGCCATTGAAAAACGTCCAGAAATGTTTGAAGCTACTGACTGAATGAAAGGAGCTGGCATCTCCCTCTCTTTGAATCTTCTTTATCATGCTAGGATTAGCAGGAAAAAGCAAAAAATTTCAGAATTGCACCTTGCAATGTGGAGATATTACTGTTTGTGCATTTACAATATTCATTGATTTTTGCCATTGAAAAACATGTTTTTCATATACCAGAAATGTTTGAAGCTACTGACTGAATGAAAGGAGCTGGCATCTCACTCTCTTTGAATCTTCTTTATCATGCTAGGATTAACAGGAAAAAGCAAAAAATTTCAGAATTGCACCTTGCAATGTGGAGATATTACTGTTTGTGCATTTACAATATTCATTGATTTTTGCCATTTAAAAACGTCCAGAAATGTTTGAAGCTACTGACTGAAAGGAGCTGGCATCTCACTCTCTTTGAATCTTCTTTATCATGCTAGGATTAGCAGGAAAAAGCAAAAAATTTCAGAATTGCACCTTGCAATGTGGAGATATTACTGTTTGTGCATTTACAATATTCATTGATTTTTGCCATTGAAAAACATGTTTTTCATATACCAGAAATGTTTGAAGCTACTGACTGAATGAAAGGAGCTGGCATCTCACTCTCTTTGAATCTTCTTTATCATGTTAGGAAAAGCAGGAAAAAGCAAAAAATTTCAGAATTGCACCTTGCAAATGTGGAGATATTACTGTTTGTGCAATTACAATATTCATTGATTTTTGCCATTGAAAAACATGTTTTTCATATACCAGAAATGTTTGAAGCTACTGACTGAATGAAAGGAGCTGGCATCTCACTCTCTTTGAATCTTCTTTATCATGCTAGGATTAACAGGAAAAAGCTAAAAGTTTCAGAATTGCACCTTGCAATGTGGAGATATTACTGTTTGTGCATTTACAATATTCATTGATTTTTGCCATTGAAAAACATGTTTTTCATATACCAGAAATGTTTGAAGCTACTGACTGAATGAAAGGAGCTGGCATCTCACTCTCTTTGAATCTTCTTTATCCTGCTAGGATTAACAGGAAAAAGCAAAAAATTTCAGAATTGCACCTTGCAAATGTGGAGATATTACTGTTTGTGCATTTACAATATTCATTGATTTTTGCCATTGAAAAACATGTTTTTCATATACCAGAAATGTTTGAAGCTACTGACTGAATGAAAGGAGCTGGCATCTCACTCTCTTTGAATCTTCTTTATCATGCTAGGATTAACAGGAAAAAGCAAAAAATTTCAGAATTGCACCTTGCAATGTGGAGATATTACTGTTTGTGCATTTACAATATTCATTGATTTTTGCCATTGAAAAGCGTCCAGAAATGTTTGAAGCTACTGACTGAATGAAAGGAGCTGGCATCTCACTCTCTTTGAATCTTCTTTATCATGCTAGGATTAACAGGAAAAAGCTAAAAATTTCAGAATTGCACCTTGCAATGTGGAGATATTACTGTTTGTGCATTTACAATATTCATTGATTTTTGCCATTGAAAAACATGTTTTTCATATACCAGAAATGTTTGAAGCTACTGACTGAATGAAAGGAGCTGGCATCTCACTCTCTTTGAATCTTCTTTATCCTGCTAGGATTAACAGGAAAAAGCAAAAAATTTCAGAATTGCACCTTGCAATGTGGAGATATTACTGTTTGTGCATTTACAATATTCATTGATTTTTGCCATTGAAAAACGTCCAGAAATGTTTGAAGCTACTGACTGAATGAAAGGAGCTGGCATCTCACTCTCTTTGAATCTTCTTTATCATGCTAGGATTAGCAGGAAAAAGCAAAAAATTTCAGAATTGCACCTTGCAATGTGGAGATATTACTGTTTGTGCATTTACAATATTCATTGATTTTTGCCATTGAAAAACATGTTTTTCATATACCAGAAATGTTTGAAGCTGCTGACTGAATGAAAGGAGCTGGCATCTCACTCTCTTTGAATCTTCTTTATCATGCTAGGATTAGCAGGAAAAAGCAAAAAATTTCAGAATTGCACCTTGCAATGTGGAGATATTACTGTTTGTGCATTTACAATATTCATTGATTTTTGCCATTGAAAAACATGTTTTTCATATACCAGAAATGTTTGAAGCTACTGACTGAATGAAAGGAGCTGGCATCTCACTCTCTTTGAATCTTCTTTATCATGCTAGGATTAACAGGAAAAAGCAAAAAATTTCAGAATTGCACCTTGCAATGTGGAGATATTACTGTTTGTGCATTTACAATATTCATTGATTTTTGCCATTGAAAAACGTCCAGAAATGTTTGAAGCTACTGACTGAATGAAAGGAGCTGGCATCTCACTCTCTTTGAATCTTCTTTATCATGCTAGGATTAACAGGAAAAAGCTAAACATTTCAGAATTGCACCTTGCAATGTGGAGATATTACTGTTTGTGCATTTACAATATTCATTGATTTTTGCCATTGAAAAACATGTTTTTCATATACCAGAAATGTTTGAAGCTACTGACTGAATGAAAGGAGCTGGCATCTCACTCTCTTTGAATCTTCTTTATCCTGCTAGGATTAACAGGAAAAAGCAAAAAATTTCAGAATTGCACCTTGCAAATGTGGAGATATTACTGTTTGTGCATTTACAATATTCATTGATTTTTGCCTTTGAAAAACATGTTTTTCATATACCAGAAATGTTTGAAGCTACTGACTGAATGAAAGGAGCTGGCATCTCACTCTCTTTGAATCTTCTTTATCATGCTAGGATTAACAGGAAAAAGCAAAAAATTTCAGAATTGCACCTTGCAATGTGGAGATATTACTGTTTGTGCATTTACAATATTCATTGATTTTTGCCATTGAAAAACGTCCAGAAATGTTTGAAGCTACTGACTGAATGAAAGGAGCTGGCATCTCACTCTCTTTGAATCTTCTTTATCATGCTAGGATTAACAGGAAAAAGCAAAAAATTTCAGAATTGCACCTTGCAATGTGGAGATATTACTGTTTGTGCATTTACAATATTCATTGATTTTTGCCATTGAAAAACATGTTTTTCATATACCAGAAATGTTTGAAGCTACTGACTGAATGAAAGGAGCTGGCATCTCACTCTCTTTGAATCTTCTTTATCCTGCTAGGATTAACAGGAAAAAGCAAAAAATTTCAGAATTGCACCTTGCAATGTGGAGATATTACTGTTTGTGCATTTACAATATTCATTGATTTTTGCCATTGAAAAACGTCCAGAAATGTTTGAAGCTACTGACTGAATGAAAGGAGCTGGCATCTCACTCTCTTTGAATCTTCTTTATCATGCTAGGATTAGCAGGAAAAAGCAAAAAATTTCAGAATTGCACCTTGCAATGTGGAGATATTACTGTTTGTGCATTTACAATATTCATTGATTTTTGCCATTGAAAAACATGTTTTTCATATACCAGAAATGTTTGAAGCTGCTGACTGAATGAAAGGAGCTGGCATCTCACTCTCTTTGAATCTTCTTTATCATGCTAGGATTAGCAGGAAAAAGCAAAAAATTTCAGAATTGCACCTTGCAATGTGGAGATATTACTGTTTGTGCATTTACAATATTCATTGATTTTTGCCATTGAAAAACATGTTTTTCATATACCAGAAATGTTTGAAGCTACTGACTGAATGAAAGGAGCTGGCATCTCACTCTCTTTGAATCTTCTTTATCATGCTAGGATTAACAGGAAAAAGCAAAAAATTTCAGAATTGCACCTTGCAATGTGGAGATATTACTGTTTGTGCATTTACAATATTCATTGATTTTTGCCATTGAAAAACGTCCAGAAATGTTTGAAGCTACTGACTGAATGAAAGGAGCTGGCATCTCACTCTCTTTGAATCTTCTTTATCATGCTAGGATTAACAGGAAAAAGCTAAAAATTTCAGAATTGCACCTTGCAATGTGGAGATATTACTGTTTGTGCATTTACAATATTCATTGATTTTTGCCATTGAAAAACATGTTTTTCATATACCAGAAATGTTTGAAGCTACTGACTGAATGAAAGGAGCTGGCATCTCACTCTCTTTGAATCTTCTTTATCCTGCTAGGATTAACAGGAAAAAGCAAAAAATTTCAGAATTGCACCTTGCAATGTGGAGATATTACTGTTTGTGCATTTACAATATTCATTGATTTTTGCCATTGAAAAACGTCCAGAAATGTTTGAAGCTACTGACTGAATGAAAGGAGCTGGCATCTCACTCTCTTTGAATCTTCTTTATCATGCTAGGAAAAGCAGGAAAAAGCAAAAAATTTCAGAATTGCACCTTGCAAATGTGGAGATATTACTGTTTGTGCATTTACAATATTGATTGATTTTTGCCATTGAAAAACATGTTTTTCATATACCAGAAATGTTTGAAGCTACTGACTGAATGAAAGGAGCTGGCATCTCACTCTCTTTGAATCTTCTTTATCATGCTAGGATTAACAGGAAAAAGCAAAAAATTTCAGAATTGCACCTTGCAATGTGGAGATATTACTGTTTGTGCATTTACAATATTCATTGATTTTTGCCATTGAAAAACGTCCAGAAATGTTTGAAGCTACTGACTGAATGAAAGGAGCTGGCATCTCACTCTCTTTGAATCTTCTTTATCATGCTAGGATTAACAGGAAAAAGCTAAAAATTTCAGAATTGCACCTTGCAATGTGGAGATATTACTGTTTGTGCATTTACAATATTCATTGATTTTTGCCATTGAAAAACATGTTTTTCATATACCAGAAATGTTTGAAGCTACTGACTGAATGAAAGGAGCTGGCATCTCACTCTCTTTGAATCTTCTTTATCCTGCTAGGATTAACAGGAAAAAGCAAAAAATTTCAGAATTGCACCTTGCAAATGTGGAGATATTACTGTTTGTGCATTTACAATATTCATTGATTTTTGCCATTGAAAAACATGTTTTTCATATACCAGAAATGTTTGAAGCTACTGACTGAATGAAAGGAGCTGGCATCTCACTCTCTTTGAATCTTCTTTATCATGCTAGGATTAACAGGAAAAAGCTAAAAATTTCAGAATTGCACCTTGCAATGTGGAGATATTACTGTTTGTGCATTTACAATATTCATTGATTTTTGCCATTGAAAAACATGTTTTTCATATACCAGAAATGTTTGAAGCTACTGACTGAATGAAAGGAGCTGGCATCTCACTCTCTTTGAATCTTCTTTATCCTGCTAGGATTAACAGGAAAAAGCAAAAAATTTCAGAATTGCACCTTGCAATGTGGAGATATTACTGTTTGTGCATTTACAATATTCATTGATTTTTGCCATTGAAAAACGTCCAGAAATGTTTGAAGCTACTGACTGAATGAAAGCAGCTGGCATCTCACTCTCTTTGAATCTTCTTTATCATGCTAGGAAAAGCAGGAAAAAGCAAAAAATTTCAGAATTGCACCTTGCAAATGTGGAGATATTACTGTTTGTGCATTTACAATATTCATTGATTTTTGCCATTGAAAAACATGTTTTTCATCTACCAGAAATGTTTGAAGCTACTGACTGAATGAAAGGAGCTGGCATCTCACTCTCTTTGAATCTTCTTTATCATGCTAGGATTAACAGGAAAAAGCAAAAAATTTCAGAATTGCACCTTGCAATGTGGAGATATTACTGTTTGTGCATTTACAATATTCATTGATTTTTGCCATTGAAAAACGTCCAGAAATGTTTGAAGCTACTGACTGAATGAAAGGAGCTGGCATCTCACTCTCTTTGAATCTTCTTTATCATGCTAGGATTAACAGGAAAAAGCTAAAAATTTCAGAATTGCACCTTGCAATGTGGAGATATTACTGTTTGTGCATTTACAATATTCATTGATTTTTGCCATTGAAAAACATGTTTTTCATATACCAGAAATGATTGAAGCTACTGACTGAATGAAAGGAGCTGGCATCTCACTCTCTTTGAATCTTCTTTATCCTGCTAGGATTAACAGGAAAAAGCAAAAAATTTCAGAATTGCACCTTGCAAATGTGGAGATATTACTGTTTGTGCATTTACAATATTCATTGATTTTTGCCATTGAAAAACATGTTTTTCATATACCAGAAATGTTTGAAGCTACTGACTGAATGAAAGGAGCTGGCATCTCACTCTCTTTGAATCTTCTTTATCATGCTAGGATTAACAGGAAAAAGCAAAAAATTTCAGAATTGCACCTTGCAATGTGGAGATATTACTGTTTGTGCATTTACAATATTCATTGATTTTTGCCATTGAAAAACGTCCAGAAATGTTTGAAGCTACTGACTGAATGAAAGGAGCTGGCATCTCACTCTCTTTGAATCTTCTTTATCATGCTAGGATTAACAGGAAAAAGCAAAAAATTTCAGAATTGCACCTTGCAATGTGGAGATATTACTGTTTGTGCAATTACAATATTCATTGATTTTTGCCATTGAAAAACGTCCAGAAATGTTTGAAGCTACTGACTGAATGAAAGGAGCTGGCATCTCACTCTCTTTGAATCTTCTTTATCATGCTAGGATTAACAGGAAAAAGCTAAAAATTTCAGAATTGCACCTTGCAATGTGGAGATATTACTGTTTGTGCATTTACAATATTCATTGATTTTTGCCATTGAAAAACATGTTTTTCATATACCAGAAATGTTTGAAGCTACTGACTGAATGAAAGGAGCTGGCATCTCACTCTCTTTGAATCTTCTTTATCCTGCTAGGATTAACAGGAAAAAGCAAAAAATTTCAGAATTGCACCTTGCAATGTGGAGATATTACTGTTTGTGCATTTACAATATTCATTGATTTTTGCCATTGAAAAACGTCCAGAAATGTTTGAAGCTACTGACTGAATGAAAGGAGCTGGCATCTCACTCTCTTTGAATCTTCTTTATCATGCTAGGATTAGCAGGAAAAAGCAAAAAATTTCAGAATTGCACCTTGCAATGTGGAGATATTACTGTTTGTGCATTTACAATATTCATTGATTTTTGCCATTGAAAAACATGTTTTTCATATACCAGAAATGTTTGAAGCTGCTGACTGAATGAAAGGAGCTGGCATCTCACTCTCTTTGAATCTTCTTTATCATGCTAGGATTAGCAGGAAAAAGCAAAAAATTTCAGAATTGCACCTTGCAATGTGGAGATATTACTGTTTGTGCATTTACAATATTCATTGATTTTTGCCATTGAAAAACATGTTTTTCATATACCAGAAATGTTTGAAGCTACTGACTGAATGAAAGGAGCTGGCATCTCACTCTCTTTGAATCTTCTTTATCATGCTAGGATTAACAGGAAAAAGCAAAAAATTTCAGAATTGCACCTTGCAATGTGGAGATATTACTGTTTGTGCATTTACAATATTCATTGATTTTTGCCATTGAAAAACGTCCAGAAATGTTTGAAGCTACTGACTGAATGAAAGGAGCTGGCATCTCACTCTCTTTGAATCTTCTTTATCATGCTAGGATTAACAGGAAAAAGCTAAAAATTTCAGAATTGCACCTTGCAATGTGGAGATATTACTGTTTGTGCATTTACAATATTCATTGATTTTTGCCATTGAAAAACATGTTTTTCATATACCAGAAATGTTTGAAGCTACTGACTGAATGAAAGGAGCTGGCATCTCACTCTCTTTGAATCTTCTTTATCATGCTAGGATTAGCAGGAAAAAGCAAAAAATTTCAGAATTGCACCTTGCAATGTGGAGATATTACTGTGTGCATTTACAATATTCATTGATTTTTGCCATTGAAAAACATGTTTTTCATATACCAGAAATGTTTGAAGCTGCTGACTGAATGAAAGGAGCTGGCATCTCACTCTCTTTGAATCTTCTTTATCATGCTAGGATTAGCAGGAAAAGCAAAAAATTTCAGAATTGCACCTTGCAATGTGGAGATATTACTGTTTGTGCATTTACAATATTCATTGATTTTTGCCATTGAAAAACATGTTTTTCATATACCAGAAATGTTTGAAGCTACTGACTGAATGAAAGGAGCTGGCATCTCACTCTCTTTGAATCTTCTTTATCATGCTAGGATTAACAGGAAAAAGCAAAAAATTTCAGAATTGCACCTTGCAATGTGGAGATATTACTGTTTGTGCATTTACAATATTCATTGATTTTTGCCATTGAAAAACGTCCAGAAATGTTTGAAGCTACTGACTGAATGAAAGGAGCTGGCATCTCACTCTCTTTGAATCTTCTTTATCATGCTAGGATTAACAGGAAAAAGCTAAAAATTTCAGAATTGCACCTTGCAATGTGGAGATATTACTGTTTGTGCATTTACAATATTCATTGATTTTTGCCATTGAAAAACATGTTTTTCATATACCAGAAATGTTTGAAGCTACTGACTGAATGAAAGGAGCTGGCATCTCACTCTCTTTGAATCTTCTTTATCCTGCTAGGATTAACAGGAAAAAGCAAAAAATTTCAGAATTGCACCTTGCAATGTGGAGATATTACTGTTTGTGCATTTACAATATTCATTGATTTTTGCCATTGAAAAATGTCCAGAAATGTTTGAAGCTACTGACTGAATGAAAGGAGCTGGCATCTCACTCTCTTTGAATCTTCTTTATCATGCTAGGATTAGCAGGAAAAAGCAAAAAATTTCAGAATTGCACCTTGCAATGTGGAGATATTACTGTTTGTGCATTTACAATATTCATTGATTTTTGCCATTGAAAAACATGTTTTTCATATACCAGAAATGTTTGAAGCTGCTGACTGAATGAAAGGAGCTGGCATCTCACTCTCTTTGAATCTTCTTTATCATGCTAGGATTAGCAGGAAAAAGCAAAAAATTTCAGAATTGCACCTTGCAATGTGGAGATATTACTGTTTGTGCATTTACAATATTCATTGATTTTTGCCATTGAAAAACATGTTTTTCATATACCAGAAATGTTTGAAGCTACTGACTGAATGAAAGGAGCTGGCATCTCACTCTCTTTGAATCTTCTTTATCATGCTAGGATTAACAGGAAAAAGCAAAAAATTTCAGAATTGCACCTTGCAATGTGGAGATATTACTGTTTGTGCATTTACAATATTCATTGATTTTTGCCATTGAAAAACGTCCAGAAATGTTTGAAGCTACTGACTGAATGAAAGGAGCTGGCATCTCACTCTCTTTGAATCTTCTTTATCATGCTAGGATTAACAGGAAAAAGCTAAAAATTTCAGAATTGCACCTTGCAATGTGGAGATATTACTGTTTGTGCATTTACAATATTCATTGATTTTTGCCATTGAAAAACATGTTTTTCATATACCAGAAATGTTTGAAGCTACTGACTGAATGAAAGGAGCTGGCATCTCACTCTCTTTGAATCTTCTTTATCATGCTAGGATTAGCAGGAAAAAGCAAAAAATTTCAGAATTGCACCTTGCAATGTGGAGATATTACTGTTTGTGCATTTACAATATTCATTGATTTTTGCCATTGAAAAACATGTTTTTCATATACCAGAAATGTTTGAAGCTACTGACTGAATGAAAGGAGCTGGCATCTCACTCTCTTTGAATCTTCTTTATCATGCTAGGATTAGCAGGAAAAAGCAAAAAATTTCAGAATTGCACCTTGCAATGTGGAGATATTACTGTTTGTGCATTTACAATATTCATTGATTTTTGCCATTGAAAAACGTCCAGAAATGTTTGAAGCTACTGACTGAATGAAAGGAGCTGGCATCTCACTCTCTTTGAATCTTCTTTATCATGCTAGGATTAGCAGGAAAAAGCAAAAAATTTCAGAATTGCACCTTGCAATGTGGAGATATTACTGTTTGTGCATTTACAATATTCATTGATTTTTGCCATTGAAAAACATGTTTTTCATATACCAGAAATGTTTGAAGCTGCTGACTGAATGAAAGGAGCTGGCATCTCACTCTCTTTGAATCTTCTTTATCATGCTAGGATTAGCAGGAAAAAGCAAAACATTTCAGAATTGCACCTTGCAATGTGGAGATATTACTGTTTGTGCATTTACAATATTCATTGATTTTTGCCATTGAAAAACATGTTTTTCATATACCAGAAATGTTTGAAGCTACTGACTGAATGAAAGGAGCTGGCATCTCACTCTCTTTGAATCTTCTTTATCATGCTAGGATTAACAGGAAAAAGCAAAAAATTTCAGAATTGCACCTTGCAATGTGGAGATATTACTGTTTGTGCATTTACAATATTCATTGATTTTTGCCATTGAAAACGTCCAGAAATGTTTGAAGCTACTGACTGAATGAAAGGAGCTGGCATCTCACTCTCTTTGAATCTTCTTTATCATGCTAGGATTAACAGGAAAAAGCTAAAAATTTCAGAATTGCACCTTGCAATGTGGAGATATTACTGTTTGTGCATTTACAATATTCATTGATTTTTGCCATTGAAAAACATGTTTTTCATATACCAGAAATGTTTGAAGCTACTGACTGAATGAAAGGAGCTGGCATCTCACTCTCTTTGAATCTTCTTTATCATGCTAGGATTAGCAGGAAAAAGCAAAAAATTTCAGAATTGCACCTTGCAATGTGGAGATATTACTGTTTGTGCATTTACAATATTCATTGATTTTTGCCATTGAAAAACATGTTTTTCATATACCAGAAATGTTTGAAGCTACTGACTGAATGAAAGGAGCTGGCATCTCACTCTCTTTGAATCTTCTTTATCATGCTAGGATTAGCAGGAAAAAGCAAAAAATTTCAGAATTGCACCTTGCAATGTGGAGATATTACTGTTTGTGCATTTACAATATTCATTGATTTTTGCCATTGAAAAACATGTTTTTCATATACCAGAAATGTTTGAAGCTACTGACTGAATGAAAGGAGCTGGCATCTCACTCTCTTTGAATCTTCTTTATCCTGCTAGGATTAACAGGAAAAAGCAAAAAATTTCAGAATTGCACCTTGCAATGTGGAGATATTACTGTTTGTGCATTTACAATATTCATTGATTTTTGCCATTGAAAAACGTCCAGAAATGTTTGAAGCTACTGACTGAATGAAAGCAGCTGGCATCTCACTCTCTTTGAATCTTCTTTATCATGCTAGGAAAAGCAGGAAAAAGCAAAAAATTTCAGAATTGCACCTTGCAAATGTGGAGATATTACTGTTTGTGCATTTACAATATTCATTGATTTTTGCCATTGAAAAACATGTTTTTCATATACCAGAAATGTTTGAAGCTACTGACTGAATGAAAGGAGCTGGCATCTCACTCTCTTTGAATCTTCTTTATCATGCTAGGATTAACAGGAAAAAGCAAAAAATTTCAGAATTGCACCTTGCAATGTGGAGATATTACTGTTTGTGCATTTACAATATTCATTGATTTTTGCCATTGAAAAACGTCCAGAAATGTTTGAAGCTACTGACTGAATGAAAGGAGCTGGCATCTCACTCTCTTTGAATCTTCTTTATCATGCTAGGATTAACAGGAAAAAGCTAAAAATTTCAGAATTGCACCTTGCAATGTGGAGATATTACTGTTTGTGCATTTACAATATTCATTGATTTTTGCCATTGAAAAACATGTTTTTCATATACCAGAAATGATTGAAGCTACTGACTGAATGAAAGGAGCTGGCATCTCACTCTCTTTGAATCTTCTTTATCATGCTAGGATTAACAGGAAAAAGCAAAAAATTTCAGAATTGCACCTTGCAATGTGGAGATATTACTGTTTGTGCATTTACAATATTCATTGATTTTTGCCATTGAAAAACGTCCAGAAATGT
Source organism: Phyllobates terribilis (assembly GCF_046119375.1). Classification (NCBI taxonomy): domain Eukaryota; kingdom Metazoa; phylum Chordata; class Amphibia; order Anura; family Dendrobatidae; genus Phyllobates; species Phyllobates terribilis. Next base: position 1,425,105 of record NW_027363200.1, on the reverse strand, counting down.
TTGAAGCTACTGACTGAATGAAAGGAGGTGGCATCTCACTCTCTTTGAATCTTCTTTATCATGCTAGGATTAACAGGAAAAAGCTAAAAATTTCAGAATTGCACCTTGCAATGTGGAGATATTACTGTTTGTGCATTTACAATATTCATTGATTTTTGCCATTGAAAAACATGTTTTTCATATACCAGAAATGTTTGAAGCTACTGACTGAATGAAAGGAGCTGGCATCTCACTCTCTTTGAATCTTCTTTATCCTGCTAGGATTAACAGGAAAAAGCAAAAAATTTCAGAATTGCACCTTGCAATGTGGAGATATTACTGTTTTGTGCATTTACAATATTCATTGATTTTTGCCATTGAAAAACGTCCAGAAATGTTTGAAGCTACTGACTGAATGAAAGGAGCTGGCATCTCACTCTCTTTGAATCTTCTTTATCATGCTAGGATTAGCAGGAAAAAGCAAAAAATTTCAGAATTGCACCTTGCAATGTGGAGATATTACTGTTTGTGCATTTACAATATTCATTGATTTTTGCCATTGAAAAACATGTTTTTCATATACCAGAAATGTTTGAAGCTGCTGACTGAATGAAAGGAGCTGGCATCTCACTCTCTTTGAATCTTCTTTATCATGCTAGGATTAGCAGGAAAAGCAAAAAATTTCAGAATTGCACCTTGCAATGTGGAGATATTACTGTTTGTGCATTTACAATATTCATTGATTTTTGCCATTGAAAAACATGTTTTTCATATACCAGAAATGTTTGAAGCTACTGACTGAATGAAAGGAGCTGGCATCTCACTCTCTTTGAATCTTCTTTATCATGCTAGGATTAACAGGAAAAAGCAAAAAATTTCAGAATTGCATCTTGCAATGTGGAGATATTACTGTTTGTGCATTTACAATATTCATTGATTTTTGCCATTGAAAAACGTCCAGAAATGTTTGAAGCTACTGACTGAATGAAAGGAGCTGGCATCTCACTCTCTTTGAATCTTCTTTATCATGCTAGGATTAACAGGAAAAAGCTAAAAATTTCAGAATTGCACCTTGCAATGTGGAGATATTACTGTTTGTGCATTTACAATATTCATTGATTTTTGCCATTGAAAAACATGTTTTTCATATACCAGAAATGTTTGAAGCTACTGACTGAATGAAAGGAGCTTGCATCTCACTCTCTTTGAATCTTCTTTATCCTGCTAGGATTAACAGGAAAAAGCAAAAAATTTCAGAATTGCACCTTGCAATGTGGAGATATTACTGTTTGTGCATTTACAATATTCATTGATTTTTGCCATTGAAAAATGTCCAGAAATGTTTGAAGCTACTGACTGAATGAAAGGAGCTGGCATCTCACTCTCTTTGAATCTTCTTTATCATGCTAGGATTAGCAGGAAAAAGCAAAAAATTTCAGAATTGCACCTTGCAATGTGGAGATATTACTGTTTGTGCATTTACAATATTCATTGATTTTTGCCATTGAAAAACATGTTTTTCATATACCAGAAATGTTTGAAGCTGCTGACTGAATGAAAGGAGCTGGCATCTCACTCTCTTTGAATCTTCTTTATCATGCTAGGATTAGCAGGAAAAAGCAAAAAATTTCAGAATTGCACCTTGCAATGTGGAGATATTACTGTTTGTGCATTTACAATATTCATTGATTTTTGCCATTGAAAAACATGTTTTTCATATACCAGAAATGTTTGAAGCTACTGACTGAATGAAAGGAGCTGGCATCTCACTCTCTTTGAATCTTCTTTATCATGCTAGGATTAACAGGAAAAAGCAAAAAATTTCAGAATTGCACCTTGCAATGTGGAGATATTACTGTTTGTGCATTTACAATATTCATTGATTTTTGCCATTGAAAAACGTCCAGAAATGTTTGAAGCTACTGACTGAATGAAAGGAGCTGGCATCTCACTCTCTTTGAATCTTCTTTATCATGCTAGGATTAACAGGAAAAAGCTAAAAATTTCAGAATTGCACCTTGCAATGTGGAGATATTACTGTTTGTGCATTTACAATATTCATTGATTTTTGCCATTGAAAAACATGTTTTTCATATACCAGAAATGTTTGAAGCTACTGACTGAATGAAAGGAGCTGGCATCTCACTCTCTTTGAATCTTCTTTATCATGCTAGGATTAGCAGGAAAAAGCAAAAAATTTCAGAATTGCACCTTGCAATGTGGAGATATTACTGTTTGTGCATTTACAATATTCATTGATTTTTGCCATTGAAAAACATGTTTTTCATATACCAGAAATGTTTGAAGCTACTGACTGAATGAAAGGAGCTGGCATCTCACTCTCTTTGAATCTTCTTTATCATGCTAGGATTAGCAGGAAAAAGCAAAAAATTTCAGAATTGCACCTTGCAATGTGGAGATATTACTGTTTGTGCATTTACAATATTCATTGATTTTTGCCATTGAAAAACATGTTTTTCATATACCAGAAATGTTTGAAGCTACTGACTGAATGAAAGGAGCTGGCATCTCACTCTCTTTGAATCTTCTTTATCATGCTAGGATTAACAGGAAAAAGCAAAAAATTTCAGAATTGCACCTTGCAATGTGGAGATATTACTGTTTGTGCATTTACAATATTCATTGATTTTTGCCATTGAAAAACGTCCAGAAATGTTTGAAGCTACTGACTGAATGAAAGGAGCTGGCATCTCACTCTCTTTGAATCTTCTTTATCATGCTAGGATTAGCAGGAAAAAGCAAAAAATTTCAGAATTGCACCTTGCAATGTGGAGATATTACTGTTTGTGCATTTACAATATTCATTGATTTTTGCCATTGAAAAACATGTTTTTCATATACCAGAAATGTTTGAAGCTACTGACTGAATGAAAGGAGCTGGCATCTCACTCTCTTTGAATCTTCTTTATCATGCTAGGATTAGCAGGAAAAAGCAAAAAATTTCAGAATTGCACCTTGCAATGTGGAGATATTACTGTTTGTGCATTTACAATATTCATTGATTTTTGCCATTGAAAAACATGTTTTTCATATACCAGAAATGTTTGAAGCTACTGACTGAATGAAAGGAGCTGGCATCTCACTCTCTTTGAATCTTCTTTATCATGCTAGGATTAGCAGGAAAAAGCAAAAAATTTCAGAATTGCACCTTGCAATGTGGAGATATTACTGTTTGTGCATTTACAATATTCATTGATTTTTGCCATTGAAAAACATGTTTTTCATGTACCAGAAATGTTTGAAGCTACTGACTGAATGAAAGGAGCTGGCATCTCACTCTCTTTGAATCTTCTTTATCATGCTAGGATTAACAGGAAAAAGCAAAAAATTTCAGAATTGCACCTTGCAATGTGGAGATATTACTGTTTGTGCATTTACAATATTCATTGATTTTTGCCATTGAAAAACGTCCAGAAATGTTTGAAGCTACTGACTGAATGAAAGGAGCTGGCATCTCACTCTCTTTGAATCTTCTTTATCATGCTAGGATTAGCAGGAAAAAGCAAAAAATTTCAGAATTGCACCTTGCAATGTGGAGATATTACTGTTTGTGCATTTACAATATTCATTGATTTTTGCCATTGAAAAACATGTTTTTCATATACCAGAAATGTTTGAAGCTACTGACTGAATGAAAGGAGCTGGCATCTCACTCTCTTTGAATCTTCTTTATCATGCTAGGATTAACAGGAAAAAGCAAAAAATTTCAGAATTGCACCTTGCAATGTGGAGATATTACTGATTGTGCATTTACAATATTCATTGATTTTTGCCATTGAAAAACGTCCAGAAATGTTTGAAGCTACTGACTGAATGAAAGGAGCTGGCATCTCACTCTCTTTGAATCTTCTTTATCATGCTAGGATTAGCAGGAAAAAGCAAAAAATTTCAGAATTGCACCTTGCAATGTGGAGATATTACTGTTTGTGCATTTACAATATTCATTGATTTTTGCCATTGAAAAACATGTTTTTCATATACCAGAAATGTTTGAAGCTGCTGACTGAATGAAAGGAGCTGGCATCTCACTCTCTTTGAATCTTCTTTATCATGCTAGGATTAGCAGGAAAAAGCAAAAAATTTCAGAATTGCACCTTGCAATGTGGAGATATTACTGTTTGTGCATTTACAATATTCATTGATTTTTGCCATTGAAAAACATGTTTTTCATATACCAGAAATGTTTGAAGCTACTGACTGAATGAAAGGAGCTGGCATCTCACTCTCTTTGAATCTTCTTTATCATGCTAGGATTAACAGGAAAAAGCAAAAAATTTCAGAATTGCACCTTGCATTATGGAGATATTACTGTTTGTGCATTTACAATATTCATTGATTTTTGCCATTGAAAAACGTCCAGAAATGTTTGAAGCTACTGACTGAATGAAAGGAGCTGGCATCTCACTCTCTTTGAATCTTCTTTATCATGCTAGGATTAACAGGAAAAAGCTAAAAATTTCAGAATTGCACCTTGCAATGTGGAGATATTACTGTTTGTGCATTTACAATATTCATTGATTTTTGCCTTTGAAAAACATGTTTTTCATATACCAGAAATGTTTGAAGCTACTGACTGAATGAAAGGAGCTGGCATCTCACTCTCTTTGAATCTTCTTTATCCTGCTAGGATTAACAGGAAAAAGCAAAAAATTTCAGAATTGCACCTTGCAATGTGGAGATATTACTGTTTGTGCATTTACAATATTCATTGATTTTTGCCATTGAAAAACGTCCAGAAATGTTTGAAGCTACTGACTGAATGAAAGGAGCTGGCATCTCACTCTCTTTGAATCTTCTTTATCATGCTAGGATTAGCAGGAAAAAGCAAAAAATTTCAGAATTGCACCTTGCAATGTGGAGATATTACTGTTTGTGCATTTACAATATTCATTGATTTTTGCCATTGAAAAACATGTTTTTCATATACCAGAAATGTTTGAAGCTGCTGACTGAATGAAAGGAGCTGGCATCTCACTCTCTTTGAATCTTCTTTATCATGCTAGGATTAGCAGGAAAAAGCAAAAAATTTCAGAATTGCACCTTGCAATGTGGAGATATTACTGTTTGTGCATTTACAATATTCATTGATTTTTGCCATTGAAAAACATGTTTTTCATATACCAGAAATGTTTGAAGCTACTGACTGAATGAAAGGAGCTGGCATCTCACTCTCTTTGAATCTTCTTTATCATGCTAGGATTAACAGGAAAAAGCAAAAAATTTCAGAATTGCACCTTGCAATATGGAGATATTACTGTTTGTGCATTTACAATATTCATTGATTTTTGCCATTGAAAAACGTCCAGAAATGTTTGAAGCTACTGACTGAATGAAAGGAGCTGGCATCTCACTCTCTTTGAATCTTCTTTATCATGCTAGGATTAACAGGAAAAAGCTAAAAATTTCAGAATTGCACCTTGCAATGTGGAGATATTACTGTTTGTGCATTTACAATATTCATTGATTTTTGCCATTGAAAAACATGTTTTTCATATACCAGAAATGTTTGAAGCTACTGACTGAATGAAAGGAGCTGGCATCTCACTCTCTTTGAATCTTCTTTATCCTGCTAGGATTAACAGGAAAAAGCAAAAAATTTCAGAATTGCACCTTGCAATGTGGAGATATTACTGTTTGTGCATTTACAATATTCATTGATTTTTGCCATTGAAAAACATCCAGAAATGTTTGAAGCTACTGACTGAATGAAAGGAGCTGGCATCTCACTCTCTTTGAATCTTCTTTATCATGCTAGGATTAGCAGGAAAAAGCAAAAAATTTCAGAATTGCACCTTGCAATGTGGAGATATTACTGTTTGTGCATTTACAATATTCATTGATTTTTGCCATTGAAAAACATGTTTTTCATATACCAGAAATGTTTGAAGCTGCTGACTGAATGAAAGGAGCTGGCATCTCACTCTCTTTGAATCTTCTTTATCATGCTAGGATTAGCAGGAAAAGCAAAAAATTTCAGAATTGCACCTTGCAATGTGGAGATATTACTGTTTGTGCATTTACAATATTCATTGATTTTTGCCATTGAAAAACATGTTTTTCATATACCAGAAATGTTTGAAGCTACTGACTGAATGAAAGGAGCTGGCATCTCACTCTCTTTGAATCTTCTTTATCATGCTAGGATTAACAGGAAAAAGCAAAAAATTTCAGAATTGCACCTTGCAATGTGGAGATATTACTGTTTGTGCATTTACAATATTCATTGATTTTTGCCATTGAAAAACGTCCAGAAATGTTTGAAGCTACTGACTGAATGAATGGAGCTGGCATCTCACTCTCTTTGAATCTTCTTTATCATGCTAGGATTAACAGGAAAAAGCTAAAAATTTCAGAATTGCACCTTGCAATGTGGAGATATTACTGTTTGTGCATTTAAAATATTCATTGATTTTTGCCATTGAAAAACATGTTTTTCATATACCAGAAATGTTTGAAGCTACTGACTGAATGAAAGGAGCTGGCATCTCACTCTCTTTGAATCTTCTTTATCCTGCTAGGATTAACAGGAAAAAGCAAAAAATTTCAGAATTGCACCTTGCAATGTGGAGATATTACTGTTTGTGCATTTACAATATTCATTGATTTTTGCCATTGAAAAATGTCCAGAAATGTTTGAAGCTACTGACTGAATGAAAGGAGCTGGCATCTCACTCTCTTTGAATCTTCTTTATCATGCTAGGATTAGCAGGAAAAAGCAAAAAATTTCAGAATTGCACCTTGCAATGTGGAGATATTACTGTTTGTGCATTTACAATATTCATTGATTTTTGCCATTGAAAAACATGTTTTTCATATACCAGAAATGTTTGAAGCTGCTGACTGAATGAAAGGAGCTGGCATCTCACTCTCTTTGAATCTTCTTTATCATGCTAGGATTAGCAGGAAAAAGCAAAAAATTTCAGAATTGCACCTTGCAATGTGGAGATATTACTGTTTGTGCATTTACAATATTCATTGATTTTTGCCATTGAAAAACATGTTTTTCATATACCAGAAATGTTTGAAGCTACTGACTGAATGAAAGGAGCTGGCATCTCACTCTCTTTGAATCTTCTTTATCATGCTAGGATTAACAGGAAAAAGCAAAAAATTTCAGAATTGCACCTTGCAATGTGGAGATATTACTGTTTGTGCATTTACAATATTCATTGATTTTTGCCATTGAAAAACGTCCAGAAATGTTTGAAGCTACTGACTGAATGAAAGGAGCTGGCATCTCACTCTCTTTGAATCTTCTTTATCATGCTAGGATTAACAGGAAAAAGCTAAAAATTTCAGAATTGCACCTTGCAATGTGGAGATATTACTGTTTGTGCATTTACAATATTCATTGATTTTTGCCATTGAAAAACATGTTTTTCATATACCAGAAATGTTTGAAGCTACTGACTGAATGAAAGGAGCTGGCATCTCACTCTCTTTGAATCTTCTTTATCATGCTAGGATTAGCAGGAAAAAGCAAAAAATTTCAGAATTGCACCTTGCAATGTGGAGATATTACTGTTTGTGCATTTACAATATTCATTGATTTTTGCCATTGAAAAACATGTTTTTCATATACCAGAAATGTTTGAAGCTACTGACTGAATGAAAGGAGCTGGCATCTCACTCTCTTTGAATCTTCTTTATCATGCTAGGATTAGCAGGAAAAAGCAAAAAATTTCAGAATTGCACCTTGCAATGTGGAGATATTACTGTTTGTGCATTTACAATATTCATTGATTTTTGCCATTGAAAAACATGTTTTTCATATACCAGAAATGTTTGAAGCTACTGACTGAATGAAAGGAGCTGGCATCTCACTCTCTTTGAATCTTCTTTATCATGCTAGGATTAACAGGAAAAAGCAAAAAATTTCAGAATTGCACCTTGCAATGTGGAGATATTACTGTTTGTGCATTTACAATATTCATTGATTTTTGCCATTGAAAAACGTCCAGAAATGTTTGAAGCTACTGACTGAATGAAAGGAGCTGGCATCTCACTCTCTTTGAATCCTCTTTATCATGCTAGGATTAGCAGGAAAAAGCAAAAAATTTCAGAATTGCACCTTGCAATGTGGAGATATTACTGTTTGTGCATTTACAATATTCATTGATTTTTGCCATTGAAAAACATGTTTTTCATATACCAGAAATGTTTGAAGCTACTGACTGAATGAAAGGAGCTGGCATCTCACTCTCTTTGAATCTTCTTTATCATGCTAGGATTAGCAGGAAAAAGCAAAAAATTTCAGAATTGCACCTTGCAATGTGGAGATATTACTGTTTGTGCATTTACAATATTCATTGATTTTTGCCATTGAAAAACATGTTTTTCATATACCAGAAATGTTTGAAGCTACTGACTGAATGAAAGGAGCTGGCATCTCACTCTCTTTGAATCTTCTTTATCATGCTAGGATTAGCAGGAAAAAGCAAAAAATTTCAGAATTGCACCTTGCAATGTGGAGATATTACTGTTTGTGCATTTACAATATTCATTGATTTTTGCCATTGAAAAACATGTTTTTCATATACCAGAAATGTTTGAAGCTACTGACTGAATGAAAGGAGCTGGCATCTCACTCTCTTTGAATCTTCTTTATCATGCTAGGATTAACAGGAAAAAGCAAAAAACTTCAGAATTGCACCTTGCAATGTGGAGATATTACTGTTTGTGCATTTACAATATTCATTGATTTTTGCCATTGAAAAACGACCAGAAATGTTTGAAGCTACTGACTGAATGAAAGGAGCTGGCATCTCACTCTCTTTGAATATTCTTTATCATGCTAGGATTAGCAGGAAAAAGCAAAAAATTTCAGAATTGCACCTTGCAATGTGGAGATATTACTGTTTGTGCATTTACAATATTCATTGATTTTTGCCATTGAAAAACATGTTTTTCATATACCAGAAATGTTTGAAGCTACTGACTGAATGAAAGGAGCTGGCATCTCACTCTCTTTGAATCTTCTTTATCATGCTAGGATTAACAGGAAAAAGCAAAAAATTTCAGAATTGCACCTTGCAATGTGGAGATATTACTGTTTGTGCATTTACAATATTCATTGATTTTTGCCATTGAAAAACGTCCAGAAATGTTTGAAGCTACTGACTGAATGAAAGGAGCTGGCATCTCACTCTCTTTGAATCTTCTTTATCATGCTAGGATTAGCAGGAAAAAGCAAAAAATTTCAGAATTGCACCTTGCAATGTGGAGATATTACTGTTTGTGCATTTACAATATTCATTGATTTTTGCCATTTAAAAACATGTTTTTCATATACCAGAAATGTTTGAAGCTACTGACTGAATGAAAGGAGCTGGCATCTCACTCTCTTTGAATCTTCTTTATCATGCTATGATTAACAGGAAAAAGCAAAAAATTTCAGAATTGCACCTTGCAATGTGGAGATATTACTGTTTGTGCATTTACAATATTCATTGATTTTTGCCATTGAAAAACATGTTTTTCATATACCAGAAATGTTTGAAGCTACTGACTGAATGAAAGGAGCTGGCATCTCACTCTCTTTGAATCTTCTTTATCATGCTAGGATTAACAGGAAAAAGCAAAAAATTTCAGAATTGCACCTTGCAATGTGGAGATATTACTGTTTGTGCATTTACAATATTCATTGATTTTTGCCATTGAAAAACGTCCAGAAATGTTTGAAGCTACTGACTGAATGAAAGGAGCTGGCATCTCACTCTCTTTGAATCTTCTTTATCATGCTAGGATTAGCAGGAAAAAGCAAAAAATTTCAGAATTGCACCTTGCAATGTGGAGATATTACTGTTTGTGCATTTACAATATTCATTGATTTTTGCCATTGAAAAACATGTTTTTCATATACCAGAAATGTTTGAAGCTACTGACTGAATGAAAGGAGCTGGCATCTCACTCTCTTTGAATCTTCTTTATCATGCTAGGATTAACAGGAAAACGCTAAAAATTTCAGAATTGCACCTTGCAATGTGGAGATATTACTGTTTGTGCATTTACAATATTCATTGATTTTTGCCATTGAAAAACGTTTTTCATATACCAGAAATGTTTGAAGCTACTGACTGAATGAAAGGAGCTGGCATCTCACTCTCTTTGAATCTTCTTTATCATGCTAGGATTAACAGGAAAAAGCAAAAAATTTCAGAATTGCACCTTGCAATGTGGAGATATTACTGTTTGTGCATTTACAATATTCATTGATTTTTGCCATTGAAAAATGTCCAGAAATGTTTGAAGCTACTGACTGAATGAAAGGAGCTGGCATCTCACTCTCTTTGAATCTTCTTTATCATGCTAGGATTAGCAGGAAAAAGCAAAAAATTTCAGAATTGCACCTTGCAATGTGGAGATATTACTGTTTGTGCATTTACAATATTCATTGATTTTTGCCATTGAAAAACGTCCAGAAATGTTTGAAGTTACTGACTGAATGAAAGGAGCTGGCATCTCACTCTCTTTGAATCTTCTTTATCATGCTAGGATTAGCAGGAAAAAGCAAAAAATTTCAGAATTGCACCTTGCAATGTGGAGATATTACTGTTTGTGCATTTACAATATTCATTGATTTTTGCCATTGAAAAACATGTTTTTCATATACCAGAAATGTTTGAAGCTACTGACTGAATGAAAGGAGCTGGCATCTCACTCTCTTTGAATCTTCTTTATCATGCTATGATTAACAGGAAAAAGCAAAAAATTTCAGAATTGCACCTTGCAATGTGGAGATATTACTGTTTGTGCATTTACAATATTCATTGATTTTTGCCATTGAAAAACATGTTTTTCATATACCAGAAATGTTTGAAGCTACTGACTGAATGAAAGGAGCTGGCATCTCACTCTCTTTGAATCTTCTTTATCATGCTAGGATTAACAGGAAAAAGCAAAAAATTTCAGAATTGCACCTTGCAATGTGGAGATATTACTGTTTGTGCATTTACAATATTCATTGATTTTTGCCATTGAAAAACGTCCAGAAATGTTTGAAGCTACTGACTGAATGAAAGGAGCTGGCATCTCACTCTCTTTGAATCTTCTTTATCATGCTAGGATTAGCAGGAAAAAGCAAAAAATTTCAGAATTGCACCTTGCAATGTGGAGATATTACTGTTTGTGCATTTACAATATTCATTGATTTTTGCCATTGAAAAACATGTTTTTCATATACCAGAAATGTTTGAAGCTACTGACTGAATGAAAGGAGCTGGCATCTCACTCTCTTTGAATCTTCTTTATCATGCTAGGATTAACAGGAAAACGCTAAAAATTTCAGAATTGCACCTTGCAATGTGGAGATATTACTGTTTGTGCATTTACAATATTCATTGATTTTTGCCATTGAAAAACGTTTTTCATATACCAGAAATGTTTGAAGCTACTGACTGAATGAAAGGAGCTGGCATCTCACTCTCTTTGAATCTTCTTTATCATGCTAGGATTAACAGGAAAAAGCAAAAAATTTCAGAATTGCACCTTGCAATGTGGAGATATTACTGTTTGTGCATTTACAATATTCATTGATTTTTGCCATTGAAAAACGTCCAGAAATGTTTGAAGCTACTGACTGAATGAAAGGAGCTGGCATCTCACTCTCTTTGAATCTTCTTTATCATGCTAGGATTAGCAGGAAAAAGCAAAAAATTTCAGAATTGCACCTTGCAATGTGGAGATATTACTGTTTGTGCATTTACAATATTCATTGATTTTTGCCATTGAAAAACATGTTTTTCATATACCAGAAATGTTTGAAGCTACTGACTGAATGAAAGGAGCTGGCATCTCACTCTCTTTGAATCTTCTTTATCATGCTAGGATTAACAGGAAAAAGCAAAAAATTTCAGAATTGCACCTTGCAATGTGGAGATATTACTGTTTGTGCATTTACAATATTCATTGATTTTTGCCATTGAAAAACGTCCAGAAATGTTTGAAGTTACTGACTGAATGAAAGGAGCTGGCATCTCACTCTCTTTGAATCTTCTTTATCATGCTAGGATTAGCAGGAAAAAGCAAAAAATTTCAGAATTGCACCTTGCAATGTGGAGATATTACTGTTTGTGCATTTACAATATTCATTGATTTTTGCCATTGAAAAACATGTTTTTCATATACCAGAAATGTTTGAAGCTACTGACTGAATGAAAGGAGCTGGCATCTCACTCTCTTTGAATCTTCTTTATCATGCTAGGATTAACAGGAAAAAGCAAAAAATTTCAGAATTGCACCTTGCAATGTGGAGATATTACTGTTTGTGCATTTACAATATTCATTGATTTTTGCCATTGAAAAACGTCCAGAAATGTTTGAAGCTACTGACTGAATGAAAGGAGCTGGCATCTCACTCTCTTTGAATCTTCTTTATCATGCTAGGATTAACAGGAAAAAGCAAAAAATTTCAGAATTGCACCTTGCAATGTGGAGATATTACTGTTTGTGCATTTACAATATTCATTGATTTTTGCCATTGAAAAACATGTTTTTCATATACCAGAAATGTTTGAAGCTACTGACTGAATGAAAGGAGCTGGCATCTCACTCTCTTTGAATCTTCTTTATCATGCTAGGATTAACAGGAAAAAGCAAAAAATTTCAGAATTGCACCTTACAATGTGGAGATATTACTGTTTGTGCATTTACAATATTCATTGATTTTTGCCATTGAAAAACGTCCAGAAATGTTTGAAGCTACTGACTGAATGAAAGGAGATGGCATCTCACTCTCTTTGAATCTTCTTTATCATGCTAGGATTAGCAGGAAAAAGCAAAAAATTTCAGAATTGCACCTTGCAATGTGGAGATATTACTGTTTGTGCATTTACAATATTCATTGATTTTTGCCATTGAAAAACATGTTTTTCATATACCAGAAATGTTTGAAGCTACTGACTGAATGAAAGGAGCTGGCATCTCACTCTCTTTGAATCTTCTTTATCATGCTAGGATTAGCAGGAAAAAGCAAAAAATTTCAGAATTGCACCTTGCAATGTGGAGATATTACTGTTTGTGCATTTACAATATTCATTGATTTTTGCCATTGAAAAACGTTTTTCATATACCAGAAATGTTTGAAGCTACTGACTGAATGAAAGGAGCTGGCATCTCACTCTCTTTGAATCTTCTTTATCATGCTAGGATTAACAGGAAAAAGCAAAAAATTTCAGAATTGCACCTTGCAATGTGGAGATATTACTGTTTGAGCATTTACAATATTCATTGATTTTTGCCATTGAAAAACGTCCAGAAATGTTTGAAGCTACTGACTGAATGAAAGGAGCTGGCATCTCACTCTTTGAATCTTCTTTATCATGCTAGGATTAACAGGAAAAAGCTAAAAATTTCAGAATTGCACCTTGCAATGTGGAGATATTACTGTTTGTGCATTTACAATATTCATTGATTTTTGCCATTGAAAAACGTTTTTCATATACCAGAAATGTTTGAAGCTACTGACTGAATGAAAGGAGCTGGCATCTCACTCTCTTTGAATCTTCTTTATCATGCTAGGATTAACAGGAAAAAGCAAAAAATTTCAGAATTGCACCTTGCAATGTGGAGATATTACTGTTTGAGCATTTACAATATTCATTGATTTTTGCCATTGAAAAACGTCCAGAAATGTTTGAAGCTACTGACTGAATGAAAGGAGCTGGCATCTCACTCTCTTTGAATCTTCTTTATCATGCTAGGATTAACAGGAAAAAGCTAAAAATTTCAGAATTGCACCTTGCAATGTGGAGATATTACTGTTTGTGCATTTACAATATTCATTGATTTTTGCCATTGAAAAACATGTTTTTCATATACCAGAAATGTTTGAAGCTACTGACTGAATGAAAGGAGCTGGCATCTCACTCTCTTTGAATCTTCTTTATCATGCTAGGATTAACAGGAAAAAGCAAAAAATTTCAGAATTGCACCTTGCAATGTGGAGATATTACTGTTTGTGCATTTACAATATTCATTGATTTTTGCCATTGAAAAACGTCCAGAAATGTTTGAAGCTACTGACTGAATGAAAGGAGCTGGCATCTCACTCTCTTTGAATCTTCTTTATCATGCTAGGATTAGCAGGAAAAAGCAAAAAATTTCAGAATTGCACCTTGCAATGTGGAGATATTACTGTTTGTGCATTTACAATATTCATTGATTTTTGCCATTGAAAAACATGTTTTTCATATACCAGAAATGTTTGAAGCTACTGACTGAATGAAAGGAGCTGGCATCTCACTCTCTTTGAATCTTCTTTATCATGCTAGGATTAACAGGAAAAAGCAAAAAATTTCAGAATTGCACCTTGCAATGTGGAGATATTACTGTTTGTGCATTTACAATATTCATTGATTTTTGCCATTGAAAAACGTCCAGAAATGTTTGAAGCTACTGACTGAAAGGAGCTGGCATCTCACTCTCTTTGAATCTTCTTTATCATGCTAGGATTAGCAGGAAAAAGCAAAAAATTTCAGAATTGCACCTTGCAATGTGGAGATATTACTGTTTGTGCATTTACAATATTCATTGATTTTTGCCATTGAAAAACATGTTTTTCATATACCAGAAATGTTTGAAGCTACTGACTGAATGAAAGGAGCTGGCATCTCACTCTCTTTGAATCTTCTTTATCATGCTAGGAAAAGCAGGAAAAAGCAAAAAATTTCAGAATTGCACCTTGCAAATGTGGAGATATTACTGTTTGTGCATTTACAATATTCATTGATTTTTGCCATTGAAAAACATGTTTTTCATATACCAGAAATGTTTGAAGCTACTGACTGAATGAAAGGAGCTGGCATCTCACTCTCTTTGAATCTTCTTTATCATGCTAGGATTAACAGGAAAAAGCAAAAAATTTCAGAATTGCACCTTGCAATGTGGAGATATTACTGTTTGAGCATTTACAATATTCATTGATTTTTGCCATTGAAAAACGTCCAGAAATGTTTGAAGCTACTGACTGAATGAAAGGAGCTGGCATCTCACTCTCTTTGAATCTTCTTTATCATGCTAGGATTAGCAGGAAAAAGCAAAAAATTTCAGAATTGCACCTTGCAATGTGGAGATATTTCTGTTTGTGCATTTACAATATTCATTGATTTTTGCCATTGAAAAACATGTTTTTCATATACCAGAAATGTTTGAAGCTACTGACTGAATGAAAGGAGCTGGCATCTCACTCTCTTTGAATCTTCTTTATCATGCTAGGATTAACAGGAAAAAGCAAAAAATTTCAGAATTGCACCTTGCAATGTGGAGATATTACTGTATGTGCATTTACAATATTCATTGATTTTTGCCATTGAAAAACGTCCAGAAATGTTTGAAGTTACTGACTGAATGAAAGGAGCTGGCATCTCACTCTCTTTGAATCTTCTTTATCATGCTAGGATTAGCAGGAAAAAGCAAAAAATTTCAGAATTGCACCTTGCAATGTGGAGATATTACTGTTTGTGCATTTACAATATTCATTGATTTTTGCCATTGAAAAACATGTTTTTCATATACCAGAAATGTTTGAAGCTACTGACTGAATGAAAGGAGCTGGCATCTCACTCTCTTTGAATCTTCTTTATCATGCTAGGATTAACAGGAAAAAGCAAAAAATTTCAGAATTGCACCTTGCAATGTGGAGATATTACTGTTTGTGCATTTACAATATTCATTGATTTTTGCCATTGAAAAACGTCCAGAAATGTTTGAAGCTACTGACTGAATGAAAGGAGCTGGCATCTCACTCTCTTTGAATCTTCTTTATCATGCTAGGATTAACAGGAAAAAGCAAAAAATTTCAGAATTGCACCTTGCAATGTGGAGATATTACTGTTTGTGCATTTACAATATTCATTGATTTTTGCCATTGAAAAACATGTTTTTCATATACCAGAAATGTTTGAAGCTACTGACTGAATGAAAGCAGCTGGCATCTCACTCTCTTTGAATCTTCTTTATCATGCTAGGATTAGCAGGAAAAAGCAAAAAATTTCAGAATTGCACCTTGCAATGTGGAGATATTACTGTTTGTGCATTTACAATATTCATTGATTTTTGCCATTGAAAAACGTTTTTCATATACCAGAAATGTTTGAAGCTACTGACTGAATGAAAGGAGCTGGCATCTCACTCTCTTTGAATCTTCTTTATCATGCTAGGATTAACAGGAAAAAGCAAAAAATTTCAGAATTGCACCTTGCAATGTGGAGATATTACTGTTTGTGCATTTACAATATTCATTGATTTTTGCCATTGAAAAACGTCCAGAAATGTTTGAAGCTACTGACTGAAAGGAGCTGGCATCTCACTCTCTTTGAATCTTCTTTATCATGCTAGGATTAGCAGGAAAAAGCAAAAAATTTCAGAATTGCACCTTGCAATGTGGAGATATTACTGTTTGTGCATTTACAATATTCATTGATTTTTGCCATTGAAAAACATGTTTTTCATATACCAGAAATGTTTGAAGCTACTGACTGAATGAAAGGAGCTGGCATCTCACTCTCTTTGAATCTTCTTTATCATGCTAGGAAAAGCAGGAAAAAGCAAAAAATTTCAGAATTGCACCTTGCAAATGTGGAGATATTACTGTTTGTGCATTTACAATATTCATTGATTTTTGCCATTGAAAAACATGTTTTTCATATACCAGAAATGTTTGAAGCTACTGACTGAATGAAAGGAGCTGGCATCTCACTCTCTTTGAATCTTCTTTATCATGCTAGGATTAACAGGAAAAAGCAAAAAATTTCAGAATTGCACCTTGCAATGTGGAGATATTACTGTTTGAGCATTTACAATATTCATTGATTTTTGCCATTGAAAAACGTCCAGAAATGTTTGAAGCTACTGACTGAATGAAAGGAGCTGGCATCTCACTCTCTTTGAATCTTCTTTATCATGCTAGGATTAGCAGGAAAAAGCAAAAAATTTCAGAATTGCACCTTGCAATGTGGAGATATTTCTGTTTGTGCATTTACAATATTCATTGATTTTTGCCATTGAAAAACATGTTTTTCATATACCAGAAATGTTTGAAGCTACTGACTGAATGAAAGGAGCTGGCATCTCACTCTCTTTGAATCTTCTTTATCATGCTAGGATTAACAGGAAAAAGCAAAAAATTTCAGAATTGCACCTTGCAATGTGGAGATATTACTGTATGTGCATTTACAATATTCATTGATTTTTGCCATTGAAAAACGTCCAGAAATGTTTGAAGTTACTGACTGAATGAAAGGAGCTGGCATCTCACTCTCTTTGAATCTTCTTTATCATGCTAGGATTAGCAGGAAAAAGCAAAAAATTTCAGAATTGCACCTTGCAATGTGGAGATATTACTGTTTGTGCATTTACAATATTCATTGATTTTTGCCATTGAAAAACATGTTTTTCATATACCAGAAATGTTTGAAGCTACTGACTGAATGAAAGGAGCTGGCATCTCACTCTCTTTGAATCTTCTTTATCATGCTAGGATTAACAGGAAAAAGCAAAAAATTTCAGAATTGCACCTTGCAATGTGGAGATATTACTGTTTGTGCATTTACAATATTCATTGATTTTTGCCATTGAAAAACGTCCAGAAATGTTTGAAGCTACTGACTGAATGAAAGGAGCTGGCATCTCACTCTCTTTGAATCTTCTTTATCATGCTAGGATTAACAGGAAAAAGCAAAAAATTTCAGAATTGCACCTTGCAATGTGGAGATATTACTGTTTGTGCATTTACAATATTCATTGATTTTTGCCATTGAAAAACATGTTTTTCATATACCAGAAATGTTTGAAGCTACTGACTGAATGAAAGCAGCTGGCATCTCACTCTCTTTGAATCTTCTTTATCATGCTAGGATTAGCAGGAAAAAGCAAAAAATTTCAGAATTGCACCTTGCAATGTGGAGATATTACTGTTTGTGCATTTACAATATTCATTGATTTTTGCCATTGAAAAACGTTTTTCATATACCAGAAATGTTTGAAGCTACTGACTGAATGAAAGGAGCTGGCATCTCACTCTCTTTGAATCTTCTTTATCATGCTAGGATTAACAGGAAAAAGCAAAAAATTTCAGAATTGCACCTTGCAATGTGGAGATATTACTGTTTGAGCATTTACAATATTCATTGATTTTTGCCATTGAAAAACGTCCAGAAATGTTTGAAGCTACTGACTGAATGAAAGGAGCTGGCATCTCACTCTTTGAATCTTCTTTATCATGCTAGGATTAACAGGAAAAAGCTAAAAATTTCAGAATTGCACCTTGCAATGTGGAGATATTACTGTTTGTGCATTTACAATATTCATTGATTTTTGCCATTGAAAAACGTTTTTCATATACCAGAAATGTTTGAAGCTACTGACTGAATGAAAGGAGCTGGCATCTCACTCTCTTTGAATCTTCTTTATCATGCTAGGATTAACAGGAAAAAGCAAAAAATTTCAGAATTGCACCTTGCAATGTGGAGATATTACTGTTTGAGCATTTACAATATTCATTGATTTTTGCCATTGAAAAACGTCCAGAAATGTTTGAAGCTACTGACTGAATGAAAGGAGCTGGCATCTCACTCTCTTTGAATCTTCTTTATCATGCTAGGATTAACAGGAAAAAGCTAAAAATTTCAGAATTGCACCTTGCAATGTGGAGATATTACTGTTTGTGCATTTACAATATTCATTGATTTTTGCCATTGAAAAACATGTTTTTCATATACCAGAAATGTTTGAAGCTACTGACTGAATGAAAGGAGCTGGCATCTCACTCTCTTTGAATCTTCTTTATCATGCTAGGATTAACAGGAAAAAGCAAAAAATTTCAGAATTGCACCTTGCAATGTGGAGATATTACTGTTTGTGCATTTACAATATTCATTGATTTTTGCCATTGAAAAACGTCCAGAAATGTTTGAAGCTACTGACTGAATGAAAGGAGCTGGCATCTCACTCTCTTTGAATCTTCTTTATCATGCTAGGATTAGCAGGAAAAAGCAAAAAATTTCAGAATTGCACCTTGCAATGTGGAGATATTACTGTTTGTGCATTTACAATATTCATTGATTTTTGCCATTGAAAAACATGTTTTTCATATACCAGAAATGTTTGAAGCTACTGACTGAATGAAAGGAGCTGGCATCTCACTCTCTTTGAATCTTCTTTATCATGCTAGGATTAACAGGAAAAAGCAAAAAATTTCAGAATTGCACCTTGCAATGTGGAGATATTACTGTTTGTGCATTTACAATATTCATTGATTTTTGCCATTGAAAAACGTCCAGAAATGTTTGAAGCTACTGACTGAAAGGAGCTGGCATCTCACTCTCTTTGAATCTTCTTTATCATGCTAGGATTAGCAGGAAAAAGCAAAAAATTTCAGAATTGCACCTTGCAATGTGGAGATATTACTGTTTGTGCATTTACAATATTCATTGATTTTTGCCATTGAAAAACATGTTTTTCATATACCAGAAATGTTTGAAGCTACTGACTGAATGAAAGGAGCTGGCATCTCACTCTCTTTGAATCTTCTTTATCATGCTAGGAAAAGCAGGAAAAAGCAAAAAATTTCAGAATTGCACCTTGCAAATGTGGAGATATTACTGTTTGTGCATTTACAATATTCATTGATTTTTGCCATTGAAAAACATGTTTTTCATATACCAGAAATGTTTGAAGCTACTGACTGAATGAAAGGAGCTGGCATCTCACTCTCTTTGAATCTTCTTTATCATGCTAGGATTAACAGGAAAAAGCAAAAAATTTCAGAATTGCACCTTGCAATGTGGAGATATTACTGTTTGAGCATTTACAATATTCATTGATTTTTGCCATTGAAAAACGTCCAGAAATGTTTGAAGCTACTGACTGAATGAAAGGAGCTGGCATCTCACTCTCTTTGAATCTTCTTTATCATGCTAGGATTAACAGGAAAAAGCAAAAAATTTCAGAATTGCACCTTGCAATGTGGAGATATTACTGTATGTGCATTTACAATATTCATTGATTTTTGCCATTGAAAAACATCCAGAAATGTTTGAAGTTACTGACTGAATGAAAGGAGCTGGCATCTCACTCTCTTTGAATCTTCTTTATCATGCTAGGATTAGCAGGAAAAAGCAAAAAATTTCAGAATTGCACCTTGCAATGTGGAGATATTACTGTTTGTGCATTTACAATATTCATTGATTTTTGCCATTGAAAAACATGTTTTTCATATACCAGAAATGTTTGAAGCTACTGACTGAATGAAAGGAGCTGGCATCTCACTCTCTTTGAATCTTCTTTATCATGCTAGGATTAACAGGAAAAAGCAAAAAATTTCAGAATTGCACCTTGCAATGTGGAGATATTACTGTTTGTGCATTTACAATATTCATTGATTTTTGCCATTGAAAAACGTCCAGAAATGTTTGAAGCTACTGACTGAATGAAAGGAGCTGGCATCTCACTCTCTTTGAATCTTCTTTATCATGCTAGGATTAGCAGGAAAAAGCAAAAAATTTCAGAATTGCACCTTGCAATGTGGAGATATTACTGTTTGTGCATTTACAATATTCATTGATTTTTGCCATTGAAAAACATGTTTTTCATATACCAGAAATGTTTGAAGCTACTGACTGAATGAAAGGAGCTGGCATCTCACTCTCTTTGAATCTTCTTTATCATGCTAGGATTAACAGGAAAAAGCAAAAAATTTCAGAATTGCACCTTGCAATGTGGAGATATTACTGTTTGTGCATTTACAATATTCATTGATTTTTGCCATTGAAAAACGTCCAGAAATGTTTGAAGCTACTGACTGAATGAAAGGAGCTGGCATCTCACTCTCTTTGAATCTTCTTTATCATGCTAGGATTAGCAGGAAAAAGCAAAAAATTTCAGAATTGCACCTTGCAATGTGGAGATATTACTGTTTGTGCATTTACAATATTCATTGATTTTTGCCATTGAAAAACATGTTTTTCATATACCAGAAATGTTTGAAGCTACTGACTGAATGAAAGGAGCTGGCATCTCACTCTCTTTGAATCTTCTTTATCATGCTAAGATTAACAGGAAAAAGCAAAAAATTTCAGAATTGCACCTTGCAATGTGGAGATATTACTGTTTGTGCATTTACAATATTCATTGATTTTTGCCATTGAAAAACGTCCAGAAATGTTTGAAGCTACTGACTGAATGAAAGGAGCTGGCATCTCACTCTCTTTGAATCTTCTTTATCATGCTAGGATTAGCAGGAAAAAGCAAAAAATTTCAGAATTGCACCTTGCAATGTGGAGATATTACTGTTTGTGCATTTACAATATTCATTGATTTTTGCCATTGAAAAACATGTTTTTCATATACCAGAAATGTTTGAAGCTACTGACTGAATGAAAGGAGCTGGCATCTCACTCTCTTTGAATCTTCTTTATCATGCTAGGATTAACAGGAAAAAGCAAAAAATTTCAGAATTGCACCTTGCAATGTGGAGATATTACTGTTTGTGCATTTACAATATTCATTGATTTTTGCCATTGAAAAACATGTTTTTCATATACCAGAAATGTTTGAAGCTACTGACTGAATGAAAGGAGCTGGCATCTCACTCTCTTTGAATCTTCTTTATCATGCTAGGATTAACAGGAAAAAGCAAAAAATTTCAGAATTGCACCTTGCAATGTGGAGATATTACTGTTTGTGCATTTACAATATTCATTGATTTTTGCCATTGAAAAACGTCCAGAAATGTTTGAAGCTACTGACTGAATGAAAGGAGCTGGCATCTCACTCTCTTTGAATCTTCTTTATCATGCTAGGATTAGCAGGAAAAAGCAAAAAATTTCAGAATTGCACCTTGCAATGTGGAGATATTACTGTTTGTGCATTTACAATATTCATTGATTTTTGCCATTGAAAAACATGTTTTTCATATACCAGAAATGTTTGAAGCTACTGACTGAATGAAAGGAGCTGGCATCTCACTCTCTTTGAATCTTCTTTATCATGCTAGGATTAACAGGAAAAAGCAAAAAATTTCAGAATTGCACCTTGCAATGTGGAGATATTACTGTTTGTGCATTTACAATATTCATTGATTTTTGCCATTGAAAAACGTCCAGAAATGTTTGAAGTTACTGACTGAATGAAAGGAGCTGGCATCTCACTCTCTTTGAATCTTCTTTATCATGCTAGGATTAGCAGGAAAAAGCAAAAAATTTCAGAATTGCACCTTGCAATGTGGAGATATTACTGTTTGTGCATTTACAATATTCATTGATTTTTGCCATTGAAAAACATGTTTTTCATATACCAGAAATGTTTGAAGCTACTGACTGAATGAAAGGAGCTGGCATCTCACTCTCTTTGAATCTTCTTTATCATGCTAGGATTAACAGGAAAAAGCAAAAAATTTCAGAATTGCACCTTGCAATGTGGAGATATTACTGTTTGTGCATTTACAATATTCATTGATTTTTGCCATTGAAAAACATGTTTTTCATATACCAGAAATGTTTGAAGCTACTGACTGAATGAAAGGAGCTGGCATCTCACTCTCTTTGAATCTTCTTTATCATGCTAGGATTAACAGGAAAAAGCAAAAAATTTCAGAATTGCACCTTGCAATGTGGAGATATTACTGTTTGAGCATTTACAATATTCATTGATTTTTGCCATTGAAAAACGTCCAGAAATGTTTGAAGCTACTGACTGAATGAAAGGAGCTGGCATCTCACTCTCTTTGAATCTTCTTTATCATGCTAGGATTAACAGGAAAAAGCTAAAAATTTCAGAATTGCACCTTGCAATGTGGAGATATTACTGTTTGTGCATTTACAATATTCATTGATTTTTGCCATTGAAAAACATGTTTTTCATATACCAGAAATGTTTGAAGCTACTGACTGAATGAAAGGAGCTGGCATCTCACTCTCTTTGAATCTTCTTTATCATGCTAGGATTAGCAGGAAAAAGCAAAAAATTTCAGAATTGCACCTTGCAATGTGGAGATATTACTGTTTGTGCATTTACAATATTCATTGATTTTTGCCATTGAAAAACGTTTTTCATATACCAGAAATGTTTGAAGCTACTGACTGAATGAAAGGAGCTGGCATCTCACTCTCTTTGAATCTTCTTTATCATGCTAGGATTAACAGGAAAAAGCAAAAAATTTCAGAATTGCACCTTGCAATGTGGAGATATTACTGTTTGAGCATTTACAATATTCATTGATTTT
Organism: Phyllobates terribilis; assembly: GCF_046119375.1. Classification (NCBI taxonomy): domain Eukaryota; kingdom Metazoa; phylum Chordata; class Amphibia; order Anura; family Dendrobatidae; genus Phyllobates; species Phyllobates terribilis. The sequence goes on along the minus strand of NW_027363200.1, from coordinate 1,401,887 downwards.
TGCCATTGAAAAACGTCCAGAAATGTTTGAAGCTACTGACTGAATGAAAGGAGCTGGCATCTCACTCTCTTTGAATCTTCTTTATCATGCTAGGATTAACAGGAAAAAGCTAAAAATTTCAGAATTGCACCTTGCAATGTGGAGATATTACTGTTTGTGCATTTACAATATTCATTGATTTTTGCCATTGAAAAACATGTTTTTCATATACCAGAAATGTTTGAAGCTACTGACTGAATGAAAGGAGCTGGCATCTCACTCTCTTTGAATCTTCTTTATCATGCTAGGATTAACAGGAAAAAGCAAAAAATTTCAGAATTGCACCTTGCAATGTGGAGATATTACTGTTTGAGCATTTACAATATTCTTTGATTTTTGCCATTGAAAAACGTCCAGAAATGTTTGAAGCTACTGACTGAATGAAAGGAGCTGGCATCTCACTCTCTTTGAATCTTCTTTATCATGCTAGGATTAACAGGAAAAAGCTAAAAATTTCAGAATTGCACCTTGCAATGTGGAGATATTACTGTTTGTGCATTTACAATATTCATTGATTTTTGCCATTGAAAAACGTTTTTCATATACCAGAAATGTTTGAAGCTACTGACTGAATGAAAGGAGCTGGCATCTCACTCTCTTTGAATCTTCTTTATCATGCTAGGATTAACAGGAAAAAGCAAAAAATTTCAGAATTGCACCTTGCAATGTGGAGATATTACTGTTTGTGCATTTACAATATTCATTGATTTTTGCCATTGAAAAACGTCCAGAAATGTTTGAAGCTACTGACTGAATGAAAGGAGCTGGCATCTCACTCTCTTTGAATCTTCTTTATCATGCTAGGATTAGCAGGAAAAAGCAAAAAATTTCAGAATTGCACCTTGCAATGTGGAGATATTACTGTTTGTGCATTTACAATATTCATTGATTTTTGCCATTGAAAAACATGTTTTTCATATACCAGAAATGTTTGAAGCTACTGACTGAATGAAAGGAGCTGGCATCTCACTCTCTTTGAATCTTCTTTATCATGCTAGGATTAACAGGAAAAAGCAAAAAATTTCAGAATTGCACCTTGCAATGTGGAGATATTACTGTTTGTGCATTTACAATATTCATTGATTTTTGCCATTGAAAAACGTCCATAAATGTTTGAAGTTACTGACTGAATGAAAGGAGCTGGCATCTCACTCTCTTTGAATCTTCTTTATCATGCTAGGATTAGCAGGAAAAAGCAAAAAATTTCAGAATTGCACCTTGCAATGTGGAGATATTACTGTTTGTGCATTTACAATATTCATTGATTTTTGCCATTGAAAAACATGTTTTTCATATACCAGAAATGTTTGAAGCTACTGACTGAATGAAAGGAGCTGGCATCTCACTCTCTTTGAATCTTCTTTATCATGCTAGGATTAACAGGAAAAAGCAAAAAATTTCAGAATTGCACCTTGCAATGTGGAGATATTACTGTTTGTGCATTTACAATATTCATTGATTTTTGCCATTGAAAAACGTCCAGAAATGTTTGAAGCTACTGACTGAATGAAAGGAGCTGGCATCTCACTCTCTTTGAATCTTCTTTATCATGCTAGGATTAACAGGAAAAAGCAAAAAATTTCAGAATTGCACCTTGCAATGTGGAGATATTACTGTTTGTGCATTTACAATATTCATTGATTTTTGCCATTGAAAAACATGTTTTTCATATACCAGAAATGTTTGAAGCTACTGACTGAATGAAAGGAGCTGGCATCTCACTCTCTTTGAATCTTCTTTATCATGCTAGGATTAACAGGAAAAAGCAAAAAATTTCAGAATTGCACCTTACAATGTGGAGATATTACTGTTTGTGCATTTACAATATTCATTGATTTTTGCCATTGAAAAACATGTTTTTCATATACCAGAAATGTTTGAAGTTACTGACTGAATGAAAGGAGCTGGCATCTCACTCTCTTTGAATCTTCTTTATCATGCTAGGATTAGCAGGAAAAAGCAAAAAATCTCAGAATTGCACCTTGCAATGTGGAGATATTACTGTTTGTGCATTTACAATATTCATTGATTTTTGCCATTGAAAAACGTTTTTCATATACCAGAAATGTTTGAAGCTACTGACTGAATGAAAGGAGCTGGCATCTCACTCTCTTTGAATCTTCTTTATCATGCTAGGATTAACAGGAAAAAGCAAAAAATTTCAGAATTGCACCTTGCAATGTGGAGATATTACTGTTTGAGCATTTACAATATTCATTGATTTTTGCCATTGAAAAACGTCCAGAAATGTTTGAAGCTACTGACTGAATGAAAGGAGCTGGCATCTCACTCTTAGAATCTTCTTTATCATGCTAGGATTAACAGGAAAAAGCTAAAAATTTCAGAATTGCACCTTGCAATGTGGAGATATTACTGTTTGTGCATTTACAATATTCATTGATTTTTGCCATTGAAAAACGTTTTTCATATACCAGAAATGTTTGAAGCTACTGACTGAATGAAAGGAGCTGGCATCTCACTCTCTTTGAATCTTCTTTATCATGCTAGGATTAACAGGAAAAAGCAAAAAATTTCAGAATTGCACCTTGCAATGTGGAGATATTACTGTTTGAGCATTTACAATATTCATTGATTTTTGCCATTGAAAAACGTCCAGAAATGTTTGAAGCTACTGACTGAATGAAAGGAGCTGGCATCTCACTCTCTTTGAATCTTCTTTATCATGCTAGGATTAACAGGAAAAAGCTAAAAATTTCAGAATTGCACCTTGCAATGTGGAGATATTACTGTTTGTGCATTTACAAAATTCATTGATTTTTGCCATTGAAAAACATGTTTTTCATATTCCAGAAATGTTTGAAGCTACTGACTGAATGAAAGGAGCTGGCATCTCACTCTCTTTGAATCTTCTTTATCATGCTAGGATTAACAGGAAAAAGCAAAAAATTTCAGAATTGCACCTTGCAATGTGGAGATATTAGTTTGTGCATTTACAATATTCATTGATTTTTGCCATTGAAAAACGTCCAGAAATGTTTGAAGCTACTGACTGAATGAAAGGAGCTGGCATCTCACTCTCTTTGAATCTTCTTTATCATGCTAGGATTAGCAGGAAAAAGCAAAAAATTTCAGAATTGCACCTTGCAATGTGGAGATATTAGTTTGTGCATTTACAATATTCATTGATTTTTGCCATTGAAAAACGTCCAGAAATGTTTGAAGCTACTGACTGAATAAAAGGAGCTGGCATCTCACTCTCTTTGAATCTTCTTTATCATGCTAGGATTAGCAGGAAAAAGCAAAAAATTTCAGAATTGCACCTTGCAATGTGGAGATATTACTGTTTGTGCATTTACAATATTCATTGATTTTTGCCATTGAAAAACATGTTTTTCATATACCAGAAATGTTTGAAGCTACTGACTGAATGAAAGGAGCTGGCATCTCACTCTCTTTGAATCTTCTTTATCATGCTAGGATTAACAGGAAAAAGCAAAAAATTTCAGAATTGCACCTTGCAATGTGGAGATATTACTGTTTGTGCATTTACAATATTCATTGATTTTTGCCATTGAAAAACGTCCATAAATGTTTGAAGTTACTGACTGAATGAAAGGAGCTGGCATCTCACTCTCTTTGAATCTTCTTTATCATGCTAGGATTAGCAGGAAAAAGCAAAAAATTTCAGAATTGCACCTTGCAATGTGGAGATATTACTGTTTGTGCATTTACAATATTCATTGATTTTTGCCATTGAAAAACATGTTTTTCATATACCAGAAATGTTTGAAGCTACTGACTGAATGAAAGGAGCTGGCATCTCACTCTCTTTGAATCTTCTTTATCATGCTAGGATTAACAGGAAAAAGCAAAAAATTTCAGAATTGCACCTTGCAATGTGGAGATATTACTGTTTGTGCATTTACAATATTCATTGATTTTTGCCATTGAAAAACGTCCAGAAATGTTTGAAGCTACTGACTGAATGAAAGGAGCTGGCATCTCACTCTCTTTGAATCTTCTTTATCATGCTAGGATTAACAGGAAAAAGCAAAAAATTTCAGAATTGCACCTTGCAATGTGGAGATATTACTGTTTGTGCATTTACAATATTCATTGATTTTTGCTATTGAAAAACATGTTTTTCATATACCAGAAATGTTTGAAGCTACTGACTGAATGAAAGGAGCTGGCATCTCACTCTCTTTGAATCTTCTTTATCATGCTAGGATTAACAGGAAAAAGCAAACAATTTCAGAATTGCACCTTACAATGTGGAGATATTACTGTTTGTGCATTTACAATATTCATTGATTTTTGCCATTGAAAAACGTCCAGAAATGTTTGAAGCTACTGACTGAATGAAAGGAGCTGGCATCTCACTCTCTTTGAATCTTCTTTATCATGCTAGGATTAGCAGGAAAAAGCAAAAAATTTCAGAATTGCACCTTGCAATGTGGAGATATTACTGTTTGTGCATTTACAATATTCATTGATTTTTGCCATTGAAAAACATGTTTTTCATATACCAGAAATGTTTGAAGCTACTGACTGAATGAAAGGAGCTGGCATCTCACTCTCTTTGAATCTTCTTTATCATGCTAGGATTAGCAGGAAAAAGCAAAAAATCTCAGAATTGCACCTTGCAATGTGGAGATATTACTGTTTGTGCATTTACAATATTCATTGATTTTTGCCATTGAAAAACGTTTTTCATATACCAGAAATGTTTGAAGCTACTGACTGAATGAAAGGAGCTGGCATCTCACTCTCTTTGAATCTTCTTTATCATGCTAGGATTAACAGGAAAAAGCAAAAAATTTCAGAATTGCACCTTGCAATGTGGAGATATTACTGTTTGAGCATTTACAATATTCATTGATTTTTGCCATTGAAAAACGTCCAGAAATGTTTGAAGCTACTGACTGAATGAAAGGAGCTGGCATCTCACTCTTTGAATCTTCTTTATCATGCTAGGATTAACAGGAAAAAGCTAAAAATTTCAGAATTGCACCTTGCAATGTGGAGATATTACTGTTTGTGCATTTACAATATTCATTGATTTTTGCCATTGAAAAACGTTTTTCATATACCAGAAATGTTTGAAGCTACTGACTGAATGAAAGGAGCTGGCATCTCACTCTCTTTGAATCTTCTTTATCATGATAGGATTAACAGGAAAAAGCAAAAAATTTCAGAATTGCACCTTGCAATGTGGAGATATTACTGTTTGAGCATTTACAATATTCATTGATTTTTGCCATTGAAAAACGTCCAGAAATGTTTGAAGCTACTGACTGAATGAAAGGAGCTGGCATCTCACTCTCTTTGAATCTTCTTTATCATGCTAGGATTAACAGGAAAAAGCTAAAAATTTCAGAATTGCACCTTGCAATGTGGAGATATTACTGTTTGTGCATTTACAATATTCATTGATTTTTGCCATTGAAAAACATGTTTTTCATATACCAGAAATGTTTGAAGCTACTGACTGAATGAAAGGAGCTGGCATCTCACTCTCTTTGAATCTTCTTTATCATGCTAGGATTAACAGGAAAAAGCAAAAAATTTCAGAATTGCACCTTGCAATGTGGAGATATTAGTTTGTGCATTTACAATATTCATTGATTTTTGCCATTGAAAAACGTCCAGAAATGTTTGAAGCTACTGACTGAATGAAAGGAGCTGGCATCTCACTCTCTTTGAATCTTCTTTATCATGCTAGGATTAGCAGGAAAAAGCAAAAAATTTCAGAATTGCACCTTGCAATGTGGAGATATTACTTTTTGTGCATTTACAATATTCATTGATTTTTGCCATTGAAAAACATGTTTTTCATATACCAGAAATGTTTGAAGCTACTGACTGAATGAAAGGAGCTGGCATCTCACTCTCTTTGAATCTTCTTTATCATGCTAGGATTAACAGGAAAAAGCAAAAAATTTCAGAATTGCACCTTGCAATGTGGAGATATTACTGTTTGTGCACTTACAATATTCATTGATTTTTGCCATTGAAAAACGTCCAGAAATGTTTGAAGCTACTGACTGAAAGGAGCTGGCATCTCACTCTCTTTGAATCTTTTTTATCATGCTAGGATTAGCAGGAAAAAGCAAAAAATTTCAGAATTGCACCTTGCAATGTGGAGATATTAGTTTGTGCATTTACAATATTCATTGATTTTTGCCATTGAAAAACATGTTTTTCATATACCAGAAATGTTTGAAGCTACTGACTGAATGAAAGGAGCTGGCATCTCACTCTCTTTGAATCTTCTTTATCATGCTAGGAAAAGCAGGAAAAAGCAAAAAATTTCAGAATTGCACCTTGCAAATGTGGAGATATTACTGTTTGTGCATTTACAATATTCATTGATTTTTGCCATTGAAAAACATGTTTTTCATATACCAGAAATGTTTGAAGCTACTGACTGAATGAAAGGAGCTGGCATCTCACTCTCTTTGAATCTTCTTTATCATGCTAGGATTAACAGGAAAAAGCAAAAAATTTCAGAATTGCACCTTGCAATGTGGAGATATTACTGTTTGAGCATTTACAATATTCATTGATTTTTGCCATTGAAAAACGTCCAGAAATGTTTGAAGCTACTGACTGAATGAAAGGAGCTGGCATCTCACTCTCTTTGAATCTTCTTTATCATGCTAGGATTAACAGGAAAAAGCTAAAAATTTCAGAATTGCACCTTGCAATGTGGAGATATTACTGTTTGTGCATTTACAATATTCATTGATTTTTGCCATTGAAAAACGTTTTTCATATACCAGAAATGTTTGAAGCTACTGACTGAATGAAAGGAGCTGGCATCTCACTCTCTTTGAATCTTCTTTATCATGCTAGGATTAACAGGAAAAAGCAAAAAATTTCAGAATTGCACCTTGCAATGTGGAGATATTACTGTTTGTGCATTTACAATATTCATTGATTTTTGCCATTGAAAAACGTCCAGAAATGTTTGAAGCTACTGACTGAATGAAAGGAGCTGGCATCTCACTCTCTTTGAATCTTCTTTATCATGCTAGGATAAGCAGGAAAAAGCAAAAAATTTCAGAATTGCACCTTGCAATGTGGAGATATTACTGTTTGTGCATTTACAATATTCATTGATTTTTGCCATTGAAAAACATGTTTTTCATATACCAGAAATGTTTGAAGCTACTGACTGAATGAAAGGAGCTGGCATCTCACTCTCTTTGAATCTTCTTTATCATGCTAGGATTAACAGGAAAAAGCAAAAAATTTCAGAATTGCACCTTGCAATGTGGAGATATTACTGTATGTGCATTTTCAATATTCATTGATTTTTGCCATTGAAAAACGTCCAGAAATGTTTGAAGTTACTGACTGAATGAAAGGAGCTGGCATCTCACTCTCTTTGAATCTTCTTTATCATGCTTGGATTAGCAGGAAAAAGCAAAAAATTTCAGAATTGCACCTTGCAATGTGGAGATATTACTGTTTGTGCATTTACAATATTCATTGATTTTTGCCATTGAAAAACATGTTTTTCATATACCAGAAATGTTTGAAGCTACTGACTGAATGAAAGGAGCTGGCATCTCACTCTCTTTGAATCTTCTTTATCATGCTAGGATTAACAGGAAAAAGCAAAAAATTTCAGAATTGCACCTTGCAATGTGGAGATATTACTGTTTGTGCATTTACAATATTCATTGATTTTTGCCATTGAAAAACGTCCAGAAATGTTTGAAGCTACTGACTGAATGAAAGGAGCTGGCATCTCACTCTCTTTGAATCTTCTTTATCATGCTAGGATTAGCAGGAAAAAGCAAAAAATTTCAGAATTGCACCTTGCAATGTGGAGATATTACTGTTTGTGCATTTACAATATTCATTGATTTTTGCCATTGAAAAACATGTTTTTCATATACCAGAAATGTTTGAAGCTACTGACTGAATGAAAGGAGCTGGCATCTCACTCTCTTTGAATCTTCTTTATCATGCTAGGATTAGCAGGAAAAAGCAAAAAATTTCAGAATTGCACCTTGCAATGTGGAGATATTACTGTTTGTGCATTTAAAATATTCATTGATTTTTGCCATTGAAAAACGTTTTTCATATACCAGAAATGTTTGAAGCTACTGACTGAATGAAAGGAGCTGGCATCTCACTCTCTTTGAATCTTCTTTATCATGCTAGGATTAACAGGAAAAAGCAAAAAATTTCAGAATTGCACCTTGCAATGTGGAGATATTACTGTTTGAGCATTTACAATATTCATTGATTTTTGCCATTGAAAAACGTCCAGAAATGTTTGAAGCTACTGACTGAATGAAAGGAGCTGGCATCTCACTCTTTGAATCTTCTTTATCATGCTAGGATTAACAGGAAAAAGCTAAAAATTTCAGAATTGCACCTTGCAATGTGGAGATATTACTGTTTGTGCATATACAATATTCATTGATTTTTGCCATTGAAAAACGTTTTTCATATACCAGAAATGTTTGAAGCTACTGACTGAATGAAAGGAGCTGGCATCTCACTCTCTTTGAATCTTCTTTATCATGCTAGGATTAACAGGAAAAAGCAAAAAATTTCAGAATTGCACCTTGCAATGTGGAGATATTACTGTTTGAGCATTTACAATATTCATTGATTTTTGCCATTGAAAAACGTCCAGAAATGTTTGAAGCTACTGACTGAATGAAAGGAGCTGGCATCTCACTCTCTTTGAATCTTCTTTATCATGCTAGGATTAACAGGAAAAAGCTAAAAATTTCAGAATTGCACCTTGCAATGTTGAGATATTACTGTTTGTGCATTTACAATATTCATTGATTTTTGCCATTGAAAAACATGTTTTTCATATACCAGAAATGTTTGAAGCTACTGACTGAATGAAAGGAGCTGGCATCTCACTCTCTTTGAATCTTCTTTATCATGCTAGGATTAACAGGAAAAAGCAAAAAATTTCAGAATTGCACCTTGCAATGTGGAGATATTACTGTTTGTGCATTTACAATATTCATTGATTTTTGCCATTGAAAAACGTCCAGAAATGTTTGAAGCTACTGACTGAATGAAAGGAGCTGGCATCTCACTCTCTTTGAATCTTCTTTATCATGCTAGGATTAGCAGGAAAAAGCAAAAAATTTCAGAATTGCACCTTGCAATGTGGAGATATTACTGTTTGTGCATTTACAATATTCATTGATTTTTGCCATTGAAAAACATGTTTTTCATATACCAGAAATGTTTGAAGCTACTGACTGAATGAAAGGAGCTGGCATCTCACTCTCTTTGAATCTTCTTTATCATGCTAGGATTAACAGGAAAAAGCAAAAAATTTCAGAATTGCACCTTGCAATGTGGAGATATTACTGTTTGTGCATTTACAATATTCATTGATTTTTGCCATTGAAAAACGTCCAGAAATGTTTGAAGCTACTGACTGAAAGGAGCTGGCATCTCACTCTCTTTGAATCTTCTTTATCATGCTAGGATTAGCAGGAAAAAGCAAAAAATTTCAGAATTGCACCTTGCAATGTGGAGATATTACTGTTTGTGCATTTACAATATTCATTGATTTTTGCCATTGAAAAACATGTTTTTCATATACCAGAAATGTTTGAAGCTACTGACTGAATGAAAGGAGCTGGCATCTCACTCTCTTTGAATCTTCTTTATCATGCTAGGAAAAGCAGGAAAAAGCAAAAAATTTCAGAATTGCACCTTGCAAATGTGGAGATATTACTGTTTGTGCATTTACAATATTCATTGATTTTTGCCATTGAAAAACATGTTTTTCATATACCAGAAATGTTTGAAGCTACTGACTGAATGAAAGGAGCTGGCATCTCACTCTCTTTGAATCTTCTTTATCATGCTAGGATTAACAGGAAAAAGCAAAAAATTTCAGAATTGCACCGTGCAATGTGGAGATATTACTGTTTGAGCATTTACAATATTCATTGATTTTTGCCATTGAAAAACGTCCAGAAATGTTTGAAGCTTCTGACTGAATGAAAGGAGCTGGCATCTCACTCTCTTTGAATCTTCTTTATCATGCTAGGATTAACAGGAAAAAGCTAAAAATTTCAGAATTGCACCTTGCAATGTGGAGATATTACTGTTTGTGCATTTACAATATTCATTGATTTTTGCCATTGAAAAACGTTTTTCATATACCAGAAATGTTTGAAGCTACTGACTGAATGAAAGGAGCTGGCATCTCACTCTCTTTGAATCTTCTTTATCATGCTAGGATTAACAGGAAAAAGCAAAAAATTTCAGAATTGCACCTTGCAATGTGGAGATATTACTGTTTGTGCATTTACAATATTCATTGATTTTTGCCATTGAAAAACGTCCAGAAATGTTTGAAGCTACTGACTGAATGAAAGGAGCTGGCATCTCACTCTCTTTGAATCTTCTTTATCATGCTAGGATTAGCAGGAAAAAGCAAAAAATTTCAGAATTGCACCTTGCAATGTGGAGATATTACTGTTTGTGCATTTACAATATTCATTGATTTTTGCCATTGAAAAAGATGTTTTTCATATACCAGAAATGTTTGAAGCTACTGACTGAATGAAAGGAGCTGGCATCTCACTCTCTTTGAATCTTCTTTATCATGCTAGGATTAGCAGGAAAAAGCAAAAAATTTCAGAATTGCACCTTGCAATGTGGAGATATTACTGTTTGTGCATTTACAATATTCATTGATTTTTGCCATTGAAAAACGTTTTTCATATACCAGAAATGTTTGAAGCTACTGACTGAATGAAAGGAGCTGGCATCTCACTCTCTTTGAATCTTCTTTATCATGCTAGGATTAACAGGAAAAAGCAAAAAATTTCAGAATTGCACCTTGCAATGTGGAGATATTACTCTTTGAGCATTTACAATATTCATTGATTTTTGCCATTGAAAAACGTCCAGAAATGTTTGAAGCTACTGACTGAATGAAAGGAGCTGGCATCTCACTCTTTGAATCTTCTTTATCATGCTAGGATTAACAGGAAAAAGCTAAAAATTTCAGAATTGCACCTTGCAATGTGGAGATATTACTGTTTGTGCATTTACAATATTCATTGATTTTTGCCATTGAAAAACGTTTTTCATATACCAGAAATGTTTGAAGCTACTGACTGAATGAAAGGAGCTGGCATCTCACTCTCTTTGAATCTTCTTTATCATGCTAGGATTAACAGGAAAAAGCAAAAAATTTCAGAATTGCACCTTGTAATGTGGAGATATTACTGTTTGAGCATTTACAATATTCATTGATTTTTGCCATTGAAAAACGTCCAGAAATGTTTGAAGCTACTGACTGAATGAAAGGAGCTGGCATCTCACTCTCTTTGAATCTTCTTTATCATGCTAGGATTAACAGGAAAAAGCTAAAAATTTCAGAATTGCACCTTGCAATGTGGAGATATTACTGTTTGTGCATTTACAATATTCATTGATTTTTGCCATTGAAAAACATGTTTTTCATATACCAGAAATGTTTGAAGCTACTGACTGAATGAAAGGAGCTGGCATCTCACTCTCTTTGAATCTTCTTTATCATGCTAGGATTAACAGGAAAAAGCAAAAAATTTCAGAATTGCACCTTGCAATGTGGAGATATTACTGTTTGTGCATTTACAATATTCATTGATTTTTGCCATTGAAAAACGTCCAGAAATGTTTGAAGCTACTGACTGAATGAAAGGAGCTGGCATCTCACTCTCTTTGAATCTTCTTTATCATGCTAGGATTAGCAGGAAAAAGCAAAAAATTTCAGAATTGCACATTGCAATGTGGAGATATTACTGTTTGTGCATTTACAATATTCATTGATTTTTGCCATTGAAAAACATGTTTTTCATATACCAGAAATGTTTGAAGCTACTGACTGAATGAAAGGAGCTGGCTTCTCACTCTCTTTGAATCTTCTTTATCATGCTAGGATTAACAGGAAAAAGCAAAAAATTTCAGAATTGCACCTTGCAATGTGGAGATATTACTGTTTGTGCATTTACAATATTCATTGATTTTTGCCATTGAAAAACATCCAGAAATGTTTGAAGCTACTGACTGAAAGGAGCTGGCATCTCACTCTCTTTGAATCTTCTTTATCATGCTAGGATTAGCAGGAAAAAGCAAAAAATTTCAGAATTGCACCTTGCAATGTGGAGATATTACTGTTTGTGCATTTACAATATTCATTGATTTTTGCCATTGAAAAACATGTTTTTCATATACCAGAAATGTTTGAAGCTACTGACTGAATGAAAGGAGCTGGCATCTCACTCTCTTTGAATCTTCTTTATCATGCTAGGATTAACAGGAAAAAGCAAAAAATTTCAGAATTGCACCTTGCAATGTGGAGATATTACTGTTTGAGCATTTACAATATTCATTGATTTTTGCCATTGAAAAACGTCCAGAAATGTTTGAAGCTACTGACTGAATGAAAGGAGCTGGCATCTCACTCTCTTTGAATCTTCTTTATCATGCTAGGATTAACAGGAAAAAGCTAAAAATTTCAGAATTGCACCTTGCAATGTGGAGATATTACTGTTTGTGCATTTACAATATTCATTGATTTTTGCCATTGAAAAACGTTTTTCATATACCAGAAATGTTTGAAGCTACTGACTGAATGAAAGGAGCTGGCATCTCACTCTCTTTGAATCTTCTTTATCATGATAGGATTAACAGGAAAAAGCAAAAAATTTCAGAATTGCACCTTGCAATGTGGAGATATTACTGTTTGTGCATTTACAATATTCATTGATTTTTGCCATTGAAAAACGTCCAGAAATGTTTGAAGCTACTGACTGAATGAAAGGAGCTGGCATCTCACTCTCTTTGAATCTTCTTTATCATGCTAGGATTAGCAGGAAAAAGCAAAAAATTTCAGAATTGCACCTTGCAATGTGGAGATATTACTGTTTGTGCATTTACAATATTCATTGATTTTTGCCATTGAAAAACATGTTTTTCATATACCAGAAATGTTTGAAGCTACTGACTGAATGAAAGGAGCTGGCATCTCACTCTCTTTGAATCTTCTTTATCATGCTAGGATTAACAGGAAAAAGCAAAAAATTTCAGAATTGCACCTTGAAATATGGAGATATTACTGTTTGTGCATTTACAATATTCATTGATTTTTGCCATTGAAAAACGTCCAGAAATGTTTGAAGCTACTGACTGAATGAAAGGAGCTGGCATCTCACTCTCTTTGAATCTTCTTTATCATGCTAGGATTAGCAGGAAAAAGCAAAAAATTTCAGAATTGCACCTTGCAATGTGGAGATATTACTGTTTGTGCATTTACAATATTCATTGATTTTTGCCATTGAAAAACATGTTTTTCATATACCAGAAATGTTTGAAGCTACTGACTGAATGAAAGGAGCTGGCATCTCACTCTCTTTGAATCTTCTTTATCATGCTAGGATTAACAGGAAAAAGCAAAAAATTTCAGAATTGCACCTTGCAATGTGGAGATATTACTGTTTGTGCATTTACAATATTCATTGATTTTTGCCATTGAAAAACGTCCAGAAATGTTTGAAGCTACTGACTGAAAGGAGCTGGCATCTCACTCTCTTTGAATCTTCTTTATCATGCTAGGATTAGCAGGAAAAAGCAAAAAATTTCAGAATTGCACCTTGCAATGTGGAGATATTACTGTTTGTGCATTTACAATATTCATTGATTTTTGCCATTGAAAAACATGTTTTTCATATACCAGAAATGTTTGAAGCTACTGACTGAATGAAAGGAGCTGGCATCTCACTCTCTTTGAATCTTCTTTATCATGCTAGGAAAAGCAGGAAAAAGCAAAAAATTTCAGAATTGCACCTTGCAAATGTGGAGATATTACTGTTTGTGCATTTACAATATTCATTGATTTTTGCCATTGAAAAACATGTTTTTCATATACCAGAAATGTTTGAAGCTACTGACTGAATGAAAGGAGCTGGCATCTCACTCTCTTTGAATCTTCTTTATCATGCTAGGATTAACAGGAAAAAGCAAAAAATTTCAGAATTGCACCTTGCAATGTGGAGATATTACTGTTTGAGCATTTACAATATTCATTGATTTTTGCCATTGAAAAACGTCCAGAAATGTTTGAAGCTACTGACTGAATGAAAGGAGCTGGCATCTCACTCTCTTTGAATCTTCTTTATCATGCTAGGATTAACAGGAAAAAGCTAAAAATTTCAGAATTGCACCTTGCAATGTGGAGATATTACTGTTTGTGCATTTACAATATTCATTGATTTTTGCCATTGAAAAACGTTTTTCATATACCAGAAATGTTTGAAGCTAATGACTGAATGAAAGGAGCTGGCATCTCACTCTCTTTGAATCTTCTTTATCATGCTAGGATTAACAGGAAAAAGCAAAAAATTTCAGAATTGCACCTTGCAATGTGGAGATATTACTGTTTGTGCATTTACAATATTCATTGATTTTTGCCATTGAAAAACGTCCAGAAATGTTTGAAGCTACTGACTGAATGAAAGGAGCTGGCATCTCACTCTCTTTGAATCTTCTTTATCATGCTAGGATTAGCAGGAAAAAGCAAAAAATTTCAGAATTGCACCTTGCAATGTGTAGATATTACTGTTTGTGCATTTACAATATTCATTGATTTTTGCCATTGAAAAACATGTTTTTCATATACCAGAAATGTTTGAAGCTACTGACTGAATGAAAGGAGCTGGCATCTCACTCTCTTTGAATCTTCTTTATCATGCTAGGATTAACAGGAAAAAGCAAAAAATTTCAGAATTGCACCTTGCAATGTGGAGATATTACTGTATGTGCATTTACAATATTCATTGATTTTTGCCATTGAAAAACGTCCAGAAATGTTTGAAGTTACTGACTGAATGAAAGGAGCTGGCATCTCACTCTCTTTGAATCTTCTTTATCATGCTAGGATTAGCAGGAAAAAGCAAAAAATTTCAGAATTGCACCTTGCAATGTGGAGATATTACTGTTTGTGCATTTACAATATTCATTGATTTTTGCCATTGAAAAACATGTTTTTCATATACCAGAAATGTTTGAAGCTACTGACTGAATGAAAGGAGCTGGCATCTCACTCTCTTTGAATCTTCTTTATCATGCTAGGATTAACAGGAAAAAGCAAAAAATTTCAGAATTGCACCTTGCAATGTGGAGATATTACTGTTTGTGCATTTACAATATTCATTGATTTTTGCCATTGAAAAACGTCCAGAAATGTTTGAAGCTACTGACTGAATGAAAGGAGCTGGCATCTCACTCTCTTTGAATCTTCTTTATCATGCTAGGATTAGCAGGAAAAAGCAAAAAATTTCAGAATTGCACCTTGCAATGTGGAGATATTACTGTTTGTGCATTTACAATATTCATTGATTTTTGCCATTGAAAAACATGTTTTTCATATACCAGAAATGTTTGAAGCTACTGACTGAATGAAAGGAGCTGGCATCTCACTCTCTTTGAATCTTCTTTATCATGCTAGGATTAACAGGAAAAAGCAAAAAATTTCAGAATTGCACCTTGCAATGTGGAGATATTACTGTTTGTGCATTTACAATATTCATTGATTTTTGCCATTGAAAAACGTCCAGAAATGTTTGAAGCTACTGACTGAATGAAAGGAGCTGGCATCTCACTCTCTTTGAATCTTCTTTATCATGCTAGGATTAGCAGGAAAAAGCAAAAAATTTCAGAATTGCACCTTGCAATGTGGAGATATTACTGTTTGTGCATTTACAATATTCATTGATTTTTGCCATTGAAAAACATGTTTTTCATATACCAGAAATGTTTGAAGCTACTGACTGAATGAAAGGAGCTGGCATCTCACTCTCTTTGAATCTTCTTTATCATGCTAGGATTAACAGGAAAAAGCAAAAAATTTCAGAATTGCACCTTGCAATGTGGAGATATTACTGTTTGTGCATTTACAATATTCATTGATTTTTGCCATTGAAAAACTTCCAGAAATGTTTGAAGCTACTGACTGAATGAAAGGAGCTGGCATCTCACTCTCTTTGAATCTTCTTTATCATGCTAGGATTAGCAGGAAAAAGCAAAAAATTTCAGAATTGCACCTTGCAATGTGGAGATATTACTGTTTGTGCATTTACAATATTCATTGATTTTTGCCATTGAAAAACATGTTTTTCATATACCAGAAATGTTTGAAGCTACTGACTGAATGAAAGGAGCTGGCATCTCACTCTCTTTGAATCTTCTTTATCATGCTAGGATTAACAGGAAAAAGCAAAAAATTTCAGAATTGCACCTTGCAATGTGGAGATATTACTGTTTGTGCATTTACAATATTCATTGATTTTTGCCATTGAAAAACATGTTTTTCATATACCAGAAATGTTTGAAGCTACTGACTGAATGAAAGGAGCTGGCATCTCACTCTCTTTGAATCTTCTTTATCATGCTAGGATTAACAGGAAAAAGCAAAAAATTTCAGAATTGCACCTTGCAATGTGGAGATATTACTGTTTGTGCATTTACAATATTCATTGATTTTTGCCATTGAAAAACGTCCAGAAATGTTTGAAGCTACTGACTGAATGAAAGGAGCTGGCATCTCACTCTCTTTGAATCTTCTTTATCATGCTAGGATTAGCAGGAAAAAGCAAAAAATTTCAGAATTGCACCTTGCAATGTGGAGATATTACTGTTTGTGCATTTACAATATTCATTGATTTTTGCCATTGAAAAACATGTTTTTCATATACCAGAAATGTTTGAAGCTACTGACTGAATGAAAGGAGCTGGCATCTCACTCTCTTTGAATCTTCTTTATCATGCTAGGATTAACAGGAAATAGCAAAAAATTTCAGAATTGCACCTTGCAATGTGGAGATATTACTGTTTGTGCATTTACAATATTCATTGATTTTTGCCATTGAAAAACGTCCAGAAATGTTTGAAGTTACTGACTGAATGAAAGGAGCTGGCATCTCACTCTCTTTGAATCTTCTTTATCATGCTAGGATTAGCAGGAAAAAGCAAAAAATTTCAGAATTGCACCTTGCAATGTGGAGATATTACTGTTTGTGCATTTACAATATTCATTGATTTTTGCCATTGAAAAACATGTTTTTCATATACCAGAAATGTTTGAAGCTACTGACTGAATGAAAGGAGCTGGCATCTCACTCTCTTTGAATCTTCTTTATCATGCTAGTATTAACAGGAAAAAGCAAAAAATTTCAGAATTGCACCTTGCAATGTGGAGATATTACTGTTTGTGCATTTACAATATTCATTGATTTTTGCCATTGAAAAACATGTTTTTCATATACCAGAAATGTTTGAAGCTACTGACTGAATGAAAGGAGCTGGCATCTCACTCTCTTTGAATCTTCTTTATCATGCTAGGATTAACAGGAAAAAGCAAAAAATTTCAGAATTGCACCTTGCAATGTGGAGATATTACTGTTTGTGCATTTACAATATTCATTGATTTTTGCCATTGAAAAACGTCCAGAAATGTTTGAAGCTACTGACTGAATGAAAGGAGCTGGCATCTCACTCTCTTTGAATCTTCTTTATCATGCTAGGATTAGCAGGAAAAAGCAAAAAATTTCAGAATTGCACCTTGCAATGTGGAGATATTACTGTTTGTGCATTTACAATATTCATTGATTTTTGCCATTGAAAAACATGTTTTTCATATACCAGAAATGTTTGAAGCTACTGACTGAATGAAAGGAGCTGGCATCTCACTCTCTTTGAATCTTCTTTATCATGCTAGGATTAGCAGGAAAAAGCAAAAAATTTCAGAATTGCACCTTGCAATGTGGAGATATTACTGTTTGTGCATTTACAATATTCATTGATTTTTGCCATTGAAAAACGTTTTTCATATACCAGAAATGTTTGAAGCTACTGACTGAATGAAAGGAGCTGGCATCTCACTCTCTTTGAATCTTCTTTATCATGCTAGGATTAACAGGAAAAAGCAAAAAATTTCAGAATTGCACCTTGCAATGTGGAGATATTACTGTTTGAGCATTTACAATATTCATTGATTTTTGCCATTGAAAAACGTCCAGAAATGTTTGAAGCTACTGACTGAATGAAAGGAGCTGGCATCTCACTCTCTTTGAATCTTCTTTACCATGCTAGGATTAACAGGAAAAAGCTAAAAATTTCAGAATTGCACCTTGCAATGTGGAGATATTACTGTTTGAGCATTTACAATATTCATTGATTTTTGCCATTGAAAAACGTCCAGAAATGTTTGAAGCTACTGACTGAATGAAAGGAGCTGGCATCTCACTCTCTTTGAATCTTCTTTATCATGCTAGGATTAACAGGAAAAAGCTAAAAATTTCAGAATTGCACCTTGCAATGTGGAGATATTACTGTTTGTGCATTTACAATATTCATTGATTTTTGCCATTGAAAAACATGTTTTTCATATACCAGAAATGTTTGAAGCTACTGACTGAATGAAAGGAGCTGGCATCTCACTCTCTTTGAATCTTCTTTATCATGCTAGGATTAACAGGAAAAAGCAAAAAATTTCAGAATTGCACCTTGCAATGTGGAGATATTACTGTTTGTGCATTTACAATATTCATTGATTTTTGCCATTGAAAAACGTCCAGAAATGTTTGAAGCTACTGACTGAATGAAAGGAGCTGGCATCTCACTCTCTTTGAATCTTCTTTATCATGCTAGGATTAGCAGGAAAAAGCAAAACATTTCAGAATTGCACCTTGCAATGTGGAGATATTACTGTTTGTGCATTTACAATATTCATTGATTTTTGCCATTGAAAAACATGTTTTTCATATACCAGAAATGTTTGAAGCTACTGACTGAATGAAAGGAGCTGGCATCTCACTCTCTTTGAATCTTCTTTATCATGCTAGGATTAACAGGAAAAAGCAAAAAATTTCAGAATTGCACCTTGCAATGTGGAGATATTACTGTTTGTGCATTTACAATATTCATTGATTTTTGCCATTGAAAAACGTCCAGAAATGTTTGAAGCTACTGACTGAATGAAAGGAGCTGGCATCTCACTCTCTTTGAATCTTCTTTATCATGCTAGGATTAGCAGGAAAAAGCAAAAAATTTCAGAATTGCACCTTGCAATGTGGAGATATTACTGTTTGTGCATTTACAATATTCATTGATTTTTGCCATTGAAAAACATGTTTTTCATATACCAGAAATGTTTGAAGCTACTGACTGAATGAAAGGAGCTGGCATCTCACTCTCTTTGAATCTTCTTTATCATGCTAGGATTAACAGGAAAAAGCAAAAAATTTCAGAATTGCACCTTGCAATGTGGAGATATTACTGTTTGTGCATTTACAATATTCATTGATTTTTGCCATTGAAAAACGTCCAGAAATGTTTGAAGTTACTGACTGAATGAAAGGAGCTGGAATCTCACTCTCTTTGAATCTTCTTTATCATGCTAGGATTAGCAGGAAAAAGCAAAAAATTTCAGAATTGCACCTTGCAATGTGGAGATATTACTGTTTGTGCATTTACAATATTCATTGATTTTTGCCATTGAAAAACATGTTTTTCATATACCAGAAATGTTTGAAGCTACTGACGGAATGAAAGGAGCTGGCATCTCACTCTCTTTGAATCTTCTTTATCATGCTAGGATTAACAGGAAAAAGCAAAAAATTTCAGAATTGCACCTTGCAATGTGGAGATATTACTGTTTGTGCATTTACAATATTCATTGATTTTTGCCATTGAAAAACGTCCAGAAATGTTTGAAGCTACTGACTGAATGAAAGGAGCTGGCATCTCACTCTCTTTGAATCTTCTTTATCATGCTAGGATTAGCAGGAAAAAGCAAAAAATTTCAGAATTGCACCTTGCAATGTGGAGATATTACTGTTTGTGCATTTACAATATTCATTGATTTTTGCCATTGAAAAACATGTTTTTCATATACCAGAAATGTTTGAAGCTACTGACTGAATGAAAGGAGCTGGCATCTCACTCTCTTTGAATCTTCTTTATCATGCTAGGATTAACAGGAAAAAGCAAAAAATTTCAGAATTGCACCTTGCAATGTGGAGATATTACTGTTTGTGCATTTACAATATTCATTGATTTTTGCCATTGAAAAACGTCCAGAAATGTTTGAAGCTACTGACTGAATGAAAGGAGCTGGCATCTCACTCTCTTTGAATCTTCTTTATCATGCTAGGATTAGCAGGAAAAAGCAAAAAATTTCAGAATTGCACCTTGCAATGTGGAGATATTACTGTTTGTGCATTTACAATATTCATTGATTTTTGCCATTGAAAAATGTTTTTCATGTACCAGAAATGTTTGAAGCTACTGACTGAATGAAAGGAGCTGGCATCTCACTCTCTTTGAATCTTCTTTATCATGCTAGGATTAACAGGAAAAAGCAAAAAATTTCAGAATTGCACCTTGCAATGTGGAGATATTACTGTTTGAGCATTTACAATATTCATTGATTTTTGCCATTGAAAAACGTCCAGAAATGTTTGAAGCTACTGACTGAATGAAAGGAGCTGGCATCTCACTCTTTGAATCTTCTTTATCATGCTAGGATTAACAGGAAAAAGCTAAAAATTTCAGAATTGCACCTTGCAATGTGGAGATATTACTGTTTGTGCATTTACAATATTCATTGATTTTTGCCATTGAAAAACGTTTTTCATATACCAGAAATGTTTGAAGCTACTGACTGAATGAAAGGAGCTGGCATCTCACTCTCTTTGAATCTTCTTTATCATGCTAGGATTAACAGGAAAAAGCAAAAAATTTCAGAATTGCACCTTGCAATGTGGAGATATTACTGTTTGAGCATTTACAATATTCATTGATTTTTGCCATTGAAAAACATCCAGAAATGTTTGAAGCTACTGACTGAATGAAAGGAGCTGGCATCTCACTCTCTTTGAATCTTCTTTATCATGCTAGGATTAACAGGAAAAAGCTAAAAATTTCAGAATTGCACCTTGCAATGTGGAGATATTACTGTTTGTGCATTTACAATATTCATTGATTTTTGCCATTGAAAAACATGTTTTTCATATACCAGAAATGTTTGAAGCTACTGACTGAATGAAAGGAGCTGGCATCTCACTCTCTTTGAATCTTCTTTATCATGCTAGGATTAACAGGAAAAAGCAAAAAATTTCAGAATTGCACCTTGCAATGTGGAGATATTACTGTTTGTGCATTTACAATATTCATTGATTTTTGCCATTGAAAAACGTCCAGAAATGTTTGAAGCTACTGACTGAATGAAAGGAGCTGGCATCTCACTCTCTTTGAATCTTCTTTATCATGCTAGGATTAGCAGGAAAAAGCTAAAAATTTCAGAATTGCACCTTGCAATGTGGAGATATTACTGTTTGTGCATTTACAATATTCATTGATTTTTGCCATTGAAAAACATGTTTTTCATATACCAGAAATGTTTGAAGCTACTGACTGAATGAAAGGAGCTGGCATCTCACTCTCTTTGAATCTTCTTTATCATGCTAGGATTAACAGGAAAAAGCAAAAAATTTCAGAATTGCACCTTGCAATGTGGAGATATTACTGTTTGTGCATTTACAATATTCATTGATTTTTGCCGTTGAAAAACGTCCAGAAATGTTTGAAGCTACTGACTGAAAGGAGCTGGCATCTCACTCTCTTTGAATCTTCTTTATCATGCTAGGATTAGCAGGAAAAAGCAAAAAAATTCAGAATTGCACCTTGCAATGTGGAGATATTACTGTTTGTGCATTTACAATATTCATTGATTTTTGCCATTGAAAAACATGTTTTTCATATACCAGAAATGTTTGAAGCTACTGACTGAATGAAAGGAGCTGGCATCTCACTCTCTTTGAATCTTCTTTATCATGCTAGGAAAAGCAGGAAAAAGCAAAAAATTTCAGAATTGCACCTTGCAAATGTGGAGATATTACTGTTTGTGCATTTACAATATTCATTGATTTTTGCCATTGAAAAACATGTTTTTCATATACCAGAAATGTTTGAAGCTACTGACTGAATGAAAGGAGCTGGCATCTCACTCTCTTTGAATCTTCTTTATCCTGCTAGGATTAACAGGAAAAAGCAAAAAATTTCAGAATTGCACCTTGCAAATGTGGAGATATTACTGTTTGTGCATTTACAATATTCATTGATTTTTGCCATTGAAAAACATGTTTTTCATATACCAGAAATGTTTGAAGCTACTGACTGAATGAAAGGAGCTGGCATCTCACTCTCTTTGAATCTTCTTTATCATGCTAGGATTAACAGGAAAAAGCAAAAAATTTCAGAATTGCACCTTGCAATGTGGAGATATTACTGTTTGTGCATTTACAATATTCATTGATTTTTGCCATTGAAAAACGTCCAGAAATGTTTGAAGCTACTGACTGAATGAAAGGAGCTGGCATCTCACTCTCTTTGAATCTTCTTTATCATGCTAGGATTAACAGGAAAAAGCTAAAAATTTCAGAATTGCACCATTCAATGTGGAGATATTACTGTTTGTGCATTTACAATATTCATTGATTTTTGCCATTGAAAAACATGTTTTTCATATACCAGAAATGTTTGAAGCTACTGACTGAATGAAAGGAGCTGGCATCTCACTCTCTTTGAATCTTCTTTATCCTGCTAGGATTAACAGGAAAAAGCAAAAAATTTCAGAATTGCACCTTGCAATGTGGAGATATTACTGTTTGTGCATTTACAATATTCATTGATTTTTGCCATTGAAAAACGTCCAGAAATGTTTGAAGCTACTGACTGAATGAAAGGAGCTGGCATCTCACTCTCTTTGAATCTTCTTTATCATGCTAGGATTAGCAGGAAAAAGCAAAAAATTTCAGAATTGCACCTTGCAATGTGGAGATATTACTGTTTGTGCATTTACAATATTCATTGATTTTTGCCATTGAAAAACATGTTTTTCATATACCAGAAATGTTTGAAGCTGCTGACTGAATGAAAGGAGCTGGCATCTCACTCTCTTTGAATCTTCTTTATCATGCTAGGATTAGCAGGAAAAAGCAAAAAATTTCAGAATTGCACCTTGCAATGTGGAGATATTACTGTTTGTGCATTTACAATATTCATTGATTTTTGCCATTGAAAAACGTCCAGAAATGTTTGAAGCTACTGACTGAATGAAAGGAGCTGGCATCTCACTCTCTTTGAATCTTCTTTATCATGCTAGGATTAACAGGAAAAAGCTAAAAATTTCAGAATTGCACCTTGCAATGTGGAGATATTACTGTTTGTGCATTTACAATATTCATTGATTTTTGCCATTGAAAAACATGTTTTTCATATACCAGAAATGTTTGAAGCTACTGACTGAATGAAAGGAGCTGGCATCTCACTCTCTTTGAATCTTCTTTATCCTGCTAGGATTAACAGGAAAAAGCAAAAAATTTCAGAATTGCACCTTGCAAATGTGGAGATATTACTGTTTGTGCATTTACAATATTCATTGATTTTTGCCATTGAAAAACATGTTTTTCATATACCAGAAATGTTTGAAGCTACTGACTGAATGAAAGGAGCTGGCATCTCACTCTCTTTGAATCTTCTTTATCATGCTAGGATTAACAGGAAAAAGCAAAAAATTTCAGAATTGCACCTTGCAATGTGGAGATATTACTGTTTGTGCATTTACAATATTCATTGATTTTTGCCATTGAAAAACGTCCAGAAATGTTTGAAGCTACTGACTGAATGAAAGGAGCTGGCATCTCACTCTCTTTGAATCTTCTTTATCATGCTAGGATTAACAGGAAAAAGCTAAAAATTTCAGAATTGCACATTGCAATGTGGAGATATTACTGTTTGTGCATTTACAATATTCATTGATTTTTGCCATTGAAAAACATGTTTTTCATATACCAGAAATGTTTGAAGCTACTGACTGAATGAAAGGAGCTGGCATCTCACTCTCTTTGAATCTTCTTTATCATGCTAGGATTAACAGGAAAAAGCAAAAAATTTCAGAATTGCACCTTGCAATGTGGAGATATTACTGTTTGTGCATTTACAATATTCATTGATTTTTGCCATTGAAAAACGTCCAGAAATGTTTGAAGCTACTGACTGAAAGGAGCTGGCATCTCACTCTCTTTGAATCTTCTTTATCATGCTAGGATTAGCAGGAAAAAGCAAAAAAATTCAGAATTGCACCTTGCAATGTGGAGATATTACTGTTTGTGCATTTACAATATTCATTGATTTTTGCCATTGAAAAACATGTTTTTCATATACCAGAAATGTTTGAAGCTACTGACTGAATGAAAGGAGCTGGCATCTCACTCTCTTTGAATCTTCTTTATCATGCTAGGAAAAGCAGGAAAAAGCAAAAAATTTCAGAATTGCACCTTGCAAATGTGGAGATATTACTGTTTGTGCATTTACAATATTCATTGATTTTTGCCATTGAAAAACATGTTTTTCATATACCAGAAATGTTTGAAGCTACTGACTGAATGAAAGGAGCTGGCATCTCACTCTCTTTGAATCTTCTTTATCCTGCTAGGATTAACAGGAAAAAGCAAAAAATTTCAGAATTGCACTTTGCAAATGTGGAGATATTACTGTTTGTGCATTTACAATATTCATTGATTTTTGCCATTGAAAAACATGTTTTTCATATACCAGAAATGTTTGAAGCTACTGACTGAATGAAAGGAGCTGGCATCTCACTCTCTTTGAATCTTCTTTATCATGCTAGGATTAACAGGAAAAAGCAAAAAATTTCAGAATTGCACCTTGCAATGTGGAGATATTACTGTTTGTGCATTTACAATATTCATTGATTTTTGCCATTGAAAAACGTCCAGAAATGTTTGAAGCTACTGACTGAATGAAAGGAGCTGGCATCTCACTCTCTTTGAATCTTCTTTATCATGCTAGGATTAACAGGAAAAAGCTAAAAATTTCAGAATTGCACCTTGCAATGTGGAGATATTACTGTTTGTGCATTTACAATATTCATTGATTTTTGCCATTGAAAAACATGTTTTTCATATACCAGAAATGTTTGAAGCTACTGACTGAATGAAAGGAGCTGGCATCTCACTCTCTTTGAATCTTCTTTATCCTGCTAGGATTAACAGGAAAAAGCAAAAAATTTCAGAATTGCACCTTGCAATGTGGAGATATTACTGTTTGTGCATTTACAATATTCATTGATTTTTGCCATTGAAAAACGTCCAGAAATGTTTGAAGCTACTGACTGAATGAAAGGAGCTGGCATCTCACTCTCTTTGAATCTTCTTTATCATGCTAGGATTAGCAGGAAAAAGCAAAAAATTTCAGAATTGCACCTTGCAATGTGGAGATATTACTGTTTGTGCATTTACAATATTCATTGATTTTTGCCATTGAAAAACATGTTTTTCATATACCAGAAATGTTTGAAGCTGCTGACTGAATGAAAGGAGCTGGCATCTCACTCTATTTGAATCTTCTTTATCATGCTAGGATTAGCAGGAAAAAGCAAAAAATTTCAGAATTGCACCTTGCAATGTGGAGATATTACTGTTTGTGCATTTACAATATTCATTGATTTTTGCCATTGAAAAACGTCCAGAAATGTTTGAAGCTACTGACTGAATGAAAGGAGCTGGCATCTCACTCTCTTTGAATCTTCTTTATCATGCTAGGATTAACAGGAAAAAGCTAAAAATTTCAGAATTGCACCTTGCAATGTGGAGATATTACTGTTTGTGCATTTACAATATTCATTGATTTTTGCCATTGAAAAACATGTTTTTCATATACCAGAAATGTTTGAAGCTACTGACTGAATGAAAGGAGCTGGCATCTCACTCTCTTTGAATCTTCTTTATCCTGCTAGGATTAACAGGAAAAAGCAAAAAATTTCAGAATTGCACCTTGCAAATGTGGAGATATTACTGTTTGTGCATTTACAATATTCATTGATTTTTGCCATTGAAAAACATGTTTTTCATATACCAGAAATGTTTGAAGCTACTGACTGAATGAAAGGAGCTGGCATCTCACTCTCTTTGAATCTTCTTTATCATGCTAGGATTAACAGGAAAAAGCAAAAAATTTCAGAATTGCACCTTGCAATGTGGAGATATTACTGTTTGTGCATTTACAATATTCATTGATTTTTGCCATTGAAAAACGTCCAGAAATGTTTGAAGCTACTGACTGAATGAAAGGAGCTGGCATCTCACTCTCTTTGAATCTTCTTTATCATGCTAGGATTAACAGGAAAAAGCTAAAAATTTCAGAATTGCACCTTGCAATGTGGAGATATTACTGTTTGTGCATTTACAATATTCATTGATTTTTGCCATTGAAAAACATGTTTTTCATATACCAGAAATGTTTGAAGCTACTGACTGAATGAAAGGAGCTGGCATCTCACTCTCTTTGAATCTTCTTTATCCTGCTAGGATTAACAGGAAAAAGCAAAAAATTTCAGAATTGCACCTTGCAATGTGGAGATATTACTGTTTGTGCATTTACAATATTCAATGATTTTTGCCATTGAAAAACGTCCAGAAATGTTTGAAGCTACTGACTGAATGAAAGGAGCTGGCATCTCACTCTCTTTGAATCTTCTTTATCATGCTAGGATTAGCAGGAAAAAGCAAAAAATTTCAGAATTGCACCTTGCAATGTGGAGATATTACTGTTTGTGCATTTACAATATTCATTGATTTTTGCCATTGAAAAACATGTTTTTCATATACCAGAAATGTTTGAAGCTGCTGACTGAATGAAAGGAGCTGGCATCTCACTCTCTTTGAATCTTCTTTATCATGCTAGGATTAGCAGGAAAAAGCAAAAAATTTCAGAATTGCACCTTGCAATGTGGAGATATTACTGTTTGTGCATTTACAATATTCATTGATTTTTGCCATTGAAAAACATGTTTTTCATATACCAGAAATGTTTGAAGCTGCTGACTGAATGAAAGGAGCTGGCATCTCACTCTCTTTGAATCTTCTTTATCATGCTAGGATTAGCAGGAAAAAGCAAAAAATTTCAGAATTGCACCTTGCAATGTGGAGATATTACTGTTTGTGCATTTACAATATTCATTGATTTTTGCCATTGAAAAACGTCCAGAAATGTTTGAAGCTACTGACTGAATGAAAGGAGCTGGCATCTCACTCTCTTTGAATCTTCTTTATCATGCTAGGATTAACAGGAAAAAGCTAAAAATTTCAGAATTGCACCTTGCAATGTGGAGATATTACTGTTTGTGCATTTACAATATTCATTGATTTTTGCCATTGAAAAACATGTTTTTCATATACCAGAAATGTTTGAAGCTACTGACTGAATGAAAGGAGCTGGCATCTCACTCTCTTTGAATCTTCTTTATCCTGCTAGGATTAACAGGATAAAGCAAAAAATTTCAGAATTGCACCTTGCAAATGTGGAGATATTACTGTTTGTGCATTTACAATATTCATTGATTTTTGCCATTGAAAAACATGTTTTTCATATACCAGAAATGTTTGAAGCTACTGACTGAATGAAAGGAGCTGGCATCTCACTCTCTTTGAATCTTCTTTATCATGCTAGGATTAACAAGAAAAAGCAAAAAATTTCAGAATTGCACCTTGCAATGTGGAGATATTACTGTTTGTGCATTTACAATATTCATTGATTTTTGCCATTGAAAAACGTCCAGAAATGTTTGAAGCTACTGACTGAATGAAAGGAGCTGGCATCTCACTCTCTTTGAATCTTCTTTATCATGCTAGGATTAACAGGAAAAAGCTAAAAATTTCAGAATTGCACCTTGCAATGTGGAGATATTACTGTTTGTGCATTTACAATATTCATTGATTTTTGCCATTGAAAAACATGTTTTTCATATACCCGAAATGTTTGAAGCTACTGACTGAATGAAAGGAGCTGGCATCTCACTCTCTTTGAATCTTCTTTATCCTGCTAGGATTAACAGGAAAAAGCAAAAAATTTCAGAATTGCACCTTGCAAATGTGGAGATATTACTGTTTGTGCATTTACAATATTCATTGATTTTTGCCATTGAAAAACATGTTTTTCATATACCAGAAATGTTTGAAGCTACTGACTGAATGAAAGGAGCTGGCATCTCACTCTCTTTGAATCTTCTTTATCATGCTAGGATTAACAGGAAAAAGCAAAAAATTTCAGAATTGCACCTTGCAATGTGGAGATATTACTGTTTGTGCATTTACAATATTCATTGATTTTTGCCATTGAAAAACGTCCAGAAATGTTTGAAGCTACTGACTGAATGAAAGGAGCTGGCATCTCACTCTCTTTGAATCTTCTTTATCATGCTAGGATTAACAGGAAAAAGCTAAAAATTTCAGAATTGCACCTTGCAATGTGGAGATATTACTGTTTGTGCATTTACAATATTCATTGATTTTTGCCATTGAAAAACATGTTTTTCATATACCAGAAATGTTTGAAGCTACTGACTGAATGAAAGGAGCTGGCATCTCACTCTCTTTGAATCTTCTTTATCCTGCTAGGATTAACAGGAAAAAGCAAAAAATTTCAGAATTGCACCTTGCAATGTGGAGATATTACTGTTTGTGCATTTACAATATTCATTGATTTTTGCCATTGAAAAACGTCCAGAAATGTTTGAAGCTACTGACTGAATGAAAGGAGCTGGCATCTCACTCTCTTTGAATCTTCTTTATCATGCTAGGATTAGCAGGAAAAAGCAAAAAATTTCAGAATTGCACCTTGCAATGTGGAGATATTACTGTTTGTGCATTTACAATATTCATTGATTTTTGCCATTGAAAAACATGTTTTTCATATACCAGAAATGTTTGAAGCTGCTGACTGAATGAAAGGAGCTGGCATCTCACTCTCTTTGAATCTTCTTTATCATGCTAGGATTAGCAGGAAAAAGCAAAAAATTTCAGAATTGCACCTTGCAATGTGGAGATATTACTGTTTGTGCATTTACAATATTCATTGATTTTTGCCACTGAAAAACGTCCAGAAATGTTTGAAGCTACTGACTGAATGAAAGGAGCTGGCATCTCACTCTCTTTGAATCTTCTTTATCATGCTAGGATTAACAGGAAAAAGCTAAAAATTTCAGAATTGCACCTTGCAATGTGGAGATATTACTGTTTGTGCATTTACAATATTCATTGATTTTTGCCATTGAAAAACATGTTTTTCATATACCAGAAATGTTTGAAGCTACTGACTGAATGAAAGGAGCTGGCATCTCACTCTCTTTGAATCTTCTTTATCCTGCTAGGATTAACAGGAAAAAGCAAAAAATTTCAGAATTGCACCTTGCAAATGTGGAGATATTACTGTTTGTGCATTTACAATATTCATTGATTTTTGCCATTGAAAAACATGTTTTTCATATACCAGAAATGTTTGAAGCTACTGACTGAATGAAAGGAGCTGGCATCTCACTCTCTTTGAATCTTCTTTATCATGCTAGGATTAACAGGAAAAAGCAAAAAATTTCAGAATTGCACCTTGCAATGTGGAGATATTACTGTTTGTGCATTTACAATATTCATTGATTTTTGCCATTGAAAAACGTCCAGAAATGTTTGAAGCTACTGACTGAATGAAAGGAGCTGGCATCTCACTCTCTTTGAATCTTCTTTATCATGCTAGGATTAACAGGAAAAAGCTAAAAATTTCAGAATTGCACCTTGCAATGTGGAGATATTACTGTTTGTGCATTTACAATATTCATTGATTTTTGCCATTGAAAAACATGTTTTTCATATACCAGAAATGTTTGAAGCTACTGACTGAATGAAAGGAGCTGGCATCTCACTCTCTTTGAATCTTCTTTATCCTGCTAGGATTAACAGGAAAAAGCAAAAAATTTCAGAATTGCACCTTGCAATGTGGAGATATTACTGTTTGTGCATTTACAATATTCATTGATTTTTGCCATTGAAAAACGTCCAGAAATGTTTGAAGCTACTGACTGAATGAAAGGAGCTGGCATCTCACTCTCTTTGAATCTTCTTTATCATGCTAGGATTAGCAGGAAAAAGCAAAAAATTTCAGAATTGCACCTTGCAATGTGGAGATATTACTGTTTGTGCATTTACAATATTCATTGATTTTTGCCATTGAAAAACATGTTTTTCATATACCAGAAATGTTTGAAGCTGCTGACTGAATGAAAGGAGCTGGCATCTCACTCTCTTTGAATCTTCTTTATCATGCTAGGATTAGCAGGAAAAAGCAATAAATTTCAGAATTGCACCTTGCAATGTGGAGATATTACTGTTTGTGCATTTACAATATTCATTGATTTTTGCCATTGAAAAACATGTTTTTCATATACCAGAAATGTTTGAAGCTGCTGACTGAATGAAAGGAGCTGGCATCTCACTCTCTTTGAATCTTCTTTATCATGCTAGGATTAGCAGGAAAAAGCAAAAAATTTCAGAATTGCACCTTGCAATGTGGAGATATTACTGTTTGTGCATTTACAATATTCATTGATTTTTGCCATTGAAAAACGTCCAGAAATGTTTGAAGCTACTGACTGAATGAAAGGAGCTGGCATCTCACTCTCTTTGAATCTTCTTTATCATGCTAGGATTAACAGGAAAAAGCTAAAAATTTCAGAATTGCACCTTGCAATGTGGAGATATTACTGTTTGTGCATTTACAATATTCATTGATTTTTGCCATTGAAAAACATGTTTTTCATATACCAGAAATGTTTGAAGCTACTGACTGAATGAAAGGAGCTGGCATCTCACTCTCTTTGAATCTTCTTTATCCTGCTAGGATTAACAGGAAAAAGCAAAAAATTTCAGAATTGCACCTTGCAAATGTGGAGATATTACTGTTTGTGCATTTACAATATTCATTGATTTTTGCCATTGAAAAACATGTTTTTCATATACCAGAAATGTTTGAAGCTACTGACTGAATGAAAGGAGCTGGCATCTCACTCTCTTTGAATCTTCTTTATCATGCTAGGATTAACAAGAAAAAGCAAAAAATTTCAGAATTGCACCTTGCAATGTGGAGATATTACTGTTTGTGCATTTACAATATTCATTGATTTTTGCCATTAAAAAACGTCCAGAAATGTTTGAAGCTACTGACTGAATGAAAGGAGCTGGCATCTCACTCTCTTTGAATCTTCTTTATCATGCTAGGATTAACAGGAAAAAGCTAAAAATTTCAGAATTGCACCTTGCAATGTGGAGA
Organism: Phyllobates terribilis; assembly: GCF_046119375.1. NCBI lineage: Eukaryota > Metazoa > Chordata > Amphibia > Anura > Dendrobatidae > Phyllobates > Phyllobates terribilis. The sequence goes on along the minus strand of NW_027363200.1, from coordinate 1,370,657 downwards.
TATTACTGTTTGTGCATTTACAATATTCATTGATTTTTGCCATTGAAAAACATGTTTTTCATATACCAGAAATGTTTGAAGCTACTGACTGAATGAAAGGAGCTGGCATCTCACTCTCTTTGAATCTTCTTTATCCTGCTAGGATTAACAGGAAAAAGCAAAAAATTTCAGAATTGCACCTTGCAATGTGGAGATATTACTGTTTGTGCATTTACAATATTCATTGATTTTTGCCATTGAAAAACGTCCAGAAATGTTTGAAGCTACTGACTGAATGAAAGGAGCTGGCATCTCACTCTCTTTGAATCTTCTTTATCATGCTAGGATTAGCAGGAAAAAGCAAAAAATTTCAGAATTGCACCTTGCAATGTGGAGATATTACTGTTTGTGCATTTACAATATTCATTGATTTTTGCCATTGAAAAACATGTTTTTCATATACCAGAAATGTTTGAAGCTGCTGACTGAATGAAAGGAGCTGGCATCTCACTCTCTTTGAATCTTCTTTATCATGCTAGGATTAGCAGGAAAAAGCAAAAAATTTCAGAATTGCACCTTGCAATGTGGAGATATTACTGTTTGTGCATTTACAATATTCATTGATTTTTGCCATTGAAAAACATGTTTTTCATATACCAGAAATGTTTGAAGCCACTGACTGAATGAAAGGAGCTGGCATCTCACTCTCTTTGAATCTTCTTTATCATGCTAGGATTAACAGGAAAAAGCAAAAAATTTCAGAATTGCACCTTGCAATGTGGAGATATTACTGTTTGTGCATTTACAATATTCATTGATTTTTGCCATTGAAAAACATGTTTTTCATATACCAGAAATGTTTGAAGCTACTGACTGAATGAAAGGAGCTGGCATCTCACTCTCTTTGAATCTTCTTTATCATGCTAGGATTAGCAGGAAAAAGCAAAAAATTTCAGAATTGCACCTTGCAATGTGGAGATATTACTGTTTGTGCATTTACAATATTCATTGATTTTTGCCATTGAAAAACATGTTTTTCATATACCAGAAATGTTTGAAGCTACTGACTGAATGAAAGGAGCTGGCATCTCACTCTCTTTGAATCTTCTTTATCATGCTAGGATTAACAGGAAAAAGCAAAAAATTTCAGAATTGCACCTTGCAATGTGGAGATATTACTGTTTGTGCATTTACAATATTCATTGATTTTTGCCATTGAAAAACGTCCAGAAATGTTTGAAGCTACTGACTGAATGAAAGGAGCTGGCATCTCACTCTCTTTGAATCTTCTTTATCATGCTAGGATTAACAGGAAAAAGCTAAAAATTTCAGAATTGCACCTTGCAATGTGGAGATATTACTGTTTGTGCATTTACAATATTCATTGATTTTTGCCATTGAAAAACATGTTTTTCATATACCAGAAATGTTTGAAGCTACTGACTGAATGAAAGGAGCTGGCATCTCACTCTCTTTGAATCTTCTTTATCATGCTAGGATTAGCAGGAAAAAGCAAAAAATTTCAGAATTGCACCTTGCAATGTGGAGATATTACTGTTTGTGCATTTACAATATTCATTGATTTTTGCCATTGAAAAACATGTTTTTCATATACCAGAAATGTTTGAAGCTACTGACTGAATGAAAGGAGCTGGCATCTCACTCTCTTTGAATCTTCTTTATCATGCTAGGATTAGCAGGAAAAAGCAAAAAATTTCAGAATTGCACCTTGCAATGTGGAGATATTACTGTTTGTGCATTTACAATATTCATTGATTTTTGCCATTGAAAAACATGTTTTTCATATACCAGAAATGTTTGAAGCTACTGACTGAATGAAAGGAGCTGGCATCTCACTCTCTTTGAATCTTCTTTATCATGCTAGGATTAACAGGAAAAAGCAAAAAATTTCAGAATTGCACCTTGCAATGTGGAGATATTACTGTTTGTGCATTTACAATATTCATTGATTTTTGCCATTGAAAAACGTCCAGAAATGTTTGAAGTTACTGACTGAATGAAAGGAGCTGGCATCTCACTCTCTTTGAATCTTCTTTATCATGCTAGGATTAACAGGAAAAAGCTAAAAATTTCAGAATTGCACCTTGCAATGTGGAGATATTACTGTTTGTGCATTTACAATATTCATTGATTTTTGCCATTGAAAAACATGTTTTTCATATACCAGAAATGTTTGAAGCTACTGACTGAATGAAAGGAGCTGGCATCTCACTCTCTTTGAATCTTCTTTATCCTGCTAGGATTAACAGGAAAAAGCAAAAAATTTCAGAATTGCACCTTGCAAATGTGGAGATATTACTGTTTGTGCATTTACAATATTCATTGATTTTTGCCATTGAAAAACATGTTTTTCATATACCAGAAATGTTTGAAGCTACTGACTGAATGAAAGGAGCTGGCATCTCACTCTCTTTGAATCTTCTTTATCATGCTAGGATTAACAAGAAAAAGCAAAAAATTTCAGAATTGCACCTTGCAATGTGGAGATATTACTGTTTGTGCATTTACAATATTCATTGATTTTTGCCATTAAAAAACGTCCAGAAATGTTTGAAGCTACTGACTGAATGAAAGGAGCTGGCATCTCACTCTCTTTGAATCTTCTTTATCATGCTAGGATTAACAGGAAAAAGCTATAAATTTCAGAATTGCACCTTGCAATGTGGAGATATTACTGTTTGTGCATTTACAATATTCATTGATTTTTGCCATTGAAAAACATGTTTTTCATATACCAGAAATGTTTGAAGCTACTGACTGAATGAAAGGAGCTGGCATCTCACTCTCTTTGAATCTTCTTTATCCTGCTAGGATTAACAGGAAAAAGCAAAAAATTTCAGAATTGCACCTTGCAATGTGGAGATATTACTGTTTGTGCATTTACAATATTCATTGATTTTTGCCATTGAAAAACGTCCAGAAATGTTTGAAGCTACTGACTGAATGAAAGGAGCTGGCATCTCACTCTCTTTGAATCTTCTTTATCATGCTAGGATTAGCAGGAAAAAGCAAAAAATTTCAGAATTGCACCTTGCAATGTGGAGATATTACTGTTTGTGCATTTACAATATTCATTGATTTTTGCCATTGAAAAACATGTTTTTCATATACCAGAAATGTTTGAAGCTGCTGACTGAATGAAAGGAGCTGGCATCTCACTCTCTTTGAATCTTCTTTATCATGCTAGGATTAGCAGGAAAAAGCAAAAAATTTCAGAATTGCACCTTGCAATGTGGAGATATTACTGTTTGTGCATTTACAATATTCATTGATTTTTGCCATTGAAAAACATGTTTTTCATATACCAGAAATGTTTGAAGCCACTGACTGAATGAAAGGAGCTGGCATCTCACTCTCTTTGAATCTTCTTTATCATGCTAGGATTAACAGGAAAAAGCAAAAAATTTCAGAATTGCACCTTGCAATGTGGAGATATTACTGTTTGTGCATTTACAATATTCATTGATTTTTGCCATTGAAAAACATGTTTTTCATATACCAGAAATGTTTGAAGCTACTGACTGAATGAAAGGAGGTGGCATCTCACTCTCTTTGAATCTTCTTTATCATGCTAGGATTAGCAGGAAAAAGCAAAAAATTTCAGAATTGCACCTTGCAATGTGGAGATATTACTGTTTGTGCATTTACAATATTCATTGATTTTTGCCATTGAAAAACATGTTTTTCATATACCAGAAATGTTTGAAGCTACTGACTGAATGAAAGGAGCTGGCATCTCACTCTCTTTGAATCTTCTTTATCATGCTAGGATTAACAGGAAAAAGCAAAAAATTTCAGAATTGCACCTTGCAATGTGGAGATATTACTGTTTGTGCATTTACAATATTCATTGATTTTTGCCATTGAAAAACGTCCAGAAATGTTTGAAGCTACTGACTGAATGAAAGGAGCTGGCATCTCACTCTCTTTGAATCTTCTTTATCATGCTAGGATTAACAGGAAAAAGCTAAAAATTTCAGAATTGCACCTTGCAATGTGGAGATATTACTGTTTGTGCATTTACAATATTCATTGATTTTTGCCATTGAAAAACATGTTTTTCATATACCAGAAATGTTTGAAGCTACTGACTGAATGAAAGGAGCTGGCATCTCACTCTCTTTGAATCTTCTTTATCATGCTAGGATTAGCAGGAAAAAGCAAAAAATTTCAGAATTGCACCTTGCAATGTGGAGATATTACTGTTTGTGCATTTACAATATTCATTGATTTTTGCCATTGAAAAACATGTTTTTCATATACCAGAAATGTTTGAAGCTACTGACTGAATGAAAGGAGCTGGCATCTCACTCTCTTTGAATCTTCTTTATCATGCTAGGATTAGCAGGAAAAAGCAAAAAATTTCAGAATTGCACCTTGCAATGTGGAGATATTACTGTTTGTGCATTTACAATATTCATTGATTTTTTGCCATTGAAAAACATGTTTTTCATATACCAGAAATGTTTGAAGCTACTGACTGAATGAAAGGAGCTGGCATCTCACTCTCTTTGAATCTTCTTTATCATGCTAGGATTAACAGGAAAAAGCAAAAAATTTCAGAATTGCACCTTGCAATGTGGAGATATTACTGTTTGTGCATTTACAATATTCATTGATTTTTGCCATTGAAAAACGTCCAGAAATGTTTGAAGCTACTGACTGAATGAAAGGAGCTGGCATCTCACTCTCTTTGAATCTTCTTTATCATGCTAGGATTAGCAGGAAAAAGCAAAAAATTTCAGAATTGCACCTTGCAATGTGGAGATATTACTGTTTGTGCATCTACAATATTCATTGATTTTTGCCATTGAAAAACATGTTTTTCATATACCAGAAATGTTTGAAGCTACTGACTGAATGAAAGGAGCTGGCATCTCACTCTCTTTGAATCTTCTTTATCATGCTAGGATTAACAGGAAAAAGCAAAAAATTTCAGAATTGCACCTTGCAATGTGGAGATATTACTGTTTGTGCATTTACAATATTCATTGATTTTTGCCATTGAAAAACGTCCAGAAATGTTTGAAGCTACTGACTGAATGAAAGGAGCTGGCATCTCACTCTCTTTGAATCTTCTTTATCATGCTAGGATTAGCAGGAAAAAGCAAAAAATTTCAGAATTGCACCTTGCAATGTGGAGATATTACTGTTTGTGCATTTACAATATTCATTGATTTTTGCCATTGAAAAACATGTTTTTCATATACCAGAAATGTTTGAAGCTACTGACTGAATGAAAGGAGCTGGCATCTCACTCTCTTTGAATCTTCTTTATCATGCTAGGATTAACAGGAAAAAGCAAAAAATTTCAGAATTGCACCTTGCAATGTGGAGATATTACTGTTTGTGCATTTACAATATTCATTGATTTTTGCCATTGAAAAACATGTTTTTCATATACCAGAAATGTTTGAAGCTACTGACTGAATGAAAGGAGCTGGCATCTCACTCTCTTTGAATCTTCTTTATCATGCTAGGATTAACAGGAAAAAGCAAAAAATTTCAGAATTGCACCTTGCAATGTGGAGATATTACTGTTTGTGCATTTACAATATTCATTGATTTTTGCCATTGAAAAACGTCCAGAAATGTTTGAAGCTACTGACTGAATGAAAGGAGCTGGCATCTCACTCTCTTTGAATCTTCTTTATCATGCTAGGATTAACAGGAAAAAGCAAAAAATTTCAGAATTGCACCTTGCAATGTGGAGATATTACTGTTTGTGCATTTACAATATTCATTGATTTTTGCCATTGAAAAACATGTTTTTCATATACCAGAAATGTTTGAAGCTACTGACTGAATGAAAGGAGCTGGCATCTCACTCTCTTTGAATCTTCTTTATCATGCTAGGATTAGCAGGAAAAAGCAAAAAATTTCAGAATTGCACCTTGCAATGTGGAGATATTACTGTTTGTGCATTTACAATATTCATTGATTTTTGCCATTGAAAAACATGTTTTTCATATACCAGAAATGTTTGAAGCTACTGACTGAATGAAAGGAGCTGGCATCTCACTCTCTTTGAATCTTCTTTATCATGCTAGGATTAGCAGGAAAAAGCAAAAAATTTCAGAATTGCACCTTGCAATGTGGAGATATTACTGTTTGTGCATTTACAATATTCATTGATTTTTGCCATTGAAAAACATGTTTTTCATATACCAGAAATGTTTGAAGCTACTGACTGAATGAAAGGAGCTGGCATCTCACTCTCTTTGAATCTTCTTTATCATGCTAGGATTAACAGGAAAAAGCAAAAAATTTCAGAATTGCACCTTGCAATGTGGAGATATTACTGTTTGTGCATTTACAATATTCATTGATTTTTGCCATTGAAAAACGTCCAGAAATGTTTGAAGCTACTGACTGAATGAAAGGAGCTGGCATCTCACTCTCTTTGAATCTTCTTTATCATGCTAGGATTAACAGGAAAAAGCAAAAAATTTCAGAATTGCACCTTGCAATGTGGAGATATTACTGTTTGTGCATTTACAATATTCATTGATTTTTGCCATTGAAAAACATGTTTTTCATATACCAGAAATGTTTGAAGCTACTGACTGAATGAAAGGAGCTGGCATCTCACTCTCTTTGAATCTTCTTTATCATGCTAGGATTAGCAGGAAAAAGCAAAAAATTTCAGAATTGCACCTTGCAATGTGGAGATATTACTGTTTGTGCATTTACAATATTCATTGATTTTTGCCATTGAAAAACATGTTTTTCATATACCAGAAATGTTTGAAGCTACTGACTGAATGAAAGGAGCTGGCATCTCACTCTCTTTGAATCTTCTTTATCATGCTAGGATTAGCAGGAAAAAGCAAAAAATTTCAGAATTGCACCTTGCAATGTGGAGATATTACTGTTTGTGCATTTACAATATTCATTGATTTTTGCCATTGAAAAACATGTTTTTCATATACCAGAAATGTTTGAAGCTACTGACTGAATGAAAGGAGCTGGCATCTCACTCTCTTTGAATCTTCTTTATCATGCTAGGATTAACAGGAAAAAGCAAAAAATTTCAGAATTGCACCTTGCAATGTGGAGATATTACTGTTTGTGCATTTACAATATTCATTGATTTTTGCCATTGAAAAACGTCCAGAAATGTTTGAAGCTACTGACTGAATGAAAGGAGCTGGCATCTCACTCTCTTTGAATCTTCTTTATCATGCTAGGATTAACAGGAAAAAGCAAAAAATTTCAGAATTGCACCTTGCAATGTGGAGATATTACTGTTTGTGCATTTACAATATTCATTGATTTTTGCCATTGAAAAACATGTTTTTCATATACCAGAAATGTTTGAAGCTACTGACTGAATGAAAGGAGCTGACATCTCACTCTCTTTGAATCTTCTTTATCATGCTAGGATTAGCAGGAAAAAGCAAAAAATTTCAGAATTGCACCTTGCAATGTGGAGATATTACTGTTTGTGCATTTACAATATTCATTGATTTTTGCCATTGAAAAACATGTTTTTCATATACCAGAAATGTTTGAAGCTACTGACTGAATGAAAGGAGCTGGCATCTCACTCTCTTTGAATCTTCTTTATCATGCTAGGATTAGCAGGAAAAAGCAAAAAATTTCAGAATTGCACCTTGCAATGTGGAGATATTACTGTTTGTGCATTTACAATATTCATTGATTTTTGCCATTGTAAAACATGTTTTTCATATACCAGAAATGTTTGAAGCTACTGACTGAATGAAAGGAGCTGGCATCTCACTCTCTTTGAATCTTCTTTATCATGCTAGGATTAACAGGAAAAAGCAAAAAATTTCAGAATTGCACCTTGCAATGTGGAGATATTACTGTTTGTGCATTTACAATATTCGTTGATTTTTGCCATTGAAAAACGTCCAGAAATGTTTGAAGTTACTGACTGAATGAAAGGAGCTGGCATCTCACTCTCTTTGAATCTTCTTTATCATGCTAGGATTAGCAGGAAAAAGCAAAAAATTTCAGAATTGCACCTTGCAATGTGGAGATATTACTGTTTGTGCATTTACAATATTCATTGATTTTTGCCATTGAAAAACATGTTTTTCATATACCAGAAATGTTTGAAGCTACTGACTGAATGAAAGGAGCTGGCATCTCACTCTCTTTGAATCTTCTTTATCATGCTAGGATTAACAGGAAAAAGCAAAAAATTTCAGAATTGCACCTTGCAATGTGGAGATATTACTGTTTGTGCATTTACAATATTCATTGATTTTTGCCATTGAAAAACATGTTTTTCATATACCAGAAATGTTTGAAGCTACTGACTGAATGAAAGGAGCTGGCATCTCACTCTCTTTGAATCTTCTTTATCATGCTAGGATTAACAGGAAAAAGCAAAAAATTTCAGAATTGCACCTTGCAATGTGGAGATGTTACTGTTTGTGCATTTACAATATTCATTGATTTTTGCCATTGAAAAACGTCCAGAAATGTTTGAAGCTACTGACTGAATGAAAGGAGCTGGCATCTCACTCTCTTTGAATCTTCTTTATCATGCTAGGATTAGCAGGAAAAAGCAAAAAATTTCAGAATTGCACCTTGCAATGTGGAGATATTACTGTTTGTGCATTTACAATATTCATTGATTTTTGCCATTGAAAAACATGTTTTTCATATACCAGAAATGTTTGAAGCTACTGACTGAATGAAAGGAGCTGGCATCTCACTCTCTTTGAATCTTCTTTATCATGCTAGGATTAGCAGGAAAAAGCAAAAAATTTCAGAATTGCACCTTGCAATGTGGAGATATTACTGTTTGTGCATTTACAATATTCATTGATTTTTGCCATTGAAAAACATGTTTTTCATATACCAGAAATGTTTGAAGCTACTGACTGAATGAAAGGAGCTGGCATCTCACTCTCTTTGAATCTTCTTTATCATGCTAGGATTAACAGGAAAAAGCAAAAAATTTCAGAATTGCACCTTGCAATGTGGAGATATTACTGTTTGTGCATTTACAATATTCATTGATTTTTGCCATTGAAAAACGTCCAGAAATGTTTGAAGCTACTGACTGAATGAAAGGAGCTGGCATCTCACTCTCTTTGAATCTTCTTTATCATGCTAGGATTAGCAGGAAAAAGCAAAAAATTTCAGAATTGCACCTTGCAATGTGGAGATATTACTGTTTGTGCATTTACAATATTCATTGATTTTTGCCATTGAAAAACATGTTTTTCATATACCAGAAATGTTTGAAGCTACTGACTGAATGAAAGGAGCTGGCATCTCACTCTCTTTGAATCTTCTTTATCATGCTAGGATTAGCAGGAAAAAGCAAAAAAATTCAGAATTGCACCTTGCAATGTGGAGATATTACTGTTTGTGCATTTACAATATTCATTGATTTTTGCCATTGAAAAACATGTTTTTCATATACCAGAAATGTTTGAAGCTACTGACTGAATGAAAGGAGCTGGCATCTCACTCTCTTTGAATCTTCTTTATCCTGCTAGGATTAACAGGAAAAAGCAAAAAATTTCAGAATTGCACCTTGCAATGTGGAGATATTACTGTTTGTGCATTTACAATATTCATTGATTTTTGCCATTGAAAAACGTCCAGAAATGTTTGAAGCTACTGACTGAATGAAAGGAGCTGGCATCTCACTCTCTTTGAATCTTCTTTATCATGCTAGGATTAGCAGGAAAAAGCAAAAAATTTCAGAATTGCACCTTGCAATGTGGAGATATTACTGTTTGTGCATTTACAATATTCATTGATTTTTGCCATTGAAAAACATGTTTTTCATATACCAGAAATGTTTGAAGCTGCTGACTGAATGAAAGGAGCTGGCATCTCACTCTCTTTGAATCTTCTTTATCATGCTAGGATTAGCAGGAAAAAGCAAAAAATTTCAGAATTGCACCTTGCAATGTGGAGATATTACTGTTTGTGCATTTACAATATTCATTGATTTTTGCCATTGAAAAACATGTTTTTCATATACCAGAAATGTTTGAAGCTGCTGACTGAATGAAAGGAGCTGGCATCTCACTCTCTTTGAATCTTCTTTATCATGCTAGGATTAGCAGGAAAAAGCAAAAAATTTCAGAATTGCACCTTGCAATGTGGAGATATTACTGTTTGTGCATTTACAATATTCATTGATTTTTGCCATTGAAAAACGTCCAGAAATGTTTGAAGCTACTGACTGAATGAAAGTAGCTGGCATCTCACTCTCTTTGAATCTTCTTTATCATGCTAGGATTAACAGGAAAAAGCTAAAAATTTCAGAATTGCACCTTGCAATGTGGAGATATTACTGTTTGTGCATTTACAATATTCATTGATTTTTGCCATTGAAAAACATGTTTTTCATATACCAGAAATGTTTGAAGCTACTGACTGAATGAAAGGAGCTGGCATCTCACTCTCTTTGAATCTTCTTTATCCTGCTAGGATTAACAGGAAAAAGCAAAAAATTTCAGAATTGCACCTTGCAAATGTGGAGATATTACTGTTTGTGCATTTACAATATTCATTGATTTTTGCCATTGAAAAACATGTTTTTCATATACCAGAAATGTTTGAAGCTACTGACTGAATGAAAGGAGCTGGCATCTCACTCTCTTTGAATCTTCTTTATCATGCTAGGATTAACAGGAAAAAGCAAAAAATTTCAGAATTGCACCTTGCAATGTGGAGATATTACTGTTTGTGCATTTACAATATTCATTGATTTTTGCCATTGAAAAACGTTTTTCATATACCAGAAATGTTTGAAGCTACTGACTGAATGAAAGGAGCTGGCATCTCACTCTCTTTGAATCTTCTTTATCCTGCTAGGATTAACAGGAAAAAGCAAAAAATTTCAGAATTGCACCTTGCAATGTGGAGATATTACTGTTTGTGCATTTACAATATTCATTGATTTTTGCCATTGAAAAACGTCCAGAAATGTTTGAAGCTACTGACTGAATGAAAGGAGCTGGCATCTCACTCTCTTTGAATCTTCTTTATCATGCTAGGATTAACAGGAAAAAGCTAAAAATTTCAGAATTGCACCTTGCAATGTGGAGATATTACTGTTTGTGCATTTACAATATTCATTGATTTTTGCCATTGAAAAACGTTTTTCATATACCAGAAATGTTTGAAGCTACTGACTGAATGAAAGGAGCTGGCATCTCACTCTCTTTGAATCTTCTTTATCCTGCTAGGATTAACAGGAAAAAGCAAAAAATTTCAGAATTGCACCTTGCAATGTGGAGATATTACTGTTTGTGCATTTACAATATTCATTGATTTTTGCCATTGAAAAATGTCCAGAAATGTTTGAAGCTACTGACTGAATGAAAGGAGCTGGCATCTCACTCTCTTTGAATCTTCTTTATCATGCTAGGATTAGCAGGAAAAAGCAAAAAATTTCAGAATTGCACCTTGCAATGTGGAGATATTACTGTTTGTGCATTTACAATATTCATTGATTTTTGCCATTGAAAAACATGTTTTTCATATACCAGAAATGTTTGAAGCTGCTGACTGAATGAAAGGAGCTGGCATCTCACTCTCTTTGAATCTTCTTTATCATGCTAGGATTAGCAGGAAAAAGCAAAAAATTTCAGAATTGCACCTTGCAATGTGGAGATATTACTGTTTGTGCATTTACAATATTCATTGATTTTTGCCATTGAAAAACATGTTTTTCATATACCAGAAATGTTTGAAGCCACTGACTGAATGAAAGGAGCTGGCATCTCACTCTCTTTGAATCTTCTTTATCATGCTAGGATTAACAGGAAAAAGCAAAAAATTTCAGAATTGCACCTTGCAATGTGGAGATATTACTGTTTGTGCATTTACAATATTCATTGATTTTTGCCATTGAAAAACATGTTTTTCATATACCAGAAATGTTTGAAGCTACTGACTGAATGAAAGGAGCTGGCATCTCACTCTCTTTGAATCTTCTTTATCATGCTAGGATTAGCAGGAAAAAGCAAAAAATTTCAGAATTGCACCTTGCAATGTGGAGATATTACTGTTTGTGCATTTACAATATTCATTGATTTTTGCCATTGAAAAACATGTTTTTCATATACCAGAAATGTTTGAAGCTACTGACTGAATGAAAGGAGCTGGCATCTCACTCTCTTTGAATCTTCTTTATCATGCTAGGATTAACAGGAAAAAGCAAAAAATTTCAGAATTGCACCTTGCAATGTGGAGATATTACTGTTTGTGCATTTACAATATTCATTGATTTTTGCCATTGAAAAACGTCCAGAAATGTTTGAAGCTACTGACTGAATGAAAGGAGCTGGCATCTCACTCTCTTTGAATCTTCTTTATCATGCTAGGATTAACAGGAAAAAGCTAAAAATTTCAGAATTGCACCTTGCAATGTGGAGATATTACTGTTTGTGCATTTACAATATTCATTGATTTTTGCCATTGAAAAACATGTTTTTCATATACCAGAAATGTTTGAAGCTACTGACTGAATGAAAGGAGCTGGCATCTCACTCTCTTTGAATCTTCTTTATCATGCTAGGATTAGCAGGAAAAAGCAAAAAATTTCAGAATTGCACCTTGCAATGTGGAGATATTACTGTTTGTGCATTTACAATATTCATTGATTTTTGCCTTTGAAAAACATGTTTTTCATATACCAGAAATGTTTGAAGCTACTGACTGAATGAAAGGAGCTGGCATCTCACTCTCTTTGAATCTTCTTTATCATGCTAGGATTAGCAGGAAAAAGCAAAAAATTTCAGAATTGCACCTTGCAATGTGGAGATATTACTGTTTGTGCATTTACAATATTCATTGATTTTTGCCATTGAAAAACATGTTTTTCATATACCAGAAATGTTTGAAGCTACTGACTGAATGAAAGGAGCTGGCATCTCACTCTCTTTGAATCTTCTTTATCATGCTAGGATTAACAGGAAAAAGCAAAAAATTTCAGAATTGCACCTTGCAATGTGGAGATATTACTGTTTGTGCATTTACAATATTCATTGATTTTTGCCATTGAAAAACGTCCAGAAATGTTTGAAGCTACTGACTGAATGAAAGGAGCTGGCATCTCACTCTCTTTGAATCTTCTTTATCATGCTAGGATTAGCAGGAAAAAGCAAAAAATTTCAGAATTGCACCTTGCAATGTGGAGATATTACTGTTTGTGCATTTACAATATTCATTGATTTTTGCCATTGAAAAACATGTTTTTCATATACCAGAAATGTTTGAAGCTACTGACTGAATGAAAGGAGCTGGCATCTCACTCTCTTTGAATCTTCTTTATCATGCTAGGATTAACAGGAAAAAGCAAAAAATTTCAGAATTGCACCTTGCAATGTGGAGATATTACTGTTTGTGCATTTACAATATTCATTGATTTTTGCCATTGAAAAACGTCCAGAAATGTTTGAAGCTACTGACTGAATGAAAGGAGCTGGCATCTCACTCTCTTTGAATCTTCTTTATCATGCTAGGATTAGCAGGAAAAAGCAAAAAATTTCAGAATTGCACCTTGCAATGTGGAGATATTACTGTTTGTGCATTTACAATATTCATTGATTTTTGCCATTGAAAAACATGTTTTTCATATACCAGAAATGTTTGAAGCTACTGACTGAATGAAAGGAGCTGGCATCTCACTCTCTTTGAATCTTCTTTATCATGCTAGGATTAACAGGAAAAAGCAAAAAATTTCAGAATTGCACCTTGCAATGTGGAGATATTACTGTTTGTGCATTTACAATATTCATTGATTTTTGCCATTGAAAAACGTCCAGAAATGTTTGAAGCTACTGACTGAATGAAAGGAGCTGGCATCTCACTCTCTTTGAATCTTCTTTATCATGCTAGGATTAACAGGAAAAAGCAAAAAATTTCAGAATTGCACCTTGCAATGTGGAGATATTACTGTTTGTGCATTTACAATATTCATTGATTTTTGCCATTGAAAAACATGTTTTTCATATACCAGAAATGTTTGAAGCTACTGACTGAATGAAAGGAGCTGGCATCTCACTCTCTTTGAATCTTCTTTATCATGCTAGGATTAGCAGGAAAAAGCAAAAAATTTCAGAATTGCACCTTGCAATGTGGAGATATTACTGTTTGTGCATTTACAATATTCATTGATTTTTGCCATTGAAAAACATGTTTTTCATATACCAGAAATGTTTGAAGCTACTGACTGAATGAAAGGAGCTGGCATCTCACTCTCTTTGAATCTTCTTTATCATGCTAGGATTAGCAGGAAAAAGCAAAAAATTTCAGAATTGCACCTTGCAATGTGGAGATATTACTGTTTGTGCATTTACAATATTCATTGATTTTTGCCATTGAAAAACATGTTTTTCATATACCAGAAATGTTTGAAGCTACTGACTGAATGAAAGGAGCTGGCATCTCACTCTCTTTGAATCTTCTTTATCATGCTAGGATTAACAGGAAAAAGCAAAAAATTTCAGAATTGCACCTTGCAATGTGGAGATATTACTGTTTGTGCATTTACAATATTCATTGATTTTTGCCATTGAAAAACGTCCAGAAATGTTTGAAGTTACTGACTGAATGAAAGGAGCTGGCATCTCACTCTCTTTGAATCTTCTTTATCATGCTAGGATTAGCAGGAAAAAGCAAAAAATTTCAGAATTGCACCTTGCAATGTGGAGATATTACTGTTTGTGCATTTACAATATTCATTGATTTTTGCCATTGAAAAACATGTTTTTCATATACCAGAAATGTTTGAAGCTACTGACTGAATGAAAGGAGCTGGCATCTCACTCTCTTTGAATCTTCTTTATCATGCTAGGATTAACAGGAAAAAGCAAAAAATTTCAGAATTGCACCTTGCAATGTGGAGATATTACTGTTTGTGCATTTACAATATTCATTGATTTTTGCCATTGAAAAACATGTTTTTCATATACCAGAAATGTTTGAAGCTACTGACTGAATGAAAGGAGCTGGCATCTCACTCTCTTTGAATCTTCTTTATCATGCTAGGATTAACAGGAAAAAGCAAAAAATTTCAGAATTGCACCTTGCAATGTGGAGATATTACTGTTTGTGCATTTACAATATTCATTGATTTTTGCCATTGAAAAACGTCCAGAAATGTTTGAAGCTACTGACTGAATGAAAGGAGCTGGCATCTCACTCTCTTTGAATCTTCTTTATCATGCTAGGATTAGCAGGAAAAAGCAAAAAATTTCAGAATTGCACCTTGCAATGTGGAGATATTACTGTTTGTGCATTTACAATATTCATTGATTTTTGCCATTGAAAAACATGTTTTTCATATACCAGAAATGTTTGAAGCTACTGACTGAATGAAAGGAGCTGGCATCTCACTCTCTTTGAATCTTCTTTATCATGCTAGGATTAGCAGGAAAAAGCAAAAAATTTCAGAATTGCACCTTGCAATGTGGAGATATTACTGTTTGTGCATTTACAATATTCATTGATTTTTGCCATTGAAAAACATGTTTTTCATATACCAGAAATGTTTGAAGCTGCTGACTGAATGAAAGGAGCTGGCATCTCACTCTCTTTGAATCTTCTTTATCATGCTAGGATTAACAGGAAAAAGCAAAAAATTTCAGAATTGCACCTTGCAATGTGGAGATATTACTGTTTGTGCATTTACAATATTCATTGATTTTTGCCATTGAAAAACGTCCAGAAATGTTTGAAGCTACTGACTGAATGAAAGGAGCTGGCATCTCACTCTCTTTGAATCTTCTTTATCATGCTAGGATTAGCAGGAAAAAGCAAAAAATTTCAGAATTGCACCTTGCAATGTGGAGATATTACTGTTTGTGCATTTACAATATTCATTGATTTTTGCCATTGAAAAACATGTTTTTCATATACCAGAAATGTTTGAAGCTACTGACTGAATGAAAGGAGCTGGCATCTCACTCTCTTTGAATCTTCTTTATCATGCTAGGATTAGCAGGAAAAAGCAAAAAATTTCAGAATTGCACCTTGCAATGTGGAGATATTACTGTTTGTGCATTTACAATATTCATTGATTTTTGCCATTGAAAAACATGTTTTTCATATACCAGAAATGTTTGAAGCTACTGACTGAATGAAAGGAGCTGGCATCTCACTCTCTTTGAATCTTCTTTATCCTGCTAGGATTAACAGGAAAAAGCAAAAAATTTCAGAATTGCACCTTGCAATGTGGAGATATTACTGTTTGTGCATTTACAATATTCATTGATTTTTGCCATTGAAAAACGTCCAGAAATGTTTGAAGCTACTGACTGAATGAAAGGAGCTGGCATCTCACTCTCTTTGAATCTTCTTTATCATGCTAGGATTAGCAGGAAAAAGCAAAAAATTTCAGAATTGCACCTTGCAATGTGGAGATATTACTGTTTGTGCATTTACAATATTCATTGATTTTTGCCATTGAAAAACATGTTTTTCATATACCAGAAATGTTTGAAGCTGCTGACTGAATGAAAGGAGCTGGCATCTCACTCTCTTTGAATCTTCTTTATCATGCTAGGATTAGCAGGAAAAAGCAAAAAATTTCAGAATTGCACCTTGCAATGTGGAGATATTACTGTTTGTGCATTTACAATATTCATTGATTTTTGCCATTGAAAAACATGTTTTTCATATACCAGAAATGTTTGAAGCTGCTGACTGAATGAAAGGAGCTGGCATCTCACTCTCTTTGAATCTTCTTTATCATGCTAGGATTAGCAGGAAAAAGCAAAAAATTTCAGAATTGCACCTTGCAATGTGGAGATATTACTGTTTGTGCATTTACAATATTCATTGATTTTTGCCATTGAAAAACGTCCAGAAATGTTTGAAGCTACTGACTGAATGAAAGGAGCTGGCATCTCACTCTCTTTGAATCTTCTTTATCATGCTAGGATTAACAGGAAAAAGCTAAAAATTTCAGAATTGCACCTTGCAATGTAGAGATATTACTGTTTGTGCATTTACAATATTCATTGATTTTTGCCATTGAAAAACATGTTTTTCATATACCAGAAATGTTTGAAGCTACTGACTGAATGAAATTAGCTGGCATCTCACTCTCTTTGAATCTTCTTTATCCTGCTAGGATTAACAGGAAAAATCAAAAAATTTCAGAATTGCACCTTGCAAATGTGGAGATATTACTGTTTGTGCATTTACAATATTCATTGATTTTTGCCATTGAAAAACATGTTTTTCATATACCAGAAATGTTTGAAGCTACTGACTGAATGAAAGGAGCTGGCATCTCACTCTCTTTGAATCTTCTTTATCATGCTAGGATTAACAGGAAAAAGCTAAAAATTTCAGAATTGCACCTTGCAATGTGGAGATATTACTGTTTGTGCATTTACAATATTCATTGATTTTTGCCATTGAAAAACGTCCAGAAATGTTTGAAGCTACTGACTGAATGAAAGGAGCTGGCATCTCACTCTCTTTGAATCTTCTTTATCATGCTAGGATTAACAGGAAAAAGCTAAAAATTTCAGAATTGCACCTTGCAATGTGGAGATATTACTGTTTGTGCATTTACAATATTCATTGATTTTTGCCATTGAAAAACATGTTTTTCATATACCAGAAATGTTTGAAGCTACTGACTGAATGAAAGGAGCTGGCATCTCACTCTCTTTGAATCTTCTTTATCCTGCTAGGATTAACAGGAAAAAGCAAAAAATTTCAGAATTGCACCTTGCAATGTGGAGATATTACTGTTTGTGCATTTACAATTTTCATTGATTTTTGCCATTGAAAAACGTCCAGAAATGTTTGAAGCTACTGACTGAATGAAAGGAGCTGGCATCTCACTCTCTTTGAATCTTCTTTATCATGCTAGGATTAGCAGGAAAAAGCAAAAAATTTCAGAATTGCACCTTGCAATGTGGAGATATTACTGTTTGTGCATTTACAATATTCATTGATTTTTGCCATTGAAAAACATGTTTTTCATATACCAGAAATGTTTGAAGCTGCTGACTGAATGAAAGGAGCTGGCATCTCACTCTCTTTGAATCTTCTTTATCATGCTAGGATTAGCAGGAAAAAGCAAAAAATTTCAGAATTGCACCTTGCAATGTGGAGATATTACTGTTTGTGCATTTACAATATTCATTGATTTTTGCCATTGAAAAACATGTTTTTCATATACCAGAAATGTTTGAAGCCACTGACTGAATGAAAGGAGCTGGCATCTCACTCTCTTTGAATCTTCTTTATCATGCTAGGATTAACAGGAAAAAGCAAAAAATTTCAGAATTGCACCTTGCAATGTGGAGATATTACTGTTTGTGCATTTACAATATTCATTGATTTTTGCCATTGAAAAACATGTTTTTCATATACCAGAAATGTTTGAAGCTACTGACTGAATGAAAGGAGCTGGCATCTCACTCTCTTTGAATCTTCTTTATCATGCTAGGATTAGCAGGAAAAAGCAAAAAATTTCAGAATTGCACCTTGCAATGTGGAGATATTACTGTTTGTGCATTTACAATATTCATTGATTTTTGCAATTGAAAAACATGTTTTTCATATACCAGAAATGTTTGAAGCTACTGACTGAATGAAAGGAGCTGGCATCTCACTCTCTTTGAATCTTCTTTATCCTGCTAGGATTAACAGGAAAAAGCAAAAAATTTCAGAATTGCACCTTGTAATGTGGAGATATTACTGTTTGTGCATTTACAATATTCATTGATTTTTGCCATTGAAAAACGTCCAGAAATGTTTGAAGCTACTGACTGAATGAAAGGAGCTGGCATCTCACTCTCTTTGAATCTTCTTTATCATGCTAGGATTAACTGGAAAAAGCTAAAAATTTCAGAATTGCACCTTGCAATGTGGAGATATTACTGTTTGTGCATTTACAATATTCATTGATTTTTGCCATTGAAAAACATGTTTTTCATATACCAGAAATGTTTGAAGCTACTGACTGAATGAAAGGAGCTGGCATCTCACTCTCTTTGAATCTTCTTTATCATGCTAGGATTAGCAGGAAAAAGCAAAAAATTTCAGAATTCCACCTTGCAATGTGGAGATATTACTGTTTGTGCATTTACAATATTCATTGATTTTTGCCATTGAAAAACATGTTTTTCATATACCAGAAATGTTTGAAGCTACTGACTGAATGAAAGGAGCTGGCATCTCACTCTCTTTGAATCTTCTTTATCATGCTAGGATTAGCAGGAAAAAGCAAAAAATTTCAGAATTGCACCTTGCAATGTGGAGATATTACTGTTTGTGCATTTACAATATTCATTGATTTTTGCCATTGAAAAACATGTTTTTCATATACCAGAAATGTTTGAAGCTACTGACTGAATGAAAGGAGCTGGCATCTCACTCTCTTTGAATCTTCTTTATCATGCTAGGATTAACAGGAAAAAGCAAAAAATTTCAGAATTGCACCTTGCAATGTGGAGATATTACTGTTTGTGCATTTACAATATTCATTGATTTTTGCCATTGAAAAACGTCCAGAAATGTTTGAAGCTACTGACTGAATGAAAGGAGTTGGCATCTCACTCTCTTTGAATCTTCTTTATCATGCTAGGATTAGCAGGAAAAAGCAAAAAATTTCAGAATTGCACCTTGCAATGTGGAGATATTACTGTTTGTGCATTTACAATATTCATTGATTTTTGCCATTGAAAAACATGTTTTTCATATACCAGAAATGTTTGAAGCTACTGACTGAATGAAAGGAGCTGGCATCTCACTCTCTTTGAATCTTCTTTATCATGCTAGGATTAACAGGAAAAAGCAAAAAATTTCAGAATTGCACCTTGCAATGTGGAGATATTACTGTTTGTGCATTTACAATATTCATTGATTTTTGCCATTGAAAAACGTCCAGAAATGTTTGAAGCTACTGACTGAATGAAAGGAGCTGGCATCTCACTCTCTTTGAATCTTCTTTATCATGCTAGGATTAGCAGGAAAAAGCAAAAAATTTCAGAATTGCACCTTGCAATGTGGAGATATTACTGTTTGTGCATTTACAATATTCATTGATTTTTGCCATTGAAAAACATGTTTTTCATATACCAGAAATGTTTGAAGCTACTGACTGAATGAAAGGAGCTGGCATCTCACTCTCTTTGAATCTTCTTTATCATGCTAGGATTAACAGGAAAAAGCAAAAAATTTCAGAATTGCACCTTGCAATGTGGAGATATTACTGTTTGTGCATTTACAATATTCATTGATTTTTGCCATTGAAAAACATGTTTTTCATATACCAGAAATGTTTGAAGCTACTGACTGAATGAAAGGAGCTGGCATCTCACTCTCTTTGAATCTTCTTTATCATGCTAGGATTAACAGGAAAAAGCAAAAAATTTCAGAATTGCACATTGCAATGTGGAGATATTACTGTTTGTGCATTTACAATATTCATTGATTTTTGCCATTGAAAAACATCCAGAAATGTTTGAAGCTACTGACTGAATGAAAGGAGCTGGCATCTCACTCTCTTTGAATCTTCTTTATCATGCTAGGATTAACAGGAAAAAGCAAAAAATTTCAGAATTGCACCTTGCAATGTGGAGATATTACTGTTTGTGCATTTACAATATTCATTGATTTTTGCCATTGAAAAACATGTTTTTCATATACCAGAAATGTTTGAAGCTACTGACTGAATGAAAGGAGCTGGCATCTCACTCTCTTTGAATCTTCTTTATCATGCTAGGATTAGCAGGAAAAAGCAAAAAATTTCAGAATTGCACCTTGCAATGTGGAGATATTACTGTTTGTGCATTTACAATATTCATTGATTTTTGCCATTGAAAAACATGTTTTTCATATACCAGAAATGTTTGAAGCTACTGACTGAATGAAAGGAGCTGGCATCTCACTCTCTTTGAATCTTCTTTATCATGCTAGGATTAGCAGGAAAAAGCAAAAAATTTCAGAATTGCACCTTGCAATGTGGAGATATTACTGTTTGTGCATTTACAATATTCATTGATTTTTGCCATTGAAAAACATGTTTTTCATATACCAGAAATGTTTGAAGCTACTGACTGAATGAAAGGAGCTGTCATCTCACTCTCTTTGAATCTTCTTTATCATGCTAGGATTAACAGGAAAAAGCAAAAAATTTCAGAATTGCACCTTGCAATGTGGAGATATTACTGTTTGTGCATTTACAATATTCATTGATTTTTGCCATTGAAAATTGTCCAGAAATGTTTGAAGCTACTGACTGAATGAAAGGAGCTGGCATCTCACTCTCTTTGAATCTTCTTTATCATGCTAGGATTAACAGGAAAAAGCAAAAAATTTCAGAATTGCACCTTGCAATGTGGAGATATTACTGTTTGTGCATTTACAATATTCATTGATTTTTGCCATTGAAAAACATGTTTTTCATATACCAGAAATGTTTGAAGCTACTGACTGAATGAAAGGAGCTGGCATCTCACTCTCTTTGAATCTTCTTTATCATGCTAGGATTAGCAGGAAAAAGCAAAAAATTTCAGAATTGCACCTTGCAATGTGGAGATATTACTGTTTGTGCATTTACAATATTCATTGATTTTTGCCATTGAAAAACATGTTTTTCATATACCAGAAATGTTTGAAGCTACTGACTGAATGAAAGGAGCTGGCATCTCACTCTCTTTGAATCTTCTTTATCATGCTAGGATTAGCAGGAAAAAGCAAAAAATTTCAGAATTGCACCTTGCAATGTGGAGATATTACTGTTTGTGCATTTACAATATTCATTGATTTTTGCCATTGAAAAACATGTTTTTCATATACCAGAAATGTTTGAAGCTACTGACTGAATGAAAGGAGCTGGCATCTCACTCTCTTTGAATCTTCTTTATCATGCTAGGATTAACAGGAAAAAGCAAAAAATTTCAGAATTGCACCTTGCAATGTGGAGATATTACTGTTTGTGCATTTACAATATTCATTGATTTTTGCCATTGAAAAACGTCCAGAAATGTTTGAAGTTACTGACTGAATGAAAGGAGCTGGCATCTCACTCTCTTTGAATCTTCTTTATCATGCTAGGATTAGCAGGAAAAAGCAAAAAATTTCAGAATTGCACCTTGCAATGTGGAGATATTACTGTTTGTGCATTTACAATATTCATTGATTTTTGCCATTGAAAAACATGTTTTTCATATACCAGAAATGTTTGAAGCTACTGACTGAATGAAAGGAGCTGGCATCTCACTCTCTTTGAATCTTCTTTATCATGCTAGGATTAACAGGAAAAAGCAAAAAATTTCAGAATTGCACCTTGCAATGTGGAGATATTACTGTTTGTGCATTTACAATATTCATTGATTTTTGCCATTGAAAAACATGTTTTTCATATACCAGAAATGTTTGAAGCTACTGACTGAATGAAAGGAGCTGGCATCTCACTCTCTTTGAATCTTCTTTATCATGCTAGGATTAGCAGGAAAAAGCAAAAAATTTCAGAATTGCACCTTGCAATGTGGAGATATTACTGTTTGTGCATTTACAATATTCATTGATTTTTGCCATTGAAAAACATGTTTTTCATATACCAGAAATGTTTGAAGCTACTGACTGAATGAAAGGAGCTGGCATCTCACTCTCTTTGAATCTTCTTTATCATGCTAGGATTAACAGGAAAAAGCAAAAAATTTCAGAATTGCACCTTGCAATGTGGAGATATTACTGTTTGTGCATTTACAATATTCATTGATTTTTGCCATTGAAAAACGTCCAGAAATGTTTGAAGCTACTGACTGAATGAAAGGAGCTGGCATCTCACTCTCTTTGAATCTTCTTTATCATGCTAGGATTAGCAGGAAAAAGCAAAAAATTTCAGAATTGCACCTTGCAATGTGGAGATATTACTGTTTGTGCATTTACAATATTCATTGATTTTTGCCATTGAAAAACATGTTTTTCATATACCAGAAATGTTTGAAGCTACTGACTGAATGAAAGGAGCTGGCATCTCACTCTCTTTGAATCTTCTTTATCATGCTAGGATTAACAGGAAAAAGCAAAAAATTTCAGAAATGCACCTTGCAATGTGGAGATATTACTGTTTGTGCATTTACAATATTCATTGATTTTTGCCATTGAAAAACATGTTTTTCATATACCAGAAATGTTTGAAGCTACTGACTGAATGAAAGGAGCTGGCATCTCACTCTCTTTGAATCTTCTTTATCATGCTAGGATTAACAGGAAAAAGCAAAAAATTTCAGAATTGCACCTTGCAATGTGGAGATATTACTGTTTGTGCATTTACAATATTCATTGATTTTTGCCATTGAAAAACGTCCAGAAATGTTTGAAGCTACTGACTGAATGAAAGGAGCTGGCATCTCACTCTCTTTGAATCTTCTTTATCATGCTAGGATTAGCAGGAAAAAGCAAAAAATTTCAGAATTGCACCTTGCAATGTGGAGATATTACTGTTTGTGCATTTACAATATTCATTGATTTTTGCCATTGAAAAACATGTTTTTCATATACCAGAAATGTTTGAAGCTACTGACTGAATGAAAGGAGCTGGCATCTCACTCTCTTTGAATCTTCTTTATCATGCTAGGATTAACAGGAAAAAGCAAAAAATTTCAGAATTGCACCTTGCAATGTGGAGATATTACTGTTTGTGCATTTACAATATTCATTGATTTTTGCCATTGAAAAACATGTTTTTCATATACCAGAAATGTTTGAAGCTACTGACTGAATGAAAGGAGCTGGCATCTCACTCTCTTTGAATCTTCTTTATCATGCTAGGATTAGCAGGAAAAAGCAAAAAATTTCAGAATTGCACCTTGCAATGTGGAGATATTACTGTTTGTGCATTTACAATATTCATTGATTTTTGCCATTGAAAAACATGTTTTTCATATACCAGAAATGTTTGAAGCTACTGACTGAATGAAAGGAGCTGGCATCTCACTCTCTTTGAATCTTCTTTATCATGCTAGGATTAACAGGAAAAAGCAAAAAATTTCAGAATTGCACCTTGCAATGTGGAGATATTACTGTTTGTGCATTTACAATATTCATTGATTTTTGCCATTGAAAAACGTCCAGAAATGTTTGAAGCTACTGACTGAATGAAAGGAGCTGGCATCTCACTCTCTTTGAATCTTCTTTATCATGCTAGGATTAACAGGAAAAAGCAAAAAATTTCAGAATTGCACCTTGCAATGTGGAGATATTACTGTTTGTGCATTTACAATATTCATTGATTTTTGCCATTGAAAAACATGTTTTTCATATACCAGAAATGTTTGAAGCTACTGACTGAATAAAAGGAGCTGGCATCTCACTCTCTTTGAATCTTCTTTATCATGCTAGGATTAGCAGGAAAAAGCAAAAAATTTCAGAATTGCACCTTGCAATGTGGAGATATTACTGTTTGTGCATTTACAATATTCATTGATTTTTGCCATTGAAAAACATGTTTTTCATATACCAGAAATGTTTGAAGCTACTGACTGAATGAAAGGAGCTGGCATCTCACTCTCTTTGAATCTTCTTTATCATGCTAGGATTAGCAGGAAAAAGCAAAAAATTTCAGAATTGCACCTTGCAATGTGGAGATATTACTGTTTGTGCATTTACAATATTCATTGATTTTTGCCATTGAAAAACATGTTTTTCATATACCAGAAATGTTTGAAGCTACTGACTGAATGAAAGGAGCTGGCATCTCACTCTCTTTGAATCTTCTTTATCATGCTAGGATTAGCAGGAAAAAGCAAAAAATTTCAGAATTGCACCTTGCAATGTGGAGATATTACTGTTTGTGCATTTACAATATTCATTGATTTTTGCCATTGAAAAACATGTTTTTCATATACCAGAAATGTTTGAAGCTACTGACTGAATGAAAGGAGCTGGCATCTCACTCTCTTTGAATCTTCTTTATCATGCTAGGATTAACAGGAAAAAGCAAAAAATTTCAGAATTGCACCTTGCAATGTGGAGATATTACTGTTTGTGCATTTACAATATTCATTGATTTTTGCCATTGAAAAACGTCCAGAAATGTTTGAAGCTACTGACTGAATGAAAGGAGCTGGCATCTCACTCTCTTTGAATCTTCTTTATCATGCTAGGATTAGCAGGAAAAAGCAAAAAATTTCAGAATTGCACCTTGCAATGTGGAGATATTACTGTTTGTGCATTTACAATATTCATTGATTTTTGCCATTGAAAATCATGTTTTTCATATACCAGAAATGTTTGAAGCTACTGACTGAATGAAAGGAGCTGGCATCTCACTCTCTTTGAATCTTCTTTATCATGCTAGGATTAACAGGAAAAAGCAAAAAATTTCAGAATTGCACCTTGCAATGTGGAGATATTACTGTTTGTGCATTTACAATATTCATTGATTTTTGCCATTGAAAAACATGTTTTTCATATACCAGAAATGTTTGAAGCTACTGACTGAATGAAAGGAGCTGGCATCTCACTCTCTTTGAATCTTCTTTATCATGCTAGGATTAACAGGAAAAAGCAAAAAATTTCAGAATTGCACCTTGCAATGTGGAGATATTACGGTTTGTGCATTTACAATATTCATTGATTTTTGCCATTGAAAAACGTCCAGAAATGTTTGAAGCTACTGACTGAATGAAAGGAGCTGGCATCTCACTCTCTTTGAATCTTCTTTATCATGCTAGGATTAGCAGGAAAAAGCAAAAAATTTCAGAATTGCACCTTGCAATGTGGAGATATTACTGTTTGTGCATTTACAATATTCATTGATTTTTGCCATTGAAAAACATGTTTTTCATATACCAGAAATGTTTGAAGCTACTGACTGAATGAAAGGAGCTGGCATCTCACTCTCTTTGAATCTTCTTTATCATGCTAGGATTAACAGGAAAAAGCAAAAAATTTCAGAATTGCACCTTGCAATGTGGAGATATTACTGTTTGTGCATTTACAATATTCATTGATTTTTGCCATTGAAAAACATGTTTTTCATATACCAGAAATGTTTGAAGCTACTGACTGAATGAAAGGAGCTGGCATCTCACTCTCTTTGAATCTTCTTTATCATGCTAGGATTAGCAGGAAAAAGCAAAAAATTTCAGAATTGCACCTTGCAATGTGGAGATATTACTGTTTGTGCATTTACAATATTCATTGATTTTTGCCATTGAAAAACATGTTTTTCATATACCAGAAATGTTTGAAGCTACTGACTGAATGAAAGGAGCTGGCATCTCACTCTCTTTGAATCTTCTTTATCATGCTAGGATTAGCAGGAAAAAGCAAAAAATTTCAGAATTGCACCTTGCAATGTGGAGATATTACTGTTTGTGCATTTACAATATTCATTGATTTTTGCCATTGAAAAACATGTTTTTCATATACCAGAAATGTTTGAAGCTACTGACTGAATGAAAGGAGCTGGCATCTCACTCTCTTTGAATCTTCTTTATCATGCTAGGATTAACAGGAAAAAGCAAAAAATTTCAGAATTGCACCTTGCAATGTGGAGATATTACTGTTTGTGCATTTACAATATTCATTGATTTTTGCCATTGAAAAACGTCCAGAAATGTTTGAAGTTACTGACTGAATGAAAGGAGCTGGCATCTCACTCTCTTTGAATCTTCTTTATCATGCTAGGATTAGCAGGAAAAAGCAAAAAATTTCAGAATTGCACCTTGCAATGTGGAGATATTACTGTTTGTGCATTTACAATATTCATTGATTTTTGCCATTGAAAAACATGTTTTTCATATACCAGAAATGTTTGAAGCTACTGACTGAATGAAAGGAGCTGGCATCTCACTCTCTTTGAATCTTCTTTATCATGCTAGGATTAACAGGAAAAAGCAAAAAATTTCAGAATTGCACCTTGCAATGTGGAGATATTACTGTTTGTGCATTTACAATATTCATTGATTTTTGCAATTGAAAAACATGTTTTTCATATACCAGAAATGTTTGAAGCTACTGACTGAATGAAAGGAGCTGGCATCTCACTCTCTTTGAATCTTCTTTATCATGCTAGGATTAACAGGAAAAAGCAAAAAATTTCAGAATTGCACCTTGCAATGTGGAGATATTACTGTTTGTGCATTTACAATATTCATTGATTTTTGCCATTGAAAAACGTCCAGAAATGTTTCAAGCTACTGACTGAATGAAAGGAGCTGGCATCTCACTCTCTTTGAATCTTCTTTATCATGCTAGGATTAGCAGGAAAAAGCAAAAAATTTCACAATTGCACCTTGCAATGTGGAGATATTACTGTTTGTGCATTTACAATATTCATTGATTTTTGCCATTGAAAAACATGTTTTTCATATACCAGAAATGTTTGAAGCTACTGAATGAATGAAAGGAGCTGGCATCTCACTCTCTTTGAATCTTCTTTATCATGCTAGGATTAGCAGGAAAAAGCAAAAAATTTCAGAATTGCACCTTGCAATGTGGAGATATTACTGTTTGTGCATTTACAATATTCATTGATTTTTGCCATTGAAAAACATGTTTTTCATATACCAGAAATGTTTGAAGCTACTGACTGAATGAAAGGAGCTGGCATCTCACTCTCTTTGAATCTTCTTTATCATGCTAGGATTAACAGGAAAAAGCAAAAAATTTCAGAATTGCACCTTGCAATGTGGAGAAATTACTGTTTGTGCATTTACAATATTCATTGATTTTTGCCATTGAAAAACGTCAAGAAATGATTGAAGCTACTGACAATGAAAGGAGCTGGCATCTCACTCTCTTTGAATCTTCTTTATCATGCTAAGAGGAGCAGGAAAAAGCAAAAAATTTCAGAATTGCACCTTGCAATGCTGAGAAATTACTGTTTGTGCATTTACAAAATTCATTGATTTTTGCCATTGAAAAACATCATGTTATTCATATACCAGAAATGATTGAAGCTACTGACTGAATGAAATGAGCTGGCATCTCACTCTCTTTGAATCTTCTTTATCATGCTAAGAGGAGCAGGAAAAAGCAAAAAATTTCAGAATTGCACCTTGCAATGCGGAGAAATTACTGTTTGTGCATTTACAATATTCATTGATTTTTGCCATTGAAAAACATCATGTTATTCATATACCAGAAATGTTTGAAGCTACTGACTGAATGAAAGGAGCTGACATCTCACTCTCTTTGAATCTTCTTTATCATGCTAAGAGGAGCAGGAAAAAGCAAAAAATTTCAGAATTGCACCTTGCAATGCGGAGAAATTACTGTTTGTGCATTTACAATATTCATTGATTTTTGCCATTGAAAAACGTCCAGAAATGATTGAAGCTACTGACTGAATGAAAGGAGCTGGCATCTCACTCTCTTTGAATCTTCTTTATCATGCTAAGAGGAGCAGGAAAAAGCAAAAAATTTCAGAATTGCACCTTGCAATGCGGAGAAATTACTGTTTGTGCATTTACAATATTCATTGATTTTTGCCATTGAAAAACATGTTATTCATATACCAGAAATGTTTGAAGCTCCTGACTGAATGAAAGGAGCTGGCACCTCACTCTCTTTGAATCTTCTTTATCATGCTAAGAGGAGCAGGAAAAAGCAAAAAATTTCAGAATTGCACCTTGCAATGCGGAGAAATTACTGTTTGTGCATTTACAATATTCATTGATTTTTGCCATTGAAAAACGTCCAGAAATGATTGAAGCTACTGACTGAATGAAAGGAGCTGGCATCTCACTCTCTTTGAATCTTCTTTATCATGCTAAGAGGAGCAGGAAAAAGCAAAAAATTTCAGAATTGCACCTTGCAATGCGGAGAAATTACTGTTTGTGCATTTACAATATTCATTGATTTTTGCCATTGAAAAATGTCCAGAAATGATTGAAGCTACTGACTGAATGAAAGGAGCTGGCATCTCACTCTCTTTGAATCTTCTTTATCATGCTAAGAGGAGCAGGAAAAAGCAAAAAATTTCAGAATTGCGCCTTGCAATGCGGAGAAATTACTGTTTGTGCATTTACAAAATTCATTGATTTTTGCCATTGAAAAACATCATGTTATTCATATACCAGAAATGTTTGAAGCTACTGACTGAATGAAAGGAGCTGGTATCTCACTCTCTTTGAATCTTCTTCATAATGCTAAGAGGAGCAGGAAAAAGCAAAAAATTTCAGAATTGCACCTTGCAATGCGGAGAAATTACTGTTTGTGCATTTACAATATTCATTGATTTTTGCCATTGAAAAACATCATGTTATTCATATACCAGAAATGTTTGAAGCTACTGACTGAATGAAAGGAGCTGACATCTCACTCTCTTTGAATCTTCTTTATCATGCTAAGAGGAGCAGGAAAAAGCAAAAAATTTCTGAATTGCACCTTGCAATGCGGAGAAATTACTGTTTGTGCATTTACAATATTCATTGATTTTTGCCATTGAAAAATGTCCAGAAATGATTGAAGCTACTGACTGAATGAAAGGAGCTGGCATCTCACTCTCTTTGAATCTTCTTTATCATGCTAAGAGGAGCAGGAAAAAGCCAAAAATTTCAGAATTGCACCTTGCAATGCGGAGAAATTACTGTTTGTGCATTTACAATATTCATTGATTTTTGCCATTGAAAAACGTCCAGAAATGATTGAAGTTACTGACTGAATGAAAGGAGCTGGCATCTCACTCTCTTTGAATCTTCTTTATCATGCTAAGAGGAGCAGGAAAAAGCAAAAAATTTCAGAATTGCACCTTGCAATGCGGAGAAATT
Source organism: Phyllobates terribilis (assembly GCF_046119375.1). Lineage (NCBI taxonomy): Eukaryota > Metazoa > Chordata > Amphibia > Anura > Dendrobatidae > Phyllobates > Phyllobates terribilis. The sequence goes on along the minus strand of NW_027363200.1, from coordinate 1,340,955 downwards.
ACAGTTTGTGCATTTACAATATTCATTGATTTTTGCCATTGAAAAACGTCCAGAAATGATTGAAGCTACTGACTGAATGAAAGGAGCTGGCATCTCACTCTCTTTGAATCTTCTTTATCATGCTAAGAGGAGCAGGAAAAAGCAAAAAATTTCAGAATTGCACCTCGCAATGCGGAGAAATTACTGTTTGTGCATTTACAATATTCATTGATTTTTGCCATTGAAAAACGTCCAGAAATGATTGAAGCTACTGACTGAATGAAAGGAGCTGGCATCTCACTCTCTTTGAATCTTCTTTATCATGCTAGGAGGAGCAGGAAAAAGCAAAAAATTTCAGAATTGCACCTTGCAATGCGGAGAAATTACTGTTTGTGCATTTACAATATTCATTGATTTTTGCCATTGAAAAACATGTTATTCATATACCAGAAATGTTTGAAGCTCCTGACTGAATGAAAGGAGCTGGCACCTCACTCTCTTTGAATCTTCTTTATCATGCTAAGAGGAGCAGGAAAAAGCAAAAAATTTCAGAATTGCAACTTGCAATGCGGAGAAATTACTGTTTGTGCATTTACAATATTCATTGATTTTTGCCATTGAAAAACGTCCAGAAATGATTGAAGCTACTGACTGAATGAAAGGAGCTGGCATCTCACTCTCTTTGAATCTTCTTTATCATGCTAAGAGGAGCAGGAAAAAGCAAAAAATTTCAGAATTGCACCTTGCAATGCGGAGAAATTACTGTTTGTGCATTTACAATATTCATTGATTTTTGCCATTGAAAAATGTCCAGAAATGATTGAAGCTACTGACTGAATGAAAGGAGCTGGCATCTCACTCTCTTTGAATCTTCTTTATCATGCTAAGAGGAGCAGGAAAAAGCAAAAAATTTCAGAATTGCACCTTGCAATGCGGAGAAATTACTGTTTGTGCATTTACAATATTCATTGATTTTTGCCATTGAAAAACGTCCAGAAATGATTGAAGCTACTGACTGAATGAAAGGAGCTGGCATCTCACTCTCTTTGAATCTTCTTTATCATGCTAAGAGGAGCAGGAAAAAGCAAAAAAATTCAGAATTGCACCTTGCAATGCGGAGAAATTACTGTTTGTGCATTTACAATATTCATTGATTTTTGCGATTGAAAAACATCATGTTATTCATATACCAGAAATGATTGAAGCTACTGACTGAATGAAAGGAGCTGGCATCTCACTCTCTTTGAATCTTCTTTATCATGCTAAGAGGAGCAGGAAAAAGTAAAAAATTTCAGAATTGCACCTTGCAATGCGGAGAAATTACTGTTTGTGCATTTACAATATTCAATGATTTTTGCCATTGAAAAACGTCCAGAAATGATTGAAGCTACTGACTGAATGAAAGGAGCTGGCATCTCACTCTCTTTGAATCTTGTTTATCATGCTAAGAGGAGCAGGAAAAAGCAAAAAATTTCAGAATTGCACCTTGCAATGCGGAGAAATTACTGTTTGTGCATTTACAATATTCATTGATTTTTGCCATTGAAAAACGTCCAGAAATGATTGAAGCTACTGACTGAATGAAAGGAGCTGGCATCTCACTCTCTTTGAATCTTCTTTATCATGCTAAGAGGAGCAGGAAAAAGCAAAAAATTTCAGAATTGCACCTTGCAATGCGGAGAAATTACTGTTTGTGCATTTACTATATTCATTGATTTTTGCCATTGAAAAACATCATGTTATTCATATACCAGAAATGATTGAAGCTACTGACTGAATGAAAGGAGCTGGCATCTCACTCTCTTTGAATCTTCTTTATCATGCTAAGAGGAGCAGGAAAAAGTAAAAAATTTCAGAATTGCACCTTGCAATGCGGAGAAATTACTGTTTGTGCATTTACAATATTCATTGATTTTTGCCATTGAAAAACATCATGTTATTCATATACCAGAAATGATTGAAGCTACTGACTGAATGAAAGGAGCTGGCATCTCACTCTCTTTGAATCTTCTTTATCATGCTAAGAGGAGCAGGAAAAAGCAAAAAATTTCAGAATTGCACCTTGCAATGCGGAGAAATTACTGTTTGTGCATTTACTATATTCATTGATTTTTGCCATTGAAAAACATCATGTTATTCATATACCAGAAATGATTGAAGCTACTGACTGAATGAAAGGAGCTGGCATCTCACTCTCTTTGAATCTTCTTTATCATGCTAAGAGGAGCAGGAAAAAGTAAAAAATTTCAGAATTGCACCTTGCAATGCGGAGAAATTACTGTTTGTGCATTTACAATATTCATTGATTTTTGCCATTGAAAAACATCATGTTATTCATATACCAGAAATGATTGAAGCTACTGACTGAATGAAAGGAGCTGGCATCTCACTCTCTTTGAATCTTCTTTATCATGCTAAGAGGAGCAGGAAAAAGTAAAAAATTTCAGAATTGCACCTTGCAATGCGGAGAAATTACTGTTTGTGGATTTACAATATTCAATGATTTTTGCCATTGAAAAACGTCCAGAAATGATTGAAGCTACTGACTGAACGAAAGGAGCTGGCATCTCACTCTCTTTAAATCTTCTTTATCATGCAAAGAGGAGCAGGAAAATGCAAAAAATTTCAGAATTGCACCTTGCAATGCGGAGAAATCACTGTTTGTGCATTTACAATATTCATTGATTTTTGCCATTGAAAAACATCATGTTATTCATATGCCAGAAATGTTTGAAGCTACTGACTGAATGAAAGGAGCTGGCATCTCACTCTCTTTGAATCTTCTTTATCATGCTAAGAGGAGCAGGAAAAAGCAAAAAATTTCAGAATTGCACCTTGCAATGCGGAGAAATTACTGTTTGTGCATTTACAATTCATTGATTTTTGCCATTGAAAAACGTCCAGAAATGATTGAAGCTACTGACTGAATGAAAGGAGCTGGCATCTCACTCTCTTTGAATCTTCTTTATCATGCTAAGAGGAGCAGGAAAAAGCAAAAAATTTCAGAATTGCACCTTGCAATGCGGAGAAATTACTGTTTGTGCATTTAAAAAATTCATTGATTTTTGCCATTGAAAAACATCATGTTATTCATATACCAGAAATGATTGAAGCTACTGACTGAATGAAAGGAGCTGGCGTCTCACTCTCTTTGAATCTTCTTTATCATGCTAAGAGGAGCAGGAAAAAGCAAAAAATTTCAGAATTGCACCTTGCAATGCGGAGAAATTACTGTTTGTGCATTTACAATATTCATTGATTTTTGCCATTGAAAAACATCATGTTATTCATATACCAGAAATGTTTGAAGCTACTGACTGAATGAAAGGAGCTGGCATCTCACTCTCTTTGAATCTTCTTTATCATGCTAAGAGGAGCAGGAAAAAGCAAAAAATTTCAGAATTGCACCTTGCAATGCGGATAAATTACTGTTTGTGCATTTACAATATTCATTGATTTTTGCCATTGAAAAACATCATGTTATTCATATACCAGAAATGATTGAAGCTACTGACTGAATGAAAGGAGCTGGCATCTCACTCTCTTTGAATCTTCTTTATCATGCTAAGAGCAGCAGGAAAAAGCAAAAAATTTCAGAATTGCACCTTGCAATGCGGAGAAATTACTGTTTGTGCATTTACAATATTCATTGATTTTTGCCATTGAAAAACATCATGTTATTCATATACCAGAAATGATTGAAGCTACTGACTGAATGAAAGTAGCTGGCATCTCACTCTCTTTGAATCGTCTTTATCATGCTAAGAGGAGCAGGAAAAAGCAAAAATTTCAGAATTGCACCTTGCAATGCGGAGAAATTACTGTTTGTGCATTTACAATATTCATTGATTTTTGCAATTGAAAAACGTCCAGAAATGATTGAAGCTACTGACTGAATGAAAGGAGCTGGCATCTCACTCTCTTTTAATCTTCTTTATCATGCTAAGAGGAGCAGGAAAAAGCAAAAAATTTCAGAATTGCACCTTGCAATGCGGAGAAATTACTGTTTGTGCATTTACAATATTCATTGATTTTTGCCATTGAAAAACGTCCAGAAATGATTGAAGCTACTGACTGAATGAAAGGAGCTGGCATCTCACTCTCTTTGAATCTTGTTTATCATGCTAAGAGGAGCAGGAAAAAGCAAAAAATTTCAGAATTGCACCTTGCAATGCGGAGAAATTACTGTTTGTGCATTTACAATATTCATTGATTTTTGCCATTGAAAAACGTCCAGAAATGATTGAAGCTACTGACTGAATGAAAGGAGCTGTCATCTCACTCTCTTTGAATCTTCTTTATCATGCTAAGAGGAGCAGGAAAAAGCAAAAAATTTCAGAATTGCACCTTGCAATGCGGAGAAATTACTGTTTGTGCATTTACAATATTCATTGATTTTTGCCATTGAAAAACATCATGTTATTCATATACCAGAAATGATTGAAGCTACTGACTGAATGAAAGGAGCTGGCATCTCACTCTCTTTGAATCTTCTTTATCATGCTAAGAGGAGCAGGAAAAAGTAAAAAATTTCAGAATTGCACCTTGCAATGCGGAGAAATTACTGTTTGTGCATTTATAATATTCAATGATTTTTGCCATTGAAAAACATCCAGAAATGATTGAAGCTACTGACTGAACAAAAGGAGCTGGCATCTCACTCTCTTTGAATCTTCTTTATCATGCTAAGAGGAGCAGGAAAAAGCAAAAAATTTCAGAATTGCACCTTGCAATGCGGATAAATTACTGTTTGTGCATTTACAATATTCATTGATTTTTGCCATTGAAAAACATCATGTTATTCATATACCAGAAATGTTTGAAGCTACTGACTGAATGAAAGGAGCTGGCATCTCACTCTCTTTGAATCTTCTTTATCATGCTAAGAGGAGCAGGAAAAAGCAAAAAATTTCAGAATTGCACCTTGCAATGCGGAGAAATTACTGTTTGTGCATTAACAATATTCATTGATTTTTGCCATTGAAAAACGTCCAGAAATGATTGAAGCTACTGACTGAATGAAAGGAGCTGGCATCTCACTCTCTTTGAATCTTGTTTATCATGCTAAGAGGAGCAGGAAAAAGCAAAAAATTTCAGAATTGCACCTTGCAATGCGGAGAAATTACTGTTTGTGCATTTACAATATTCATTGATTTTTGCCATTGAAAAACGTCCAGAAATGATTGAAGCTACTGACTGAGTGAAAGGAGCTGGCATCTCACTCTCTTTGAATCTTCTTTATCATGCTACGAGGAGCAGGAAAAAGCAAAAAATTTCAGAATTGCACCTTGCAATGCGGAGAAATTACTGTTTGTGCATTTACAATATTCATTGATTTTTGCCATTGAAAAACCATGTTATTCATATACCAGAAATGATTGAAGCTACTGACTGAATGAAAGGAGCTGGCATCTCACTCTCTTTGAATCTTCTTTATCATGCTAAGAGGAGCAGGAAAAAGTAAAAAATTTCAGAATTGCGCCTTGCAATGCGGAGAAATTACTGCTTGTGCATTTATAATATTCAATGATTTTTGCCATTGAAAAACGTCCAGAAATGATTGAAGCTACTGACTGAACGAAAGGAGCTGGCATCTCACTCTCTTTGAATCTTCTTTATCATCCTAAGAGGAGCAGGAAAAAGCAAAAAATTTCAGAATTGCACCTTGCAATGCGGAGAAATTACTGTTTGTGCATTGACAATATTCATTGATTTTTGCCATTGAAAAACGTCCAGAAATGATTGAAGCTACTGACTGAATGAAAGGAGCTGGCATCTCACTCTCTTTGAATCTTCTTTATCATGCTAAGAGGAGCAGGAAAAAGCAAAAAATTTCAGAATTGCACCTTGCAATGCGGAGAAATTACTGTTTGTGCATTTACAATATCCATTGATTTTTGCCATTGAAAAACATCATGTTATTCATATACCAGAAATGTTTGAAGCTACTGACTGAATGAAAGGAGCTGACATCTCACTCTCTTTGAATCTTCTTTATCATGCTAAGAGGAGCAGGAAAAAGCAAAAAATTTCAGAATTGCACCTTGCAATGCGGAGAAATTACTGTTGTGCATTTACAATATTCATTGATTTTTGCCATTGAAAAACATCATGTTATTCATATACCAGAAATGTTTGAAGCTACTGACTGAATGAAAGGAGCTGGCATCTCACTCTCTTTGAATCTTTTTATCATGCTAAGAGGAGCAGGAAAAAGCAAAAAATTTCAAACTTGCACCTTGCAATGCGGAGAAATTACTGTTTGTGCATTTACAATATTCATTGATTTTTGCCATTGAAAAACATCATGTTATTCATATACCAGAAATGTTTGAAGCTACTGACTGAATGAAAGGAGCTGGCATCTCACTCTCTTTGAATCTTCTTTACCATACTAAGAGGAGCAGGAAAAAGCAAAAAATTTCAGAATTGCACCTTGCAATGCGGAGAAATTACTGTTTGTGCATTTACAATATTCATTGATTTTTGCCATTGAAAAACGTCCAGAAATGATTGAAGCTACTGACTGAATGAAAGGAGCTGGCATCTCACTCTCTTTGAATCTTCTTTATCATGCTAAGAGGAGCAGGAAAAAGCAAAAAATTTCAGAATTGCACCTTGCAATGCGGAGAAATTACAGTTTGTGCATTTACAATATTCATTGATTTTTGCCATTGAAAAACGTCCAGAAATGATTGAAGCTACTGACTGAATGAAAGGAGCTGGCATCTCACTCTCTTTGAATCTTCTTTATCATGCTAAGAGGAGCAGGAAAAAGCAAAAAATTTCAGACTTGCACCTTGCAATGCGGAGAAATTACTGTTTGTGCATTTACAATATTCATTGATTTTTGCCATTGAAAAACATCATGTTATTCATATACCAGAAATGTTTGAAGCTACTGACTGAATGAAAGGAGCTGGCATCTCACTCTCTTTGAATCTTCTTTACCATGCTAAGAGGAGCAGGAAAAAGCAAAAAATTTCAGAATTGCACCTTGCAATGCGGAGAAATTACTGTTTGTGCATTTACAATATTCATTGATTTTTGCCATTGAAAAACGTCCAGAAATGATTGAAGCTACTGACTGAATGAAAGGAGCTGGCATCTCACTCTCTTTGAATCTTCTTTATCATGCTAAGAGGAGCAGGAAAAAGCAAAAAATTTCAAAATTGCACCTTGCAATGTGGAGAAATTACAGTTTGTGCATTTACAATATTCATTGATTTTTGCCATTGAAAAACGTCCAGAAATGATTGAAGCTACTGACTGAATGAAAGGAGCTGGCATCTCACTCTCTTTGAATCTTCTTTATCATGCTAAGAGGAGCAGGAAAAAGCAAAAAATTTCAGAATTGCACCTTGCAATGCGGAGAAATTACTGTTTGTGCATTTACAATATTCATTGATTTTTGCCATTGAAAAACATGTTATTCATATACCAGAAATGTTTGAAGCTATTGACTGAATGAAAGGAGCTGGCACCTCACTCTCTTTGAATCTTCTTTATCATGCTAAGAGGAGCAGGAAAAAGCAAAAAATTTCAGAATTGCACCTTGCAATGCGGAGAAATTACTGTTTGTGCATTTACAATATTCATTGATTTTTGCCATTGAAAAACGTCCAGAAATGATTGAAGCTACTGACTGAATGAAAGGAGCTGGCATCTCACTCTCTTTGAATCTTCTTTATCATGCTAAGAGGAGCAGGAAAAAGCAAAAAATTTCAGAATTACACCTTGCAATGCGGAGAAATTACTGTTTGTGCATTTACAATATTCATTGATTTTTGCCATTGAAAAACGTCCAGAAATGATTGAAGCTACTGACTGAATGAAAGGAGCTGGCACCTCACTCTCTTTGAATCTTCTTTATCATGCTAAGAGGAGCAGGAAAAAGCAAAAAATTTCAGAATTGCGCCTTGCAATGCGGAGAAATTACTGTTTGTGCATTTACAAAATTCATTGATTTTTGCCATTGAAAAACATCATGTTATTCATATACCAGAAATGATTGAAGCTACTGACTGAATGAAAGGAGCTGGCATCTCACTCTCTTTGAATCTTCTTTATCATGCTAAGAGGAGCAGGAAAAAGTAAAAAATTTCAGAATTGCACCTTGCAATGCGGAGAAATTACTGTTTGTGCATTTACAATATTCATTGATTTTTGCCATTGAAAAACGTCCAGAAATGATTGAAGCTACTGACTGAATGAAAGGAGCTGGCATCTCACTCTCTTTGAATCTTCTTTATCATGCTAAGAGGAGCAGGAAAAAGCAAAAAATTTCAGAATTGCACCTTGCAATGCGGAGAAATTACTGTTTGTGCATTTACAATATTCATTGATTTTTGCGATTGAAAAACATCATGTTATTCATATACCAGAAATGATTGAAGCTACTCACTGAATGAAAGGAGCTGGCATCTCACTCTCTTTGAATCTTCTTTATCATGCTAAGAGGAGCAGGAAAAAGTAAAAAATTTCAGAATTGCATCTTGCAATGCGGAGAAATTACTGTTTGTGCATTTACAATATTCAATGATTTTTGCCATTGAAAAACGTCCAGAAATGATTGAAGCTACTGACTGAACGAAAGGAGCTGGCATCTCATTCTCTTTGAATCTTCTTTATCATGCTAAGAGGAGCAGGAAAAAGCAAAAAATTTCAGAATTGCACCTTGCAATGCGGAGAAATTACTGTTTGTGCATTTACAATATTCATTGATTTTTGCCATTGAAAAACATCATGTTATTCATATACCAGAAATGTTTGAAGCTACTGACTGAATGAAAGGAGCTGGCATCTCACTCTCTTTGAATCTTCTTCATAATGCTAAGAGGAGCAGGAAAAAGCAAAAAATTTCAGAATTGCACCTTGCAATGCGGAGAAATTACTGTTTGTGCATTTACAAAATTCATTGATTTTTGCCATTGAAAAACATCATGTTATTCATATGCCAGAAATGACTGAAGCTACTGACTGAATGAAAGGAGCTGGCATCTCACTCTCTTTGAATCTTCTTTATCATGCTAAGAGGAGCAGGAAAAAGCAAAAAATTTCAGAATTGCACCTTGCAATGCGGAGAAATTACTGTTTGTGCATTTACAATATTCATTGATTTTTGCCATTGAAAAACGTCCAGAAATGATTGAAGCTACTGACTGAATGAAAGGAGCTGGCATCTCACTCTCTTTGAATCTTCTTTATCATGCTAAGAGGAGCAGGAAAAAGCAAAAAATTTCAGAATTGCACCTTGCAATGCGGAGAAATTACTGTTTGTGCATTTACAAAATTCATTGATTTTTGCCATTGAAAAACATCATGTTATTCATATACCAGAAATGACTGAAGCTACTGACTGAATGAAAGGAGCTGGCATCTCACTCTCTTTGAATCTTCTTTATCATGCTAAGAGGAGCAGGAAAAAGCAAAAAATTTCAGAATTGCACCTTGCAATGCGGAGAAATTACTGTTTGTGCATTTACAATATTCATTGATTTTTGCCATTGAAAAACGTCCAGAAATGATTGAAGCTACTGACTGAATGAAAGGAGCTGGCATCTCACTCTCTTTGAATCTTCTTTATCATGCTAAGAGGAGCAGGAAAAAGCAAAAAATTTCAGAATTGCACCTTGCAATGCGGAGAAATTACTGTTTGTGCATTTACAATATTCATTGATTTTTGCCATTGAAAAACATCATGTTATTCATATACCAGAAATGTTTGAAGCTACTGACTGAATGAAAGGAGCTGGCATCTCACTCTCTTTGAATCTTCTTTATCATGCTAAGAGGAGCAGGAAAAAGCAAAAAATTTCAGAATTGCACCTTGCAATGCGGATAAATTACTGTTTGTGCATTTACAATATTCATTGATTTTTGCCATTGAAAAACATCATGTTATTCATATACCAGAAATGATTGAAGCTACTGACTGAATGAAAGGAGCTGGCATCTCACTCTCTTTGAATCTTCTTTATCATGCTAACAGGAGCAGGAAAAAGCAAAAAATTTCAGAATTGCACCTTGCAATGCGGAGAAATTACTGTTTGTGCATTTACAATATTCATTGATTTTTGCAATTGAAAAACGTCCAGAAATGATTGAAGCTACCGACTGAATGAAAGGAGCTGGCATCTCACTCTCTTTGAATCTTCTTTATCATGCTAAGAGGAGCAGGAAAAAGCAAAAAATTTCAGAATTGCACCTTGCAATGCGGAGAAATTACTGTTTGTGCATTTACAATATTCATTGATTTTTGCCATTGAAAAACGTCCAGAAATGATTGAAGCTACTGACTGAATGAAAGGAGCTGGCATCTCACTCTCTTTGAATCTTGTTTATCATGCTAAGAGGAGCAGGAAAAAGCAAAAAATTTCAGAATTGCACCTTGCAATGCGGAGAAATTACTGTTTGTGCATTTACAATATTCAATGATTTTTGCCATTGAAAAACGTCCAGAAATGATTGAAGCTACTGACTGAATGAAAGGAGCTGGCATCTCACTCTCTTTGAATCTTCTTTATCATGCTAAGAGGAGCAGGAAAAAGCAAAAAATTTCAGAATTGCACCTTGCAATGCGGAGAAATTACTGTTTGTGCATTTACAATATTCATTGATTTTTGCCATTGAAAAACATCATGTTATTCATATACCAGAAATGTTTGAAGCTACTGACTGAATGAAAGGAGCTGGCATCTCACTCTCTTTGAATCTTCTTCATAATGCTAAGAGGAGCAGGAAAAAGCAAAAAATTTCAGAATTGCACCTTGCAATGCGGAGAAATTACTGTTTGTGCATTTACAATATTCATTGATTTTTGCCATTGAAAAACGTCCAGAAATGATTGAAGCTACTGACTGAATGAAAGGAGCTGGCATCTCACTCTCTTTGAATCTTCTTTATCATGCTAAGAGGAGCAGGAAAAAGCAAAAAATTTCAGACTTGCACCTTGCAATGCGGAGAAATTACTGTTTGTGCATTTACAATATTCATTGATTTTTGCCATTGAAAAACATCATGTTATTCATATACCAGAAATGTTTGAAGCTACTGACAATGAAAGGAGCTGGCATCTCACTCTCTTTGAATCTTCTTTACCATGCTAAGAGGAGCAGGAAAAAGCAAAAAATTTCAGAATTGCACCTTGCAATGCGGAGAAATTACTGTTTGTGCATTTACAATATTCATTGATTTTTGCCATTGAAAAACGTCCAGAAATGATTGAAGCTACTGACTGAATGAAAGGAGCTGGCATCTCACTCTCTTTGAATCTTCTTTATCATGCTAAGAGGAGCAGGAAAAAGCAAAAAATTTCAAAATTGCACCTTGCAATGCGGAGAAATTACAGTTTGTGCATTTACAATATTCATTGATTTTTGCCATTGAAAAACGTCCAGAAATGATTGAAGCTACTGACTGAATGAAAGGAGCTGGCATCTCACTCTCTTTGAATCTTCTTTATCATGCTAAGAGGAGCAGGAAAAAGCAAAAAATTTCAGAATTGCACCTTGCAATGCGGAGAAATTACTGTTTGTGCATTTACAATATTCATTGATTTTTGCCATTGAAAAACATGTTATTCATATAGCAGAAATGTTTGAAGCTATTGACTGAATGAAAGGAGCTGGCACCTCACTCTCTTTGAATCTTCTTTATCATGCTAAGAGGAGCAGGAAAAAGCAAAAAATTTCAGAATTGCACCTTGCAATGCGGAGAAATTACTGTTTGTGCATTTACAATATTCATTGATTTTTGCCATTGAAAAACGTCCAGAAATGATTGAAGCTACTGACTGAATGAAAGGAGCTGGCATCTCACTCTCTTTGAATCTTCTTTATCATGCTAAGAGGAGCAGGAAAAAGCAAAAAATTTCAGAATTACACCTTGCAATGCGGAGAAATTACTGTTTGTGCATTTACAATATTCATTGATTTTTGCCATTGAAAAACGTCCAGAAATGATTGAAGCTACTGACTGAATGAAAGGAGCTGGCATCTCACTCTCTTTGAATCTTCTTTATCATGCTAAGAGGAGCATGAAAAAGCAAAAAATTTCAGAATTGCGCCTTGCAATGCGGAGAAATTACTGTTTGTGCACTTACAAAATTCATTGATTTTTGCCATTGAAAAACATCATGTTATTCATATACCAGAAATGATTGAAGCTACTGACTGAATGAAAGGAGCTGGCATCTCACTCTCTTTGAATCTTCTTTATCATGCTAAGAGGAGCAGGAAAAAGTAAAAAATTTCAGAATTGCACCTTGCAATGCGGAGAAATTACTGTTTGTGCATTTACAATATTCATTGATTTTTGCCATTGAAAAACGTCCAGAAATGATTGAAGCTACTGACTGAATGAAAGGAGCTGGCATCTCACTCTCTTTGAATCTTCTTTATCATGCTAAGAGGAGCAGGAAAAAGCAAAAAATTTCAGAATTGCACCTTGCAATGCGGAGAAATTACTGTTTGTGCATTTACAATATTCATTGATTTTTGCGATTGAAAAACATCATGTTATTCATATACCAGAAATGATTGAAGCTACTGACTGAATGAAAGGAGCTGGCATCTCACTCTCTTTGAATCTTCTTTATCATGCTAAGAGGAGCAGGAAAAAGTAAAAAATTTCAGAATTGCATCTTGCAATGCGGAGAAATTACTGTTTGTGCATTTACAATATTCAATGATTTTTGCCATTGAAAAACGTCCAGAAATGATTGAAGCTACTGACTGAATGAAAGGAGCTGGCATCTCACTCTCTTTGAATCTTCTTTATCATGCTAAGAGGAGCAGGAAAAAGCAAAAAATTTCAGAATTGCACCTTGCAATGCGGAGAAATTACTGTTTGTGCATTTACAATATTCATTGATTTTTGCCATTGAAAAACGTCCAGAAATGATTGAAGCTACTGACTGAATGAAAGGAGCTGGCATCTCACTCTCTTTGAATCTTCTTTATCATGCTAAGAGGAGCAGGAAAAAGCAAAAAATTTCAGAATTGCACCTTGCAATGCGGAGAAATTACTGTTTGTGCATTTACAATATTCATTGATTTTTGCCATTGAAAAACATCATGTTATTCATATACCAGAAATGTTTGAAGCTACTGACTGAATGAAAGGAGCTGGCATCTCACTCTCTTTGAATCTTCTTTATCATGCTAAGAGGAGCAGGAAAAAGCAAAAAATTTCAGAATTGCACCTTGCAATGCGGATAAATTACTGTTTGTGCATTTACAATATTCATTGATTTTTGCCATTGAAAAACATCATGTTATTCATATACCAGAAATGATTGAAGCTACTGACTGAATGAAAGGAGCTGGCATCTCACTCTCTTTGAATCTTCTTTATCATGCTAACAGGAGCTGGAAAAAGCAAAAAATTTCAGAATTGCACCTTGCAATGCGGAGAAATTACTGTTTGTGCATTTACAATATTCATTGATTTTTGCAATTGAAAAACGTCCAGAAATGATTGAAGCTACCGACTGAATGAAAGGAGCTGGCATCTCACTCTCTTTGAATCTTCTTTATCATGCTAAGAGGAGCAGGAAAAAGCAAAAAATTTCAGAATTGCACCTTGCAATGCGGAGAAATTACTGTTTGTGCATTTACAATATTCATTGATTTTTGCCATTGAAAAACATCATGTTATTCATATACCAGAAATGTTTGAAGCTACTGACTGAATAAAAGGAGCTGGCATCTCACTCTCTTTGAATCTTCTTTATCATGCTAAGAGGAGCAGGAAAAAGCAAAAAATTTCAGAATTGCACCTTGCAATGCGGAGAAATAACTGTTTGTGCATTTACAATATTCATTGATTTTTGCCATTGAAAAACGTCCAGAAATGATTGAAGCTACTGACTGAATGAAAGGAGCTGGCATCTCACTCTCTTTTAATCTTTTTTATCATGCTAAGAGGAGCAGGAAAAAGCAAAAAATTTCAGAATTGCACCTTGCAATGCGGAGAAATTACTGTTTGTGCATTTACAATATTCATTGATTTTTGCCATTGAAAAACATCATGTTATTCATATACCAGAAATGATTGAAGCTACTGACTGAATGAAAGGAGCTGGCATCTCACTCTCTTTGAATCTTCTTTATCATGCTAACAGGAGCAGGAAAAAGCAAAAAATTTCAGAATTGCACCTTGCAATGCGGAGAAATTACTGTTTGTGCATTTACAATATTCATTGATTTTTGCAATTGAAAAACGTCCAGAAATGTTTGAAGCTACCGACTGAATGAAAGGAGCTGGCATCTCACTCTCTTTGAATCTTCTTTATCATGCTAAGAGGAGCAGGAAAAAGCAAAAAATTTCAGAATTGCACCTTGCAATGCGGAGAAATTACTGTTTGTGCATTTACAATATTCATTGATTTTTGCCATTGAAAAACATCATGTTATTCATATACCAGAAATGTTTGAAGCTACTGACTGAATAAAAGGAGCTGGCATCTCACTCTCTTTGAATCTTCTTTATCATGCTAAGAGGAGCAGGAAAAAGCAAAAAATTTCAGAATTGCACCTTGCAATGCGGAGAAATTACTGTTTGTGCATTTACAATATTCATTGATTTTTGCCATTGAAAAACGTCCAGAAATGATTGAAGCTACTGACTGAATGAAAGGAGCTGGCATCTCACTCTCTTTTAATCTTCTTTATCATGCTAAGAGGAGCAGGAAAAAGCAAAAAATTTCAGAATTGCACCTTGCAATGCGGAGAAATTACTGTTTGTGCATTTACAATATTCATTGATTTTTGCCATTGAAAAACATCATGTTATTCATATACCAGAAATGTTTGAAGCTACTGACTGAATGAAAGGAGCTGGCATCTCACTCTCTTTGAATCTTCTTTATCATGCTAAGAGGAGCAGGAAAAAGCAAAAAATTTCAGAATTGCACCTTGCAATGCGGATAAATTACTGTTTGTGCATTTACAATATTCATTGATTTTTGCCATTGAAAAACATCATGTTATTCATATACCAGAAATGATTGAAGCTACTGACTGAATGAAAGGAGCTGGCATCTCACTCTCTTTGAATCTTCTTTATCATGCTAACAGGAGCAGGAAAAAGCAAAAAATTTCAGAATTGCACCTTGCAATGCGGAGAAATTACTGTTTGTGCATTTACAATATTCATTGATTTTTGCAATTGAAAAACGTCCAGAAATGATTGAAGCTACCGACTGAATGAAAGGAGCTGGCATCTCACTCTCTTTGAATCTTCTTTATCATGCTAAGAGGAGCAGGAAAAAGCAAAAAATTTCAGAATTGCACCTTGCAATGCGGAGAAATTACTGTTTGTGCATTTACAATATTCATTGATTTTTGCCATTGAAAAACATCATGTTATTCATATACCAGAAATGTTTGAAGCTACTGACTGAATGAAAGGAGCTGGCATCTCACTCTCTTTGAATCTTCTTTATCATGCTAACAGGAGCAGGAAAAAGCAAAAAATTTCAGAATTGCACCTTGCAATGCGGAGAAATTACTGTTTGTGCATTTACAATATTCATTGATTTTTGCAATTGAAAAACGTCCAGAAATGATTGAAGCTACCGACTGAATGAAAGGAGCTGGCATCTCACTCTCTTTGAATCTTCTTTATCATGCTAAGAGGAGCAGGAAAAAGCAAAAAATTTCAGAATTGCACCTTGCAATGCGGAGAAATTACTGTTTGTGCATTTACAATATTCATTGATTTTTGCCATTGAAAAACATCATGTTATTCATATACCAGAAATGTTTGAAGCTACTGACTGAATAAAAGGAGCTGGCATCTCACTCTCTTTGAATCTTCTTTATCATGCTAAGAGGAGCAGGAAAAAGCAAAAAATTTCAGAATTGCACCTTGCAATGCGGAGAAATTACTGTTTGTGCATTTACAATATTCATTGATTTTTGCCATTGAAAAACGTCCAGAAATGATTGAAGCTACTGACTGAATGAAAGGAGCTGGCATCTCACTCTCTTTGAATCTTGTTTATCATGCTAAGAGGAGCAGGAAAAAGCAAAAAATTTCAGAATTGCACCTTGCAATGCGGAGAAATTACTGTTTGTGCATTTACAATATTCAATGATTTTTGCCATTGAAAAACGTCCAGAAATGATTGAAGCTACTGACTGAACGAAAGGAGCTGGCATCTCACTCTCTTTGAATCTTCTTTATCATGCTAAGAGGAGCAGGAAAAAGCAAAAAATTTCAGAATTGCACCTTGCAATGCGGAGAAATTACTGTTTGTGCATTTACAATATTCATTGATTTTTGCCATTGAAAAACATCATGTTATTCATATACCAGAAATGTTTGAAGCTACTGACTGAATGAAAGGAGCTGGCATCTCACTCTCTTTGAATCTTCTTCATAATGCTAAGAGGAGCAGGAAAAAGCAAAAAATTTCAGAATTGCACCTTGCAATGCGGAGAAATTACTGTTTGTGCATTTACAATATTCATTGATTTTTGCCATTGAAAAACGTCCAGAAATGATTGAAGCTACTGACTGAATGAAAGGAGCTGGCATCTCACTCTCTTTGAATCTTCTTTATCATGCTAAGAGGAGCAGGAAAAAGCAAAAAATTTCAGACTTGCACCTTGCAATGCGGAGAAATTACTGTTTGTGCATTTACAATATTCATTGATTTTTGCCATTGAAAAACATCATGTTATTCATATACCAGAAATGTTTGAAGCTACTGACAATGAAAGGAGCTGGCATCTCACTCTCTTTGAATCTTCTTTACCATGCTAAGAGGAGCAGGAAAAAGCAAAAAATTTCAGAATTGCACCTTGCAATGCGGAGAAATTACTGTTTGTGCATTTACAATATTCATTGATTTTTGCCATTGAAAAACGTCCAGAAATGATTGAAGCTACTGACTGAATGAAAGGAGCTGGCATCTCACTCTCTTTGAATCTTCTTTATCATGCTAAGAGGAGCAGGAAAAAGCAAAAAATTTCAAAATTGCACCTTGCAATGCGGAGAAATTACAGTTTGTGCATTTACAATATTCATTGATTTTTGCCATTGAAAAACGTCCAGAAATGATTGAAGCTACTGACTGAATGAAAGGAGCTGGCATCTCACTCTCTTTGAATCTTCTTTATCATGCTAAGAGGAGCAGGAAAAAGCAAAAAATTTCAGAATTGCACATTGCAATGCGGAGAAATTACTGTTTGTGCATTTACAATATTCATTGATTTTTGCCATTGAAAAACATGTTATTCATATAGCAGAAATGTTTGAAGCTATTGACTGAATGAAAGGAGCTGGCACCTCACTCTCTTTGAATCTTCTTTATCATGCTAAGAGGAGCAGGAAAAAGCAAAAAATTTCAGAATTGCACCTTGCAATGCGGAGAAATTACTGTTTGTGCATTTACAATATTCATTGATTTTTGCCATTGAAAAACGTCCAGAAATGATTGAAGCTACTGACTGAATGAAAGGAGCTGGCATCTCACTCTCTTTGAATCTTCTTTATCATGCTAAGAGGAGCAGGAAAAAGCAAAAAATTTCAGAATTACACCTTGCAATGCGGAGAAATTACTGTTTGTGCATTTACAATATTCATTGATTTTTGCCATTGAAAAACGTCCAGAAATGATTGAAGCTACTGACTGAATGAAAGGAGCTGGCATCTCACTCTCTTTGAATCTTCTTTATCATGCTAAGAGGAGCAGGAAAAAGCAAAAAATTTCAGAATTGCGCCTTGCAATGCGGAGAAATTACTGTTTGTGCACTTACAAAATTCATTGATTTTTGCCATTGAAAAACATCATGTTATTCATATACCAGAAATGATTGAAGCTACTGACTGAATGAAAGGAGCTGGCATCTCACTCTCTTTGAATCTTCTTTATCATGCTAAGAGGAGCAGGAAAAAGTAAAAAATTTCAGAATTGCACCTTGCAATGCGGAGAAATTACTGTTTGTGCATTTACAATATTCATTGATTTTTGCCATTGAAAAACGTCCAGAAATGATTGAAGCTACTGACTGAATGAAAGGAGCTGGCATCTCACTCTCTTTGAATCTTCTTTATCATGCTAAGAGGAGCAGGAAAAAGCAAAAAATTTCAGAATTGCACCTTGCAATGCGGAGAAATTACTGTTTGTGCATTTACAATATTCATTGATTTTTGCGATTGAAAAACATCATGTTATTCATATACCAGAAATGATTGAAGCTACTGACTGAATGAAAGGAGCTGGCATCTCACTCTCTTTGAATCTTCTTTATCATGCTAAGAGGAGCAGGAAAAAGTAAAAAATTTCAGAATTGCATCTTGCAATGCGGAGAAATTACTGTTTGTGCATTTACAATATTCAATGATTTTTGCCATTGAAAAACGTCCAGAAATGATTGAAGCTACTGACTGAACGAAAGGAGCTGGCATCTCACTCTCTTTGAATCTTCTTTATCATGCTAAGAGGAGCAGGAAAAAGCAAAAAATTTCAGAATTGCACCTTGCAATGCGGAGAAATTACTGTTTGTGCATTTACAATATTCATTGATTTTTGCCATTGAAAAACATCATGTTATTCATTTACCAGAAATGATTGAAGCTACTGACTGAATGAAAGGAGCTGGCATCTCACTCTCTTTGAATCTTCTTTATCATGCTAACAGGAGCAGGAAAAAGCAAAAAATTTCAGAATTGCACCTTGCAATGCGGAGAAATTACTGTTTGTGCATTTACAATATTCATTGATTTTTGCAATTGAAAAACGTCCAGAAATGATTGAAGCTACCGACTGAATGAAAGGAGCTGGCATCTCACTCTCTTTGAATCTTCTTTATCATGCTAAGAGGAGCAGGAAAAAGCAAAAAATTTCAGAATTGCACCTTGCAATGCGGAGAAATTACTGTTTGTGCATTTACAATATTCATTGATTTTTGCCATTGAAAAACGTCCAGAAATGATTGAAGCTACTGACTGAATGAAAGGAGCTGGCATCTCGCTCTCTTTGAATCTTGTTTATCATGCTAAGAGGAGCAGGAAAAAGCAAAAAATTTCAGAATTGCACCTTGCAATGCGGAGAAATTACTGTTTGTGCATTTACAATATTCAATGATTTTTGCCATTGAAAAACGTCCAGAAATGATTGAAGCTACTGACTGAATGAAAGGAGCTGGCATCTCACTCTCTTTGAATCTTCTTTATCATGCTAAGAGGAGCAGGAAAAAGCAAAAAATTTCAGAATTGCACCTTGCAATGCGGAGAAATTACTGTTTGTGCATTTACAATATTCATTGATTTTTGCCATTGAAAAACATCATGTTATTCATATACCAGAAATGTTTGAAGCTACTGACTGAATGAAAGGAGCTGGCATCTCACTCTCTTTGAATCTTCTTCATAATGCTAAGAGGAGCAGGAAAAAGCAAAAAATTTCAGAATTGCACCTTGCAATGCGGAGAAATTACTGTTTGTGCATTTACAATATTCATTGATTTTTGCCATTGAAAAACGTCCAGAAATGATTGAAGCTACTGACTGAATGAAAGGAGCTGGCATCTCACTCTCTTTGAATCTTCTTTATCATGCTAAGAGGAGCAGGAAAAAGCAAAAAATTTCAGACTTGCACCTTGCAATGCGGAGAAATTACTGTTTGTGCATTTACAATATTCATTGATTTTTGCCATTGAAAAACATCATGTTATTCATATACCAGAAATGTTTGAAGCTACTGACAATGAAAGGAGCTGGCATCTCACTCTCTTTGAATCTTCTTTACCATGCTAAGAGGAGCAGGAAAAAGCAAAAAATTTCAGAATTGCACCTTGCAATGCGGAGAAATTACTGTTTGTGCATTTACAATATTCATTGATTTTTGCCATTGAAAAACGTCCAGAAATGATTGAAGCTACTGACTGAATGAAAGGAGCTGGCATCTCACTCTCTTTGAATCTTCTTTATCATGCTAAGAGGAGCAGGAAAAAGCAAAAAATTTCAAAATTGCACCTTGCAATGCGGAGAAATTACAGTTTGTGCATTTACAATATTCATTGATTTTTGCCATTGAAAAACGTCCAGAAATGATTGAAGCTACTGACTGAATGAAAGGAGCTGGCATCTCACTCTCTTTGAATCTTCTTTATCATGCTAAGAGGAGCAGGAAAAAGCAAAAAATTTCAGAATTGCACCTTGCAATGCGGAGAAATTACTGTTTGTGCATTTACAATATTCATTGATTTTTGCCATTGAAAAACATGTTATTCATATAGCAGAAATGTTTGAAGCTATTGACTGAATGAAAGGAGCTGGCACCTCACTCTCTTTGAATCTTCTTTATCATGCTAAGAGGAGCAGGAAAAAGCAAAAAATTTCAGAATTGCACCTTGCAATGCGGAGAAATTACTGTTTGTGCATTTACAATATTCATTGATTTTTGCCATTGAAAAACGTCCAGAAATGATTGAAGCTACTGACTGAATGAAAGGAGCTGGCATCTCACTCTCTTTGAATCTTCTTTATCATGCTAAGAGGAGCAGGAAAAAGCAAAAAATTTCAGAATTACACCTTGCAATGCGGAGAAATTACTGTTTGTGCATTTACAATATTCATTGATTTTTGCCATTGAAAAACGTCCAGAAATGATTGAAGCTACTGACTGAATGAAAGGAGCTGGCATCTCACTCTCTTTGAATCTTCTTTATCATGCTAAGAGGAGCAGGAAAAAGCAAAAAATTTCAGAATTGCGCCTTGCAATGCGGAGAAATTACTGTTTGTGCACTTACAAAATTCATTGATTTTTGCCATTGAAAAACATCATGTTATTCATATACCAGAAATGATTGAAGCTACTGACTGAATGAAAGGAGCTGGCATCTCACTCTCTTTGAATCTTCTTTATCATGCTAAGAGGAGCAGGAAAAAGTAAAAAATTTCAGAATTGCACCTTGCAATGCGGAGAAATTACTGTTTGTGCATTTACAATATTCATTGATTTTTGCCATTGAAAAACGTCCAGAAATGATTGAAGCTACTGACTGAATGAAAGGAGCTGGCATCTCACTCTCTTTGAATCTTCTTTATCATGCTAAGAGGAGCAGGAAAAAGCAAAAAATTTCAGAATTGCACCTTGCAATGCGGAGAAATTACTGTTTGTGCATTTACAATATTCATTGATTTTTGCGATTGAAAAACATCATGTTATTCATATACCAGAAATGATTGAAGCTACTGACTGAATGAAAGGAGCTGGCATCTCACTCTCTTTGAATCTTCTTTATCATGCTAAGAGGAGCAGGAAAAAGTAAAAAATTTCAGAATTGCATCTTGCAATGCGGAGAAATTACTGTTTGTGCATTTACAATATTCAATGATTTTTGCCATTGAAAAACGTCCAGAAATGATTGAAGCTACTGACTGAATGAAAGGAGTTGGCATCTCACTCTCTTTGAATCTTCTTTATCATGCTAAGAGGAGCAGGAAAAAGCAAAAAATTTCAGAATTGCACCTTGCAATGCGGAGAAATTACTGTTTGTGCATTTACAATATTCATTGATTTTTGCCATTGAAAAACGTCCAGAAATGATTGAAGCTACTGACTGAATGAAAGGAGCTGGCATCTCACTCTCTTTGAATCTTCTTTATCATGCTAAGAGGAGCAGGAAAAAGCAAAAAATTTCAGAATTGCACCTTGCAATGCGGAGAAATTACTGTTTGTGCATTTACAATATTCATTGATTTTTGCCATTGAAAAACATCATGTTATTCATATACCAGAAATGTTTGAAGCTACTGACTGAATGAAAGGAGCTGGCATCTCACTCTCTTTGAATCTTCTTTATCATGCTAAGAGGAGCAGGAAAAAGCAAAAAATTTCAGAATTGCACCTTGCAATGCGGATAAATTACTGTTTGTGCATTTACAATATTCATTGATTTTTGCCATTGAAAAACATCATGTTATTCATATACCAGAAATGATTGAAGCTACTGACTGAATGAAAGGAGCTGGCATCTCACTCTCTTTGAATCTTCTTTATCATGCTAACAGGAGCTGGAAAAAGCAAAAAATTTCAGAATTGCACCTTGCAATGCGGAGAAATTACTGTTTGTGCATTTACAATATTCATTGATTTTTGCAATTGAAAAACGTCCAGAAATGATTGAAGCTACCGACTGAATGAAAGGAGCTGGCATCTCACTCTCTTTGAATCTTCTTTATCATGCTAAGAGGAGCAGGAAAAAGCAAAAAATTTCAGAATTGCACCTTGCAATGCGGAGAAATTACTGTTTGTGCATTTACAATATTCATTGATTTTTGCCATTGAAAAACATCATGTTATTCATATACCAGAAATGTTTGAAGCTACTGACTGAATAAAAGGAGCTGGCATCTCACTCTCTTTGAATCTTCTTTATCATGCTAAGAGGAGCAGGAAAAAGCAAAAAATTTCAGAATTGCACCTTGCAATGCGGAGAAATTACTGTTTGTGCATTTACAATATTCATTGATTTTTGCCATTGAAAAACGTCCAGAAATGATTGAAGCTACTGACTGAATGAAAGGAGCTGGCATCTCACTCTCTTTTAATCTTTTTTATCATGCTAAGAGGAGCAGGAAAAAGCAAAAAATTTCAGAATTGCACCTTGCAATGCGGAGAAATTACTGTTTGTGCATTTACAATATTCATTGATTTTTGCCATTGAAAAACATCATGTTATTCATATACCAGAAATGATTGAAGCTACTGACTGAATGAAAGGAGCTGGCATCTCACTCTCTTTGAATCTTCTTTATCATGCTAACAGGAGCAGGAAAAAGCAAAAAATTTCAGAATTGCACCTTGCAATGCGGAGAAATTACTGTTTGTGCATTTACAATATTCATTGATTTTTGCAATTGAAAAACGTCCAGAAATGTTTGAAGCTACCGACTGAATGAAAGGAGCTGGCATCTCACTCTCTTTGAATCTTCTTTATCATGCTAAGAGGAGCAGGAAAAAGCAAAAAATTTCAGAATTGCACCTTGCAATGCGGAGAAATTACTGTTTGTGCATTTACAATATTCATTGATTTTTGCCATTGAAAAACATCATGTTATTCATATACCAGAAATGTTTGAAGCTACTGACTGAATAAAAGGAGCTGGCATCTCACTCTCTTTGAATCTTCTTTATCATGCTAAGAGGAGCAGGAAAAAGCAAAAGATTTCAGAATTGCACCTTGCAATGCGGAGAAATTACTGTTTGTGCATTTACAATATTCATTGATTTTTGCCATTGAAAAACGTCCAGAAATGATTGAAGCTACTGACTGAATGAAAGGAGCTGGCATCTCACTCTCTTTTAATCTTCTTTATCATGCTAAGAGGAGCAGGAAAAAGCAAAAAATTTCAGAATTGCACCTTGCAATGCGGAGAAATTACTGTTTGTGCATTTACAATATTCATTGATTTTTGCCATTGAAAAACATCATGTTATTCATATACCAGAAATGTTTGAAGCTACTGACTGAATGAAAGGAGCTGGCATCTCACTCTCTTTGAATCTTCTTTATCATGCTAAGAGGAGCAGGAAAAAGCAAAAAATTTCAGAATTGCACCTTGCAATGCGGATAAATTACTGTTTGTGCATTTACAATATTCATTGATTTTTGCCATTGAAAAACATCATGTTATTCATATACCAGAAATGATTGAAGCTACTGACTGAATGAAAGGAGCTGGCATCTCACTCTCTTTGAATCTTCTTTATCATGCTAACAGGAGCAGGAAAAAGCAAAAAATTTCAGAATTGCACCTTGCAATGCGGAGAAATTACTGTTTGTGCATTTACAATATTCATTGATTTTTGCAATTGAAAAACGTCCAGAAATGATTGAAGCTACCGACTGAATGAAAGGAGCTGGCATCTCACTCTCTTTGAATCTTCTTTATCATGCTAAGAGGAGCAGGAAAAAGCAAAAAATTTCAGAATTGCACCTTGCAATGCGGAGAAATTACTGTTTGTGCATTTACAATATTCATTGATTTTTGCCATTGAAAAACATCATGTTATTCATATACCAGAAATGTTTGAAGCTACTGACTGAATGAAAGGAGCTGGCATCTCACTCTCTTTGAATCTTCTTTATCATGCTAACAGGAGCAGGAAAAAGCAAAAAATTTCAGAATTGCACCTTGCAATGCGGAGAAATTACTGTTTGTGCATTTACAATATTCATTGATTTTTGCAATTGAAAAACGTCCAGAAATGATTGAAGCTACCGACTGAATGAAAGGAGCTGGCATCTCACTCTCTTTGAATCTTCTTTATCATGCTAAGAGGAGCAGGAAAAAGCAAAAAATTTCAGAATTGCACCTTGCAATGCGGAGAAATTACTGTTTGTGCATTTACAATATTCATTGATTTTTGCCATTGAAAAACATCATGTTATTCATATACCAGAAATGTTTGAAGCTACTGACTGAATAAAAGGAGCTGGCATCTCACTCTCTTTGAATCTTCTTTATCATGCTAAGAGGAGCAGGAAAAAGCAAAAAATTTCAGAATTGCACCTTGCAATGCGGAGAAATTACTGTTTGTGCATTTACAATATTCATTGATTTTTGCCATTGAAAAACGTCCAGAAATGATTGAAGCTACTGACTGAATGAAAGGAGCTGGCATCTCACTCTCTTTGAATCTTGTTTATCATGCTAAGAGGAGCAGGAAAAAGCAAAAAATTTCAGAATTGCACCTTGCAATGCGGAGAAATTACTGTTTGTGCATTTACAATATTCAATGATTTTTGCCATTGAAAAACGTCCAGAAATGATTGAAGCTACTGACTGAACGAAAGGAGCTGGCATCTCACTCTCTTTGAATCTTCTTTATCATGCTAAGAGGAGCAGGAAAAAGCAAAAAATTTCAGAATTGCACCTTGCAATGCGAAGAAATTACTGTTTGTGCATTTACAATATTCATTGATTTTTGCCATTGAAAAACATCATGTTATTCTTATACCAGAAATGTTTGAAGCTACTGACTGAATGAAAGGAGCTGGCATCTCACTCTCTTTGAATCTTCTTCATAATGCTAAGAGGAGCAGGAAAAAGCAAAAAATTTCAGAATTGCACCTTGCAATGCGGAGAAATTACTGTTTGTGCATTTACAATATTCATTGATTTTTGCCATTGAAAAACGTCCAGAAATGATTGAAGCTACTGACTGAATGAAAGGAGCTGGCATCTCACTCTCTTTGATTCTTCTTTATCATGCTAAGAGGAGCAGGAAAAAGCAAAAAATTTCAGACTTGCACCTTGCAATGCGGAGAAATTACTGTTTGTGCATTTACAATATTCATTGATTTTTGCCATTGAAAAACATCATGTTATTCATATACCAGAAATGTTTGAAGCTACTGACAATGAAAGGAGCTGGCATCTCACTCTCTTTGAATCTTCTTTACCATGCTAAGAGGAGCAGGAAAAAGCAAAAAATTTCAGAATTGCACCTTGCAATGCGGAGAAATTACTGTTTGTGCATTTACAATATTCATTGATTTTTGCCATTGAAAAACGTCCAGAAATGATTGAAGCTACTGACTGAATGAAAGGAGCTGGCATCTCACTCTCTTTGAATCTTCTTTATCATGCTAAGAGGAGCAGGAAAAAGCAAAAAATTTCAAAATTGCACCTTGCAATGCGGAGAAATTACAGTTTGTGCATTTACAATATTCATTGATTTTTGCCATTGAAAAACGTCCAGAAATGATTGAAGCTACTGACTGAATGAAAGGAGCTGGCATCTCACTCTCTTTGAATCTTCTTTATCATGCTAAGAGGAGCAGGAAAAAGCAAAAAATTTCAGAATTGCACATTGCAATGCGGAGAAATTACTGTTTGTGCATTTACAATATTCATTGATTTTTGCCATTGAAAAACATGTTATTCATATAGCAGAAATGTTTGAAGCTATTGACTGAATGAAAGGAGCTGGCACCTCACTCTCTTTGAATCTTCTTTATCACGCTAAGAGGAGCAGGAAAAAGCAAAAAATTTCAGAATTGCACCTTGCAATGCGGAGAAATTACTGTTTGTGCATTTACAATATTCATTGATTTTTGCCATTGAAAAACGTCCAGAAATGATTGAAGCTACTGACTGAATGAAAGGAGCTGGCATCTCACTCTCTTTGAATCTTCTTTATCATGCTAAGAGGAGCAGGAAAAAGCAAAAAATTTCAGAATTACACCTTGCAATGCGGAGAAATTACTGTTTGTGCATTTACAATATTCATTGATTTTTGCCATTGAAAAACGTCCAGAAATGATTGAAGCTACTGACTGAATGAAAGGAGCTGGCATCTCACTCTCTTTGAATCTTCTTTATCATGCTAAGAGGAGCAGGAAAAAGCAAAAAATTTCAGAATTGCGCCTTGCAATGCGGAGAAATTACTGTTTGTGCACTTACAAAATTCATTGATTTTTGCCATTGAAAAACATCATGTTATTCATATACCAGAAATGATTGAAGCTACTGACTGAATGAAAGGAGCTGGCATCTCACTCTCTTTGAATCTTCTTTATCATGCTAAGAGGAGCAGGAAAAAGTAAAAAATTTCAGAATTGCACCTTGCAATGCGGAGAAATTACTGTTTGTGCATTTACAATATTCATTGATTTTTGCCATTGAAAAACGTCCAGAAATGATTGAAGCTACTGACTGAATGAAAGGAGCTGGCATCTCACTCTCTTTGAATCTTCTTTATCATGCTAAGAGGAGCAGGAAAAAGCAAAAAATTTCAGAATTGCACCTTGCAATGCGGAGAAATTACTGTTTGTGCATTTACAATATTCATTGATTTTTGCGATTGAAAAACATCATGTTATTCATATACCAGAAATGATTGAAGCTACTGACTGAATGAAAGGAGCTGGCATCTCACTCTCTTTGAATCTTCTTTATCATGCTAAGAGGAGCAGGAAAAAGTAAAAAATTTCAGAATTGCATCTTGCAATGCGGAGAAATTACTGTTTGTGCATTTACAATATTCAATGATTTTTGCCATTGAAAAACGTCCAGAAATGATTGAAGCTACTGACTGAACGAAAGGAGCTGGCATCTCACTCTCTTTGAATCTTCTTTATCATGCTAAGAGGAGCAGGAAAAAGCAAAAAATTTCAGAATTGCACCTTGCAATGCGGAGAAATTACTGTTTGTGCATTTACAATATTCAATGATTTTTGCCATTGAAAAACGTCCAGAAATGATTGAAGCTACTGACTGAATGAAAGGAGCTGGCATCTCACTCTCTTTGAATCTTCTTTATCATGCTAAGAGGAGCAGGAAAAAGCAAAAAATTTCAGAATTGCACCTTGCAATGCGGAGAAATTACTGTTTGTGCATTTACAATATTCATTGATTTTTGCCATTGAAAAACATCATGTTATTCATATACCAGAAATGTTTGAAGCTACTGACTGAATGAAAGGAGCTGGCATCTCACTCTCTTTGAATCTTCTTTATCATGCTAAGAGGAGCAGGAAAAAGCAAAAAATTTCAGAATTGCACCTTGCAATGCGGATAAATTACTGTTTGTGCATTTACAATATTCATTGATTTTTGCCATTGAAAAACATCATGTTATTCATATACCAGAAATGATTGAAGCTACTGACTGAATGAAAGGAGCTGGCATCTCACTCTCTTTGAATCTTCTTTATCATGCTAACAGGAGCTGGAAAAAGCAAAAAATTTCAGAATTGCACCTTGCAATGCGGAGAAATTACTGTTTGTGCATTTACAATATTCATTGATTTTTGCAATTGAAAAACGTCCAGAAATGATTGAAGCTACCGACTGAATGAAAGGAGCTGGCATCTCACTCTCTTTGAATCTTCTTTATCATGCTAAGAGGAGCAGGAAAAAGCAAAAAATTTCAGAATTGCACCTTGCAATGCGGAGAAATTACTGTTTGTGCATTTACAATATTCATTGATTTTTGCCATTGAAAAACATCATGTTATTCATATACCAGAAATGTTTGAAGCTACTGACTGAATAAAAGGAGCTGGCATCTCACTCTCTTTGAATCTTCTTTATCATGCTAAGAGGAGCAGGAAAAAGCAAAAAATTTCAGAATTGCACCTTGCAATGCGGAGAAATTACTGTTTGTGCATTTACAATATTCATTGATTTTTGCCATTGAAAAACGTCCAGAAATGATTGAAGCTACTGACTGAATGAAAGGAGCTGGCATCTCACTCTCTTTTAATCTTCTTTATCATGCTAAGAGGAGCAGGAAAAAGCAAAAAATTTCAGAATTGCACCTTGCAATGCGGAGAAATTACTGTTTGTGCATTTACAATATTCATTGATTTTTGCCATTGAAAAACATCATGTTATTCATATACCAGAAATTATTGAAGCTACTGACTGAATGAAAGGAGCTGGCATCTCACTCTCTTTGAATCTTCTTTATCATGCTAACAGGAGCAGGAAAAAGCAAAAAATTTCAGAATTGCACCTTGCAATGCGGAGAAATTACTGTTTGTGCATTTACAATATTCATTGATTTTTGCAATTGAAAAACGTCCAGAAATGATTGAAGCTACCGACTGAATGAAAGGAGCTGGCATCTCACTCTCTTTGAATCTTCTTTATCATGCTAAGAGGAGCAGGAAAAAGCAAAAAATTTCAGAATTGCACCTTGCAATGCGGAGAAATTACTGTTTGTGCATTTACAATATTCATTGATTTTTGCCATTGAAAAACATCATGTTATTCATATACCAGAAATGTTTGAAGCTACTGACTGAATAAAAGGAGCTGGCATCTCACTCTCTTTGAATCTTCTTTATCATGCTAAGAGGAGCAGGAAAAAGCAAAAAATTTCAGAATTGCACCTTGCAATGCGGAGAAATTACTGTTTGTGCATTTACAATATTCATTGATTTTTGCCATTGAAAAACGTCCAGAAATGATTGAAGCTACTGACTGAATGAAAGGAGCTGGCATCTCACTCTCTTTTAATCTTCTTTATCATGCTAAGAGGAGCAGGAAAAAGCAAAAAATTTCAGAATTGCACCTTGCAATGCGGAGAAATTACTGTTTGTGCATTTACAATATTCATTGATTTTTGCCATTGAAAAACATCATGTTATTCATATACCAGAAATGTTTGAAGCTACTGACTGAATGAAAGGAGCTGGCATCTCACTCTCTTTGAATCTTCTTTATCATGCTAAGAGGAGCAGGAAAAAGCAAAAAATTTCAGAATTGCACCTTGCAATGCGGATAAATTACTGTTTGTGCATTTACAATATTCATTGATTTTTGCCATTGAAAAACATCATGTTATTCATATACCAGAAATGATTGAAGCTACTGACTGAATGAAAGGAGCTGGCATCTCACTCTCTTTGAATCTTCTTTATCATGCTAACAGGAGCAGGAAAAAGCAAAAAATTTCAGAATTGCACCTTGCAATGCGGAGAAATTACTGTTTGTGCATTTACAATATTCATTGATTTTTGCAATTGAAAAACGTCCAGAAATGATTGAAGCTACCGACTGAATGAAAGGAGCTGGCATCTCACTCTCTTTGAATCTTCTTTATCATGCTAAGAGGAGCAGGAAAAAGCAAAAAATTTCAGAATTGCACCTTGCAATGCGGAGAAATTACTGTTTGTGCATTTACAATATTCATTGATTTTTGCCATTGAAAAACATCATGTTATTCATATACCAGAAATGTTTGAAGCTACTGACTGAATAAAAGGAGCTGGCATCTCACTCTCTTTGAATCTTCTTTATCATGCTAAGAGGAGCAGGAAAAAGCAAAAAATTTCAGAATTGCACCTTGCAATGCGGAGAAATTACTGTTTGTGCATTTACAATATTCATTGATTTTTGCCATTGAAAAACGTCCAGAAATGATTGAAGCTACTGACTGAATGAAAGGAGCTGGCATCTCACTCTCTTTGAATCTTGTTTATCATGCTAAGAGGAGCAGGAAAAAGCAAAAAATTTCAGAATTGCACCTTGCAATGCGGAGAAATTACTGTTTGTGCAT
This sequence comes from Phyllobates terribilis, assembly GCF_046119375.1. Classification (NCBI taxonomy): domain Eukaryota; kingdom Metazoa; phylum Chordata; class Amphibia; order Anura; family Dendrobatidae; genus Phyllobates; species Phyllobates terribilis. The sequence continues at coordinate 1,310,942 of NW_027363200.1, read as the reverse complement.
TTACAATATTCAATGATTTTTGCCATTGAAAAACGTCCAGAAATGATTGAAGCTACTGACTGAACGAAAGGAGCTGGCATCTCACTCTCTTTGAATCTTCTTTACCATGCTAAGAGGAGCAGGAAAAAGCAAAAAATTTCAGAATTGCACCTTGCAATGCGGAGAAATTATTGTTTGTGCATTTACAATATTCATTGATTTTTGCCATTGAAAAACATCATGTTATTCATATACCAGAAATGTTTGAAGCTACTGACTGAATGAAAGGAGCTGGCATCTCACTCTCTTTGAATCTTCTTCATAATGCTACGAGGAGCAGGAAAAAGCAAAAAATTTCAGAATTGCACCTTGCAATGCGGAGAAATTACTGTTTGTGCATTTACAATATTCATTGATTTTTGCCATTGAAAAACGTCCAGAAATGATTGAAGCTACTGACTGAATGAAAGGAGCTGGCATCTCACTCTCTTTGAATCTTCTTTATCATGCTAAGAGGAGCAGGAAAAAGCAAAAAATTTCAGAATTGCACCTTGCAATGCGGAGAAATTACTGTTTGTGCATTTACAATATTCATTGATTTTTGCCATTGAAAAACATCATGTTATTCATATACCAGAAATGTTTGAAGCTACTGACTGAATGAAAGAAGCTGGCATCTCACTCTCTTTCAATCTTCTTTATCATGCTAAGAGGAGCAGGAAAAAGCAAAAAATTTCAGAATTGCACCTTGCAATGCGGATAAATTACTGTTTGTGCATTTACAATATTCATTGATTTTTGCCATTGAAAAACATCATGTTATTCATATACCAGAAATGATTGAAGCTACTGACTGAATGAAAGGAGCTGGCATCTCACTCTCTTTGAATCTTCTTTATCATGCTAAGAGGAGCAGGAAAAAGCAAAAATTTTCAGAATTGCACCTTGCAATGCGGAGAAATTACTGTTTGTGCATTTACAATATTCATTGATTTTTGCCATTGAAAAACATCATGTTATTCATATACCAGAAATGATTGAAGCTACTGACTGAATGAAAGGAGCTGGCATCTCACTCTCTTTGAATCTTCTTTATCATGCTAAGAGGAGCAGGAAAAAGCAAAAAATTTCAGAATTGCACCTTGCAATGCGGAGAAATTACTGTTTGTGCATTTACAATATTCATTGATTTTTGCCATTGAAAAACATCATGTTATTCATATACCAGAAATGTTTGAAGCTACTGACTGAATGAAAGGAGCTGGCATCTCACTCTCTTTGAATCTTCTTTATCATGCTAAGAGGAGCAGGAAAAAGCAAAAAATTTCAGAATTGCACCTTGCAATGCGGATAAATTACTGTTTGTGCATTTACAATATTCATTGATTTTTGCCATTGAAAAACATCATGTTATTCATATACCAGAAATGATTGAAGCTACTGACTGAATGAAAGGAGCTGGCATCTCACTCTCTTTGAATCTTCTTTATCATGCTAACAGGAGCTGGAAAAAGCAAAAAATTTCAGAATTGCACCTTGCAATGCGGAGAAATTACTGTTTGTGCATTTACAATATTCATTGATTTTTGCAATTGAAAAACGTCCAGAAATGATTGAAGCTACCGACTGAATGAAAGGAGCTGGCATCTCACTCTCTTTGAATCTTCTTTATCATGCTAAGAGGAGCAGGAAAAAGCAAAAAATTTCAGAATTGCACCTTGCAATGCGGAGAAATTACTGTTTGTGCATTTACAATATTCATTGATTTTTGCCATTGAAAAACATCATGTTATTCATATACCAGAAATGTTTGAAGCTACTGACTGAATAAAAGGAGCTGGCATCTCACTCTCTTTGAATCTTCTTTATCATGCTAAGAGGAGCAGGAAAAAGCAAAAAATTTCAGAATTGCACCTTGCAATGCGGAGAAATTACTGTTTGTGCATTTACAATATTCATTGATTTTTGCCATTGAAAAACGTCCAGAAATGATTGAAGCTACTGACTGAATGAAAGGAGCTGGCATCTCACTCTCTTTTAATCTTCTTTATCATGCTAAGAGGAGCAGGAAAAAGCAAAAAATTTCAGAATTGCACCTTGCAATGCGGAGAAATTACTGTTTGTGCATTTACAATATTCATTGATTTTTGCCATTGAAAAACATCATGTTATTCATATACCAGAAATGATTGAAGCTACTGACTAAATGAAAGGAGCTGGCATCTCACTCTCTTTGAATCTTCTTTATCATGCTAACAGGAGCAGGAAAAAGCAAAAAATTTCAGAATTGCACCTTGCAATGCGGAGAAATTACTGTTTGTGCATTTACAATATTCATTGATTTTTGCAATTGAAAAACGTCCAGAAATGATTGAAGCTACCGACTGAATGAAAGGAGCTGGCATCTCACTCTCTTTGAATCTTCTTTATCATGCTAAGAGGAGCAGGAAAAAGCAAAAAATTTCAGAATTGCCCCTTGCAATGCGGAGAAATTACTGTTTGTGCATTTACAATATTCATTGATTTTTGCCATTGAAAAACATCATGTTATTCATATACCAGAAATGTTTGAAGCTACTGACTGAATAAAAGGAGCTGGCATCTCACTCTCTTTGAATCTTCTTTATCATGCTAAGAGGAGCAGGAAAAAGCAAAAAATTTCAGAATTGCACCTTGCAATGCGGAGAAATTACTGTTTGTGCATTTACAATATTCATTGATTTTTGCCATTGAAAAACGTCCAGAAATGATTGAAGCTACTGACTGAATGAAAGGAGCTGGCATCTCACTCTCTTTTAATCTTCTTTATCATGCTAAGAGGAGCAGGAAAAAGCAAAAAATTTCAGAATTGCACCTTGCAATGCGGAGAAATTACTGTTTGTGCATTTACAATATTCATTGATTTTTGCCATTGAAAAACATCATGTTATTCATATACCAGAAATGTTTGAAGCTACTGACTGAATGAAAGGAGCTGGCATCTCACTCTCTTTGAATCTTCTTTATCATGCTAAGAGGAGCAGGAAAAAGCAAAAAATTTCAGAATTGCACCTTGCAATGCGGATAAATTACTGTTTGTGCATTTACAATATTCATTGATTTTTGCCATTGAAAAACATCATGTTATTCATATACCAGAAATGATTGAAGCTACTGACTGAATGAAAGGAGCTGGCATCTCACTCTCTTTGAATCTTCTTTATCATGCTAACAGGAGCAGGAAAAAGCAAAAAATTTCAGAATTGCACCTTGCAATGCGGAGAAATTACTGTTTGTGCATTTACAATATTCATTGATTTTTGCTATTGAAAAACGTCCAGAAATGATTGAAGCTACCGACTGAATGAAAGGAGCTGGCATCTCACTCTCTTTGAATCTTCTTTATCATGCTAAGAGGAGCGGGAAAAAGCAAAAAATTTCAGAATTGCACCTTGCAATGCGGAGAAATTACTGTTTGTGCATTTACAATATTCATTGATTTTTGCCATTGAAAAACATCATGTTATTCATATACCAGAAATGTTTGAAGCTACTGACTGAATAAAAGGAGCTGGCATCTCACTCTCTTTGAATCTTCTTTATCATGCTAAGAGGAGCAGGAAAAAGCAAAAAATTTCAGAATTGCACCTTGCAATGCGGAGAAATTACTGTTTGTGCATTTACAATATTCATTGATTTTTGCCATTGAAAAACGTCCAGAAATGATTGAAGCTACTGACTGAATGAAAGGAGCTGGCATCTCACTCTCTTTGAATCTTGTTTATCATGCTAAGAGGAGCAGGAAAAAGCAAAAAATTTCAGAATTGCACCTTGCAATGCGGAGAAATTACTGTTTGTGCATTTACAATATTCAATGATTTTTGCCATTGAAAAACGTCCAGAAATGATTGAAGCTACTGACTGAACGAAAGGAGCTGGCATCTCACTCTCTTTGAATCTTCTTTACCATGCTAAGAGGAGCAGGAAAAAGCAAAAAATTTCAGAATTGCACCTTGCAATGGGGAGAAATTATTGTTTGTGCATTTACAATATTCATTGATTTTTGCCATTGAAAAACATCATGTTATTCATATACCAGAAATGTTTGAAGCTACTGACTGAATGAAAGGAGCTGGCATCTCACTCTCTTTGAATCTTCTTCATAATGCTACGAGGAGCAGGAAAAAGCAAAAAATTTCAGAATTGCACCTTGCAATGCGGAGAAATTACTGTTTGTGCATTTACAATATTCATTGATTTTTGCCATTGAAAAACGTCCAGAAATGATTGAAGCTACTGACTGAATGAAAGGAGCTGGCATCTCACTCTCTTTGAATCTTCTTTATCATGCTAAGAGGAGCAGGAAAAAGCAAAAAATTTCAGAATTGCACCTTGCAATGCGGAGAAATTACTGTTTGTGCATTTACAATATTCATTGATTTTTGCCATTGAAAAACATCATGTTATTCATATACCAGAAATGTTTGAAGCTACTGACTGAATGAAAGGAGCTGGCATCTCACTCTCTTTGAATCTTCTTTATCATGCTAAGAGGAGCAGGAAAAAGCAAAAAATTTCAGAATTGCACCTTGCAATGCGGATAAATTACTGTTTGTGCATTTACAATATTCATTGATTTTTGCCATTGAAAAACATCATGTTATTCATATACCAGAAATGATTGAAGCTACTGACTGAATGAAAGGAGCTGGCATCTCACTCTCTTTGAATCTTCTTTATCATGCTAACAGGAGCTGGAAAAAGCAAAAAATTTCAGAATTGCACCTTGCAATGCGGAGAAATTACTGTTTGTGCATTTACAATATTCATTGATTTTTGCAATTGAAAAACGTCCAGAAATGATTGAAGCTACCGACTGAATGAAAGGAGCTGGCATCTCACTCTCTTTGAATCTTCTTTATCATGCTAAGAGGAGCAGGAAAAAGCAAAAAATTTCAGAATTGCACCTTGCAATGCGGAGAAATTACTGTTTGTGCATTTACAATATTCATTGATTTTTGCCATTGAAAAACATCATGTTATTCATATACCAGAAATGTTTGAAGCTACTGACTGAATAAAAGGAGCTGGCATCTCACTCTCTTTGAATCTTCTTTATCATGCTAAGAGGAGCAGGAAAAAGCAAAAAATTTCAGAATTGCACCTTGCAATGCGGAGAAATTACTGTTTGTGCATTTACAATATTCATTGATTTTTGCCATTGAAAAACGTCCAGAAATGATTGAAGCTACTGACTGAATGAAAGGAGCTGGCATCTCACTCTCTTTTAATCTTCTTTATCATGCTAAGAGGAGCAGGAAAAAGCAAAAAATTTCAGAATTGCACCTTGCAATGCGGAGAAATTACTGTTTGTGCATTTACAATATTCATTGATTTTTGCCATTGAAAAACATCATGTTATTCATATACCAGAAATGATTGAAGCTACTGACTAAATGAAAGGAGCTGGCATCTCACTCTCTTTGAATCTTCTTTATCATGCTAACAGGAGCAGGAAAAAGCAAAAAATTTCAGAATTGCACCTTGCAATGCGGAGAAATTACTGTTTGTGCATTTACAATATTCATTCATTTTTGCAATTGAAAAACGTCCAGAAATGATTGAAGCTACCGACTGAATGAAAGGAGCTGGCATCTCACTCTCTTTGAATCTTCTTTATCATGCTAAGAGGAGCAGGAAAAAGCAAAAAATTTCAGAATTGCACCTTGCAATGCGGAGAAATTACTGTTTGTGCATTTACAATATTCATTGATTTTTGCCATTGAAAAACATCATGTTATTCATATACCAGAAATGTTTGAAGCTACTGACTGAATAAAAGGAGCTGGCATCTCACTCTCTTTGAATCTTCTTTATCATGCTAAGAGGAGCAGGAAAAAGCAAAAAATTTCAGAATTGCACCTTGCAATGCGGAGAAATTACTGTTTGTGCATTTACAATATTCATTGATTTTTGCCATTGAAAAACGTCCAGAAATGATTGAAGCTACTGACTGAATGAAAGGAGCTGGCATCTCACTCTCTTTTAATCTTCTTTATCATGCTAAGAGGAGCAGGAAAAAGCAAAAAATTTCAGAATTGCACCTTGCAATGCGGAGAAATTACTGTTTGTGCATTTACAATATTCATTGATTTTTGCCATTGAAAAACATCATGTTATTCATATACCAGAAATGTTTGAAGCTACTGACTGAATGAAAGGAGCTGGCATCTCACTCTCTTTGAATCTTCTTTATCATGCTAAGAGGAGCAGGAAAAAGCAAAAAATTTCAGAATTGCACCTTGCAATGCGGATAAATTACTGTTTGTGCATTTACAATATTCATTGATTTTTGCCATTGAAAAACATCATGTTATTCATATACCAGAAATGATTGAAGCTACTGACTGAATGAAAGGAGCTGGCATCTCACTCTCTTTGAATCTTCTTTATCATGCTAACAGGAGCAGGAAAAAGCAAAAAATTTCAGAATTGCACCTTGCAATGCGGAGAAATTACTGTTTGTGCATTTACAATATTCATTGATTTTTGCAATTGAAAAACGTCCAGAAATGATTGAAGCTACCGACTGAATGAAAGGAGCTGGCATCTCACTCTCTTTGAATCTTCTTTATCATGCTAAGAGGAGCGGGAAAAAGCAAAAAATTTCAGAATTGCACCTTGCAATGCGGAGAAATTACTGTTTGTGCATTTACAATATTCATTGATTTTTGCCATTGAAAAACATCATGTTATTCATATACCAGAAATGTTTGAAGCTACTGACTGAATAAAAGGAGCTGGCATCTCACTCTCTTTGAATCTTCTTTATCATGCTAAGAGGAGCAGGAAAAAGCAAAAAATTTCAGAATTGCACCTTGCAATGCGGAGAAATTACTGTTTGTGCATTTACAATATTCATTGATTTTTGCCATTGAAAAACGTCCAGAAATGATTGAAGCTACTGACTGAATGAAAGGAGCTGGCATCTCACTCTCTTTGAATCTTGTTTATCATGCTAAGAGGAGCAGGAAAAAGCAAAAAATTTCAGAATTGCACCTTGCAATGCGGAGAAATTACTGTTTGTGCATTTACAATATTCAATGATTTTTGCCATTGAAAAACGTCCAGAAATGATTGAAGCTACTGACTGAACGAAAGGAGCTGGCATCTCACTCTCTTTGAATCTTCTTTACCATGCTAAGAGGAGCAGGAAAAAGCAAAAAATTTCAGAATTGCACCTTGCAATGCGGAGAAATTATTGTTTGTGCATTTACAATATTCATTGATTTTTGCCATTGAAAAACATCATGTTATTCATATACCAGAAATGTTTGAAGCTACTGACTGAATGAAAGGAGCTGGCATCTCACTCTCTTTGAATCTTCTTCATAATGCTACGAGGAGCAGGAAAAAGCAAAAAATTTCAGAATTGCACCTTGCAATGCGGAGAAATTACTGTTTGTGCATTTACAATATTCATTGATTTTTGCCATTGAAAAACGTCCAGAAATGATTGAAGCTACTGACTGAATGAAAGGAGCTGGCATCTCACTCTCTTTGAATCTTCTTTATCATGCTAAGAGGAGCAGGAAAAAGCAAAAAATTTCAGAATTGCACCTTGCAATGCGGAGAAATTACTGTTTGTGCATTTACAATATTCATTGATTTTTGCCATTGAAAAACATCATGTTATTCATATACCAGAAATGTTTGAAGCTACTGACTGAATGAAAGGAGCTGGCATCTCACTCTCTTTCAATCTTCTTTATCATGCTAAGAGGAGCAGGAAAAAGCAAAAAATTTCAGAATTGCACCTTGCAATGCGGATAAATTACTGTTTGTGCATTTACAATATTCATTGATTTTTGCCATTGAAAAACATCATGTTATTCATATACCAGAAATGATTGAAGCTACTGACTGAATGAAAGGAGCTGGCATCTCACTCTCTTTGAATCTTCTTTATAATGCTAAGAGGAGCAGGAAAAAGCAAAAATTTTCAGAATTGCACCTTGCAATGCGGAGAAATTACTGTTTGTGCATTTACAATATTCATTGATTTTTGCCATTGAAAAACATCATGTTATTCATATACCAGAAATGATTGAAGCTACTGACTGAATGAAAGGAGCTGGCATCTCACTCTCTTTGAATCTTCTTTATCATGCTAAGAGGAGCAGGAAAAAGCAAAAAATTTCAGAATTGCACCTTGCAATGCGGAGAAATTACTGTTTGTGCATTTACAATATTCATTGATTTTTGCCATTGAAAAACATCATGTTATTCATATACCAGAAATGTTTGAAGCTACTGACTGAATGAAAGGAGCTGGCATCTCACTCTCTTTGAATCTTGTTCATAATGCTAAGAGGAGCAGGAAAAAGCAAAAAATTTCAGAATTGCACCTTGCAATGCGGAGAAATTACTGTTTGTGCATTTACAATATTCATTGATTTTTGCCATTGAAAAACGTCCAGAAATGATTGAAGCTACTGACTGAATGAAAGGAGCTGGCATCTCACTCTCTTTGAATCTTATTTATCATGCTAAGAGGAGCAGGAAAAAGCAAAAAATTTCAGAATTGCACCTTGCAATGCGGAGAAATTACTGTTTGTGCATTTACAATATTCATTGATTTTTGCCATTGAAAAACATCATGTTATTCATATACCAGAAATGTTTGAAGCTACTGACTGAATGAAAGGAGCTGGCATCTCACTCTCTTTGAATCTTGTTCATAATGCTAAGAGGAGCAGGAAAAAGCAAAAAATTTCAGAATTGCACCTTGCAATGCGGAGAAATTACTGTTTGTGCATTTACAATATTCATTGATTTTTGCCATTGTAAAACGTCCAGAAATGATTGAAGCTACTGACTGAATGAAAGGAGCTGGCATCTCACTCTCTTTGAATCTTCTTTATCATGCTAAGAGGAGCAGGAAAAAGCAAAAAATTTCAGAATTGCACCTTGCAATGCGGAGAAATTACTGTTTGTGCATTTACAATATTCATTGATTTTTGCCATTGAAAAACATCATGTTATTCATATACCAGAAATGTTTGAAGCTACTGACTGAATGAAAGGAGCTGGCATCTCACTCTCTTTCAATCTTCTTTATCATGCTAAGAGGAGCAGGAAAAAGCAAAAAATTTCAGAATTGCACCTTGCAATGTGGATAAATTACTGTTTGTGCATTTACAATATTCATTGATTTTTGCCATTGAAAAACATCATGTTATTCATATACCAGAAATGATTGAAGCTACTGACTGAATGAAAGGAGCTGGCATCTCACTCTCTTTGAATCTTCTTTATCATGCTAAGAGGAGCAGGAAAAAGCAAAAAATTTCAGAATTGCACCTTGCAATGCGGAGAAATTACTGTTTGTGCATTTACAATATTCATTGATTTTTGCCATTGAAAAACATCATGTTATTCATATACCAGAAATGATTGAAGCTACTGACTGAATGAAAGGAGCTGGCATCTCACTCTCTTTGAATCTTCTTTATCATGCTAAGAGGAGCAGGAAAAAGCAAAAAATTTCAGAATTGCACCTTGCAATGCGGAGAAATTACTGTTTGTGCATTTACAATATTCATTGATTTTTGCAATTGAAAAACGTCCAGAAATGATTGAAGCTACTGACTGAATGAAAGGAGCTGGCATCTCACTCTCTTTGAATCTTCTTTATCATGCTAAGAGGAGCAGGAAAAAGCAAAAAATTTCAGAATTGCACCTTGCAATGCGGAGAAATTACTGTTTGTGCATTTACAATATTCATTGATTTTTGCCATTGAAAAACATCATGTTATTCATATACCAGAAATGTTTGAAGCTACTGACTGAATGAAAGGAGCTGGCATCTCACTCTCTTTGAATCTTCTTTATCATGCTAAGAGGAGCAGGAAAAAGCAAAAAATTTCAGAATTGCACCTTGCAATGCGGAGAAATTACTGTTTGTGCATTTACAGTATTCATTGATTTTTGCCATTGAAAAATGTCCAGAAATGATTGAAGCTACTGACTGAATGAAAGGAGCTGGCATCTCACTCTCTTTGAATCTTGTTTATCATGCTAAGAGGAGCAGGAAAAAGCAAAAAATTTCAGAATTGCACCTTGCAATGCGGAGAAATTACTGTTTGTGCATTTACAATATTCATTGATTTTTGCCATTGAAAAACGTCCAGAAATGATTGAAGCTACTGACTGAATGAAAGGAGCTGGCATCTCACTCTCTTTGAAACTTCTTTATCATGCTAAGAGGAGCAGGAAAAAGCAAAAAAATTTCAGAATTGCACCTTGCAATGCGGAGAAATTACTGTTTGTGCATTTACAATATTCATTGATTTTTGCCACTGAAAAACGTCCAGAAATGATTGAAGCTACTGACTGAATGAAAGGAGCTGGCATCTCACTCTCTTTGAATCTTCTTTATCATGCTAAGAGGAGCAGGAAAAAGTAAAAAATTTCAGAATTGCACCTTGCAATGCGGAGAAATTACTGTTTGTGCATTTACAATATTCAATGATTTTTGCCATTGAAAAACGTCCAGAAATTATTGAAGCTACTGACTGAACGAAAGGAGCTGGCATCTCACTCTCTTTGAATCTTCTTTATCATGCTAAGAGGAGCAGGAAAAAGCAAAAAATTTCAGAATTGCACCTTGCAATGCGGAGAAATTACTGTTTGTGCATTTACAATATTCATTGATTTTTGCCATTGAAAAACATCATGTTATTCATATACCAGAAATGTTTGAAGCTACTGACTGAATGAAAGGAGCTGGCATCTCACTCTCTTTGAATCTTCTTCATAATGCTAAGAGGAGCAGGAAAAAGCAAAAAATTTCAGAATTGCACCTTGCAATGCGGAGAAATTACTGTTTGTGCATTTACAATATTCATTGATTTTTGCCATTGAAAAACGTCCAGAAATGATTGAAGCTACTGACTGAATGAAAGTAGCTGGCATCTCACTCTCTTTGAATCTTCTTTATCATGCTAAGAGGAGCAGGAAAAAGCAAAAAATTTCAGAATTGCACCTTGCAATGCGGAGAAATTACTGTTTGTGCATTTACAAAATTCATTGATTTTTGCCATTGAAAAACATCATGTTATTCATATACCAGAAATGACTGAAGCTACTGACTGAATGAAAGGAGCTGGCATCTCACTCTCTTTGAATCTTCTTTATCATGCTAAGAGGAGCAGGAAAAAGCAAAAAATTTCAGAATTGCACCTTGCAATGCGGAGAAATTACTGTTTGTGCATTTACAATATTCATTGATTTTTGCCATTGAAAAACGTCCAGAAATGATTGAAGCTACTGACTGAATGAAAGGAGCTGGCATCTCACTCTCTTTGAATCTTCTTTATCATGCTAAGAGGAGCAGGAAAAAGCAAAAAATTTCAGAATTGCACCTTGCAATGCGGAGAAATTACTGCTTGTGCATTTACAATATTCATTGATTTTTGCCATTGAAAAATATCATGTTATTCATATACCAGAAATGTTTGAAGCTACTGACTGAATGAAAGGAGCTGGCATCTCACTCTCTTTCAATCTTCTTTATCATGCTAAGAGGAGCAGGAAAAAGCAAAAAATTTCAGAATTGCACCTTGCAATGCGGATAAATTACTGTTTGTGCATTTACAATATTCATTGATTTTTGCCATTGAAAAACATCATGTTATTCATATACCAGAAATGATTGAAGCTACTGACTGAATGAAAGGAGCTGGCATCTCACTCTCTTTGAATCTTCTTTATCATGCTAAGAGGAGCAGGAAAAAGCAAAAAATTTCAGAATTGCACCTTGCAATGCGGAGAAATTACTGTTTGTGCATTTACAATATTCATTGATTTTTGCCATTGAAAAACATCATGTTATTCATATACCGGAAATGATTGAAGCTACTGACTGAATGAAAGGAGCTGGCATCTCACTCTCTTTGAATCTTCTTTATCATGCTAAGAGGAGCAGGAAAAAGCAAAAAATTTCAGAATTGCACCTTGCAATGCGGAGAAATTACTGTTTGTGCATTTACAATATTCTTTGATTTTTGCAATTGAAAAACGTCCAGAAATGATTGAAGCTACTGACTGAATGAAAGGAGCTGGCATCTCACTCTCTTTGAATCTTCTTTATCATGCTAAGAGGAGCAGGAAAAAGCAAAAAATTTCAGAATTGCACCTTGCAATGCGGAGAAATTACTGTTTGTGCATTTACAATATTCATTGATTTTTGCCATTGAAAAACATCATGTTATTCATATACCAGAAATGTTTGAAGCTACTGACTGAATGAAAGGAGCTGGCATCTCAATCTCTTTGAATCTTCTTTATCATGCTAAGAGGAGCAGGAAAAAGCAAAAAATTTCAGAATTGCACCTTGCAATGCGGAGAAATTACTGTTTGTGCATTTACAATATTCATTGATTTTTGCCATTGAAAAACGTCCAGAAATGATTGAAGCTACTGACTGAATGAAAGGAGCTGACATCTCACTCTCTTTGAATCTTGTTTATCATGCTAAGAGGAGCAGGAAAAAGCAAAAAATTTCAGAATTGCACCTTGCAATGCGGAGAAATTACTGTTTGTGCATTTACAATATTCATTGATTTTTGCCATTGAAAAACGTCCAGAAATGATTGAAGCTACTGACTGAATGAAAGGAGCTGGCATCTCACTCTCTTTGAAACTTCTTTATCATGCTAAGAGGAGCAGGAAAAAGCAAAAAATTTCAGAATTGCACCTTGCAATGCGGAGAAATTACTGTTTGTGCATTTACAATAATCATTGATTTTTGCCATTGAAAAACGTCCAGAAATGATTGAAGCTACTGACTGAATGAAAGGAGCTGGCATCTCACTCTCTTTGAATCTTCTTTATCATGCTAAGAGGAGCAGGAAAAAGTAAGAAATTTCAGAATTGCACCTTGCAATGCGGAGAAATTACTGTTTGTGCATTTACAATATTCAATGATTTTTGCCATTGAAAAACGTCCAGAAATGATTGAAGCTACTGACTGAACGAAAGGAGCTGGCATCTCACTCTCTTTGAATCTTCTTTATCATGCTAAGAGGAGCAGGAAAAAGCAAAAAATTTCAGAATTGCACCTTGCAATGCGGAGAAATTACTGTTTGTGCATTTACAATATTCATTGATTTTTGCCATTGAAAAACATCATGTTATTCATATACCAGAAATGTTTGAAGCTACTGACTGAATGAAAGGAGCTGGCATCTCACTCTCTTTGAATCTTCTTCATAATGCTAAGAGGAGCAGGAAAAAGCAAAAAATTTCAGAATTGCATCTTGCAATGCGGAGAAATTACTGTTTGTGCCTTTACAATATTCATTGATTTTTGCCATTGAAAAACATCCAGAAATGATTGAAGCTACTGACTGAATGAAAGGAGCTGGCATCTCACTCTCTTTGAATCTTCTTTATCATGCTAAGAGGAGCAGGAAAAAGCAAAAAATTTCAGAATTGCACCTTGCAATGCGGAGAAATTACTGTTTGTGCATTTACAAAATTCATTGATTTTTGCCATTGAAAAACATCATGTTATTCATATACCAGAAATGACTGAAGCTACTGACTGAATGAAAGGAGCTGGCATCTCACTCTCTTTGAATCTTCTTTATCATGCTAAGAGGAGCAGGAAAAAGCAAAAAATTTCAGAATTGCACCTTGTAATGCGGAGAAATTACGGTTTGTGCATTTACAATATTCATTGATTTTTGCCATTGAAAAACGTCCAGAAATGATTGAAGCTACTGACTGAATGAAAGGAGCTGGCATCTCACTCTCTTTGAATCTTCTTTATCATGCTAAAAGGAGCAGGAAAAAGCAAAAAATTTCAGAATTGCACCTTGCAATGCGGAGAAATTACTGTTTGTGCATTTACAATATTCATTGATTTTTGCCATTGAAAAACATCATGTTATTCATATACCAGAAATGTTTGAAGCTACTGACTGAATGAAAGGAGCTGGCATCTCACTCTCTTTGAATCTTCTTTATCATGCTAAGAGGAGCAGGAAAAAGCAAAAAATTTCAGAATTGCACCTTGCAATGCGGAGAAATTACTGTTTGTGCATTTACAATATTCATTGATTTTTGCCATTGAAAAACATCATATTATTCATATACCAGAAATGATTGAAGCTACTGACTGAATGAAAGGAGCTGGCATCTCACTCTCTTTAAATCTTCTTTATCATGCTAAGAGGAGCAGGAAAAAGCAAAAAATTTCAGAATTGCACCTTGCAATGCGGAGAAATTACTGTTTGTGCATTTACAATATTCATTGATTTTTGCAATTGAAAAACGTCCAGAAATGATTGAAGCTACTGACTGAATGAAAGGAGCTGGCATCTCACTCTCTTTGAATCTTCTTTATCATGCTAAGAGGAGCAGGAAAAAGCAAAAAATTTCAGAATTGCACCTTGCAATGCGGAGAAATTACTGTTTGTGCATTTACAATATTCATTGATTTTTGCCATTGAAAAACATCATGTTATTCATATACCAGAAATGTTTGAAGCTACTGACTGAATGAAAGGAGCTGGCATCTCACTCTCTTTGAATCTTCTTTATCATGCTAAGAGGAGCAGGAAAAAGCAAAAAATTTCAGAATTGCACCTTGCAATGCGGAGAAATTACTGTTTGTGCATTTACAATATTCATTGATTTTTGCCATTGAAAAACGTCCAGAAATGATTGAACCTACTGACTGAATGAAAGGAGCTGGCATCTCACTCTCTTTGAATCTTGTTTATCATGCTAAGAGGAGCAGGAAAAAGCAAAAAATTTCAGAATTGCACCTTGCAATGCGGAGAAATTACTGTTTGTGCATTTACAATATTCATTGATTTTTGCCATTGAAAAACATCATGTTATTCATATACCAGAAATGTTTGAAGCTACTGACTGAATGAAAGGAGCTGGCATCTCACTCTCTTTGAATCTTCTTCATAATGCTAAGAGGAGCAGGAAAAAGCAAAAAATTTCAGAATTGCACCTTGCAATGCGGAGAAATTACTGTTTGTGCATTTACAATATTCATTGATTTTTGCCATTGAAAAACGTCCAGAAATGATTGAAGCTACTGACTGAATGAAAGGAGCTGGCATCTCACTCTCTTTGAATCTTCTTTATCATGCTAAGAGGAGCAGGAAAAAGCAAAAAATTTCAGAATTGCACCTTGCAATGCGGAGAAATTACTGTTTGTGCATTTACAATATTCATTGATTTTTGCCATTGAAAAACATCATGTTATTCATATACCAGAAATGTTTGAAGCTACTGACTGAATGAAAGGAGCTGGCATCTCACTCTCTTTGAATCTTCTTTATCATGCTAAGAGGAGCAGGAAAAAGCAAAAAATTTCAGAATTGCACCTTGCAATGCGGATAAATTACTGTTTGTGCGTTTACAATATTCATTGATTTTTGCCATTGAAAAACGTCCAGAAATGATTGAAGCTACTGACTGAATGAAAGGAGCTGGCATCTCACTCTCTTTGAATCTTGTTTATCATGCTAAGAGGAGCAGGAAAAAGCAAAAAACTTCAGAATTGCACCTTGCAATGCGGAGAAATTACTGTTTGTGCATTTACAATATTCATTGATTTTTGCCATTGAAAAACATCATGTTATTCATATACCAGAAATGTTTGAAGCTACTGACTGAATGAAAGGAGCTGGCATCTCACTCTCTTTGAATCTTCTTTATCATGCTAAGAGGAGCAGGAAAAAGCAAAAAATTTCAGAATTGCACCTTGCAATGCGGAGAAATTACTGTTTGTGCATTTACAATATTCATTGATTTTTGCCATTGAAAAACGTCCAGAAATGATTGAACCTACTGACTGAATGAAAGGAGCTGGCATCTCACTCTCTTTGAATCTTGTTTATCATGCTAAGAGGAGCAGGAAAAAGCAAAAAACTTCAGAATTGCACCTTGCAATGCGGAGAAATTACTGTTTGTGCATTTACAATATTCATTGATTTTTGCCATTGAAAAACGTCCAGAAATGATTGAAGCTACTGACTGAATGAAAGGAGCTGGCATCTCACTCTCTTTGAAACTTCTTTATCATGCTAAGAGGAGCAGGAAAAAGCAAAAAATTTCAGAATTGCACCTTGCAATGCGGAGAAATTACTGTTTGTGCATTTACAATATTCATTGATTTTTGCCATTGAAAAACGTCCAGAAATGATTGAAGCTACTGACTGAATGAAAGGAGCTGGCATCTCACTCTCTTTGAATCTTCTTTATCATGCTAAGAGGAGCAGGAAAAAGCAAAAAATTTCAGAATTGCACCTTGCAATGCGGAGAAATTACTGTTTGTGCATTTACAATATTCATTGATTTTTGCCATTGAAAAACATCATGTTATTCATATACCAGAAATGTTTGAAGCTACTGACTGAATGAAAGGAGCTGGCATCTCACTCTCTTTGAATCTTCTTTATCATGCTAAGAGGAGCAGGAAAAAGCAAAAAATTTCAGAATTGCACCTTGCAATGCGGAGAAATTACTGTTTATGCATTTACAATATTCATTGATTTTTGCCATTGAAAAACGTCCAGAAATGATTGAAGCTACTGACTGAATGAAAGGAGCTGGCATCTCACTCTCTTTGAATCTTCTTTATCATGCTATGAGGAGCAGGAAAAAGCAAAAAATTTCAGAATTGCACCTTGCAATGCGGAGAAATTACTGTTTGTGCATTTACAATATTCATTGATTTTTGCCATTGAAAAACATCATGTTATTCATATACCAGAAATGTTTGAAGCTACTGACTGAATGAAAGGAGCTGGCATCTCACTCTCTTTGAATCTTCTTTATCATGCTAAGAGGAGCAGGAAAAAGCAAAAAATTTCAGAATTGCACCTTGCAATGCGGATAAATTACTGTTTGTGCATTTACAATATTCATTGATTTTTGCCATTGAAAAACATCATGTTATTCATATACCAGAAATGATTGAAGCTACTGACTGAATGAAAGGAGCTGGCATCTCACTCTCTTTGAATCTTCTTTATCATGCTAAGAGGAGCAGGATAAAGCAAAAAATTTCAGAATTGCACCTTGCAATGCGGAGAAATTACTGTTTGTGCATTTACAATATTCATTGATTTTTGCCATTGAAAAACATCATGTTATTCATATACCAGTAATGATTGAAGCTACTGACTGAATGAAAGTAGCTGGCATCTCACTCTCTTTGAATCTTCTTTATCATGCTAAGAGGAGCAGGAAAAAGCAAAAAATTTCAGAATTGCACCTTGCAATGCGGAGAAATTACTGTTTGTGCATTTACAATATTCATTGATTTTTGCAATTGAAAAACGTCCAGAAATGATTGAAGCTACTGACTGAATGAAAGGAGCTGGCATCTCACTCTCTTTGAATCTTCTTTTCAATGCTAAGAGGAGCAGGAAAAAGCAAAAAATTTCAGAATTGCACCTTGCAATGCGGAGAAATTACTGTTTGTGCATTTACAATATTCATTGATTTTTGCCATTGAAAAACGTCCAGAAATGATTGAAGCTACTGACTGAATGAAAGGAGCTGTTATCTCACTCTCTTTGAATCTTGTTTATCATGCTAAGAGGAGGAGGAAAAAGCAAAAAATTTCAGAATTGCACCTTGCAATGCGGAGAAATTACTGTTTGTGCATTTACAATATTCATTGATTTTTGCCATTGAAAAATTCAAAGAGAGTGAGATGCCAGCTCCTTTCGTTCAGTCAGTAGCTTCAATCATTTCTGGACGTTTTTCAATGGCAAAAATCATTGAATATTGTAAATGCACAAACAGTAATTTCTCCGCATTGCAAGGTGCAATTCTGAAATTTTTTACTTTTTCCTGCTCCTCTTAGCATGATAAAGAAGATTCAAAGAGTGTGAGATGCCAGCTCCTTTCATTCAGTCAGTAGCTTCAATCATTTCTGGTATATGAATAACATGATGTTTTTCAATGGCAAAAATCAATGAATATTGTATTCACAAACAGTAATTTCTCCGCATTGCAAGGTGCAATTCTGAAATTTTTTGCTTTTTCCTGCTCCTCTTAGCATGATAAACAAGATTCAAAGAGAGTGAGATAACAGCTCCTTTCATTCAGTCAGTAGCTTCAATCATTTCTGGACGTTTTTCAATGGCAAAAATCAATGAATATTGTAAATGCACAAACAGTAATTTCTCCGCATTGCAAGGTGCAATTCTGAAATTTTTTTCTTTTTCCTGCTCCTCTTAGCATGATAAAGAAGATTCAAAGAGAGTGAGATGCCAGCTCCTTTCATTCAGTCTGTAGCTTCAATCATTTCTGGACGTTTTTCAATTGCAAAAATCAATGAATATTGTAAATGCACAAACAGTAATTTCTCCGCATTGCAAGGTGCAATTCTGAAATTTTTTGCTTTTTCCTGCTCCTCTTAGCATGATAAAGAAGATTCAAAGAGAGTGAGATGCCAGCTACTTTCATTCAGTCAGTAGCTTCAATCATTTCTGGTATATGAATAACATGATGTTTTTCAATGGCAAAAATCAATGAATATTGTAAATGCACAAACTGTAATTTCTCCGCATTGCAAGGTGCAATTCTGAAATTTTTTGCTTTATCCTGCTCCTCTTAGCATGATAAAGAAGATTCAAAGAGAGTGAGATGCCAGCTCCTTTCATTCAGTCAGTAGCTTCAATCATTTCTGGAAGTTTTTCAATGGCAAAAATCAATGAATATTGTAAATGCACAAACAGTAATTTCTCCGCATTGCAAGGAGCAATTCTGAAATTTTTTGCTTTTTCCTGCTCCTCAGCATGATAAAGAAGATTCAAAGAGAGTGAGATGCCAGCTCCTTTCGTTCAGTCAGTAGCTTCAATCATTTCTGGACGTTTTTCAATGGCAAAAATCATTGAATATTGTAAATGCACAAACAGTAATTTCTCCGCATTGCAAGGTGCAATTCTGAAATTTTTTACTTTTTCCTGCTCCTCTTAGCATGATAAAGAAGATTCAAAGAGTGTGAGATGCCAGCTCCTTTCATTCAGTCAGTAGCTTCAATCATTTCTGGTATATGAATAACATGATGTTTTTCAATGGCAAAAATCAATGAATATTGTAAATGCACAAACAGTAATTTCTCCGCATTGCAAGGTGCAATTCTGAAATTTTTTGCTTTTTCCTGCTCCTCTTAGCATGATAAACAAGATTCAAAGAGAGTGAGATAACAGCTCCTTTCATTCAGTCAGCAGCTTCAATCATTTCTGGACGTTTTTCAATGGCTAAAATCAATGAATATTGTAAATGCACAAACAGTAATTTATCCGCATTGCAAGGTGCAATTCTGAAATTTTTTGCTTTTTCCTGCTCCTCTTAGCATGATAAAGAAGATTCAAAGAGAGTGAGATGCCAGCTCCTTTCATTCAGTCAGTAGCTTCAATCATTTCTGGTATATGAATAACATGATGTTTTTCAATGGCAAAAATCAATGAATATTGTAAAAGCACAAACAGTAATTTCTCCGCATTGCAAGGTGCAATTCTGAAATTTTTTGCTTCATCCTGCTCCTCTTAGCATGATAAAGAAGATTCAAAGAGAGTGAGATGCCAGCTCCTTTCATTCAGTCAGTAGCTTCAATCATTTCTGGTATATGAATAACATGATGTTTTTCAATGGCAAAAATCAATGAATATTGTAAATGCACAAACAGTAATTTCTCCGCATTGCAAGGTGCAATTCTGAAATTTTTTGCTTTATCCTGCTCCACTTAGCATGATAAAGAAGATTCAAAGAGAGTGAGATGCCAGCTCCTTTCATTCAGTCAGTAGCTTCAATCATTTCTGGAAGTTTTTCAATGGCAAAAATCAATGAATATTGTAAATGCACAAACAGTAATTTCTCCGCATTGCAAGGTGCAATTCTGAAATTTTTTGCTTTTTCCTGCTCCTCTTAGCATGATAAAGAAGATTCAAAGAGAGTGAGATGCCAGCTCCTTTCATTCAGTCAGTAGCTTCAATCATTTCTGGTATATGAATAACATGATGTTTTTCAATGGCAAAAATCAATGAATTTTGTAAATGCACAAACAGTAATTTCTCCGCATTGCAAGGTGCAATTCTGAAATTTTTGCTTTTTCCTGCTCCTCTTAGCATGATAAAGAAGATTCAAAGAGAGTGAGATGCCAGCTCCTTTCGTTCAGTCAGTAGCTTCAATCATTTCTGGACGTTTTTCAATGGCAAAAATCATTGAATATTGTAAATGCACAAACAGTAATTTCTCCGCATTGCAAGGTGCAATTCTGAAATTTTTTGCTTTTTCCTGCTCCTCTTAGCATGATAAACAAGATTCAAAGAGAGTGAGATGCCAGCTCCTTTCATTCAGTCAGTAGCTTCAATCATTTCTGGACGTTTTTCAATGGCAATAATCAATGAATATTGTAAATGCACAAACAGTAATTTCTCCGCATTGCAAGGTGCAATTCTGAAATTTTTTGCTTTTTCCTGCTCCTCTTAGCATGATAAAGAAGATTCAAAGAGAGTGAGATGCCAGCTCCTTTTATTCAGTCAGTAGCTTCAAACATTTCTGGTATATGAATAACATGATGTTTTTCAATGGCAAAAATCAATGAATATTGTAAATGCACAAACAGTAATTTCTCCGCATTGCAAGGTGCAATTCTGAAATTCTTTGCTTTTTCCTGCTCCTCTTAGCATGATAAAGAAGATTCAAAGAGAGTGAGATGCCAGCTCCTTTCATTCAGTCGGTAGCTTCAATCATTTCTGGACGTTTTTCAATTGCAAAAATCAATGAATATTGTAAATGCACAAACAGTAATTTCTCCGCATTGCAAGATGCAATTCTGAAATTTTTTGCTTTTTCCTGCTCCTGTTAGCATGATAAAGAAGATTCAAAGAGAGTGAGATGCCAGCTCCTTTCATTCAGTCAGTAGCTTCAATCATTTCTGGACGTTTTTCAATGGCAAAAATCAATGAATATTGTAAATGCACAAACAGTAATTTCTCGGCATTGCAAGGTGCAATTCTGAAATTTTTTGCTTTTTCCTGCTCCTCTTAGCATGATAAAGAAGATTCAAAGAGAGTGAGATGCCAGCTCCTTTCATTCAGTCAGTAGCTTCAGTCATTTCTGGTATATGAATAACATGATGTTTTTCAATGGCAAAAATCAATGAATTTTGTAAATGCACAAACAGTAATTTCTCCGCATTGCAAGGTGCAATTCTGAAATTTTTTGCTTTTTCCTGCGCCTCTTAGCATGATAAAGAAGATTCAAAGACAGTGAGATGCCAGCTCCTTTCATTCAGTCAGTAGCTTCAATCATTTCTGGACGTTTTTCAATGGCAAAAATCAATGAATATTGTAAATGCACAAACAATAATTTCTCCGCATTGCAAGGTGCAATTCTGAAATTTTTTGCTTTTTCCTGCTCCTCTTAGCATTATGAAGAAGATTCAAAGAGAGTGAGATGCCAGCTCCTTTCATTCAGTCAGTAGCTTCAAACATTTCTGGTATATGAATAACATGATGTTTTTCAATGGCAAAAATCAATGAATATTGTAAATGCACAAACAGTAATTTCTCCGCATTGCAAGGTGCAATTCTGAAATTTTTTGCTTTTTCCTGCTCCTCTTAGCATGATAAAGAAGATTCAACGAGAGTGAGATGCCAGCTCCTTTCGTTCAGTCAGTAGCTTCAATCATTTCTGGACGTTTTTCAATGGCAAAAATCATTGAATATTGTAAATGCACAAACAGTAATTTCTCTGCATTGCAAGGTGCAATTCTGAAATTTTTTACTTTTTCCTGCTCCTCTTAGCATGATAAAGAAGATTCAAAGAGAGTGAGATGCCAGCTCCTTTCATTCAGTCAGTAGCTTCAATCATTTCTGGTTTATGAATAACATGATGTTTTTCAATCGCAAAAATCAATGAATATTGTAAATGCACAAACAGTAATTTCTCCGCATTGCAAGGTGCAATTCTGAAATTTTTTGCTTTTTCCTGCTCCTCTTAGCATGATAAAGAAGATTCAAAGAGAGTGAGATGCCAGCTCCTTTCATTCAGTCAGTAGCTTCAATCATTTCTGGATGTTTTTCAATGGCAAAAATCAATGAATATTGTAAATGCACAAACAGTAATTTCTCCGCATTGCAAGGTGCAATTCTGAAATTTTTTGCTTTTTCCTGCTCCTCAGCATGATAAAGAAGATTCAAAGAGAGTGAGATGCCAGCTCCTTTCGTTCAGTCAGTAGCTTCAATCATTTCTGGACGTTTTTCAATGGCAAAAATCATTGAATATTGTAAATGCACAAACAGTAATTTCTCCGCATTGCAAGGTGCAATTCTGAAATTTTTTACTTTTTCCTGCTCCTCTTAGCATGATAAAGAAGATTCAAAGAGTGTGAGATGCCAGCTCCTTTCATTCAGTCAGTAGCTTCAATCATTTCTGGTATATGAATAACATGATGTTTTTCAATGGCAAAAATCAATGAATATTGTAAAAGCACAAACAGTAATTTCTCCGCATTGCAAGGTGCAATTCTGAAATTTTTTGCTTCATCCTGCTCCTCTTAGCATGATAAAGAAGATTCAAAGAGAGTGAGATGCCAGCTCCTTTCATTCAGTCAGTAGCTTCAATCATTTCTGGTATATGAATAACATGATGTTTTTCAATGGCAAAAATCAATGAATATTGTAAATGCACAAACAGTAATTTCTCCGCATTGCAAGGTGCAATTCTGAAATTTTTTGCTTTATCCTGCTCCTCTTAGCATGATAAAGAAGATTCAAAGAGAGTGAGATGCCAGCTCCTTTCATTCAGTCAGTAGCTTCAATCATTTCTGGTATATGAATAACATGATGTTTTTCAATGGCAAAAATCAATGAATTTTGTAAATGCACAAACAGTAATTTCTCCGCATTGCAAGGTGCAATTCTGAAATTTTTGCTTTTTCCTGCTCCTCTTAGCATGATAAAGAAGATTCAAAGAGAGTGAGATGCCAGCTCCTTTCATTCAGTCAGTAGCTTCAATCATTTCTGGACGTTTTTCAATGGCAAAAATCAATGAATATTGTAAATGCACAAACAGTAATTTCTCCGCATTGCAAGGTGCAATTCTGAAATTTTTTGCTTTTTCCTGCTCCTCTTAGCATTATGAAGAAGATTCAAAGAGAGTGAGATGCCAGCTCCTTTCATTCAGTCAGTAGCTTCAAACATTTCTGGTATATGAATAACATGATGTTTTTCAATGGCAAAAATCAATGAATATTGTAAATGCACAAACAGTAATTTCTCCGCATTGCAAGGTGCAATTCTGAAATTTTTTGCTTTTTCCTGCTCCTCTTAGCATGATAAAGAAGATTCAAAGAGAGTGAGATGCCAGCTCCTTTCGTTCAGTCAGTAGCTTCAATCATTTCTGGACGTTTTTCAATGGCAAAAATCATTGAATATTGTAAATGCACAAACAGTAATTTCTCCGCATTGCAAGGTGCAATTCTGAAATTTTTTGCTTTTTCCTGCTCCTCTTAGCATGATAAACAAGATTCAAAGAGAGTGAGATGCCAGCTCCTTTCATTCAGTCAGTAGCTTCAATCATTTCTGGACGTTTTTCAATGGCAAAAATCAATGAATATTGTAAATGCACAAACAGTAATTTCTCCGCATTGCAAGGTGCAATTCTGAAATTTTTTGCTTTTTCCTGCTCCTCTTAGCATGATAAAGAAGATTCAAAGAGAGTGAGATGCCAGCTCCTTTTATTCAGTCAGTAGCTTCAAACATTTCTGGTATATGAATAACATGATGTTTTTCAATGACAAAAATCAATGAATATTGTAAATGCACAAACAGTAATTTCTCCGCATTGCAAGGTGCAATTCTGAAATTCTTTGCTTATTCCTGCTCCTCTTAGCATGATAAAGAAGATTCAAAGAGAGTGAGATGCCAGCTCCTTTCATTCAGTCGGTAGCTTCAATCATTTCTGGACGTTTTTCAATTGCAAAAATCAATGAATATTGTAAATGCACAAACAGTAATTTCTCCGCATTGCAAGATGCAATTCTGAAATTTTTTGCTTTTTCCTGCTCCTGTTAGCATGATAAAGAAGATTCAAAGAGAGTGAGATGCCAGCTCCTTTCATTCAGTCAGTAGCTTCAATCATTTCTGGACGTTTTTCAATGGCAAAAATCAATGAATATTGTAAATGCACAAACAGTAATTTCTCGGCATTGCAAGGTGCAATTCTGAAATTTTTTGCTTTTTCCTGCTCCTCTTAGCATGATAAAGAAGATTCAAAGAGAGTGAGATGCCAGCTCCTTTCATTCAGTCAGTAGCTTCAGTCATTTCTGGTATATGAATAACATGATGTTTTTCAATGGCAAAAATCAATGAATTTTGTAAATGCACAAACAGTAATTTCTCCGCATTGCAAGGTGCAATTCTGAAATTTTTTGCTTTTTCCTGCTCCTCTTAGCATGATAAAGAAGATTCAAAGAGAGTGAGATGCCAGCTCCTTTCATTCAGTCAGTAGCTTCAATCATTTCTGGACGTTTTTCAATGGCAAAAATCAATGAATATTGTAAATGCACAAACAATAATTTCTCCGCATTGCAAGGTGCAATTCTGAAATTTTTTGCTTTTTCCTGCTCCTCTTAGCATTATGAAGAAGATTCAAAGAGAGTGAGATGCCAGCTCCTTTCATTCAGTCAGTAGCTTCAAACATTTCTGGTATATGAATAACATGATGTTTTTCAATGGCAAAAATCAATGAATATTGTAAATGCACAAACAGTAATTTCTCCGCATTGCAAGGTGCAATTCTGAAATTTTTTGCTTTTTCCTGCTCCTCTTAGCATGATAAAGAAGATTCAACGAGAGTGAGATGCCAGCTCCTTTCGTTCAGTCAGTAGCTTCAATCATTTCTGGACGTTTTTCAATGGCAAAAATCATTGAATATTGTAAATGCACAAACAGTAATTTCTCTGCATTGCAAGGTGCAATTCTGAAATTTTTTACTTTTTCCTGCTCCTCTTAGCATGATAAAGAAGATTCAAAGAGAGTGAGATGCCAGCTCCTTTCATTCAGTCAGTAGCTTCAATCATTTCTGGTTTATGAATAACATGATGTTTTTCAATCGCAAAAATCAATGAATATTGTAAATGCACAAACAGTAATTTCTCCGCATTGCAAGGTGCAATTCTGAAATTTTTTGCTTTTTCCTGCTCCTCTTAGCATGATAAAGAAGATTCAAAGAGAGTGAGATGCCAGCTCCTTTCATTCAGTCAGTAGCTTCAATCATTTCTGGATGTTTTTCAATGGCAAAAATCAATGAATATTGTAAATGCACAAACAGTAATTTCTCCGCATTGCAAGGTGCAATTCTGAAATTTTTTGCTTTTTCCTGCTCCTCAGCATGATAAAGAAGATTCAAAGAGAGTGAGATGCCAGCTCCTTTCGTTCAGTCAGTAGCTTCAATCATTTCTGGACGTTTTTCAATGGCAAAAATCATTGAATATTGTAAATGCACAAACAGTAATTTCTCCGCATTGCAAGGTGCAATTCTGAAATTTTTTACTTTTTCCTGCTCCTCTTAGCATGATAAAGAAGATTCAAAGAGTGTGAGATGCCAGCTCCTTTCATTCAGTCAGTAGCTTCAATCATTTCTGGTATATGAATAACATGATGTTTTTCAATGGCAAAAATCAATGAATATTGTAAATGCACAAACAGTAATTTCTCCGCATTGCAAGGTGCAATTCTGAAATTTTTTGCTTTTTCCTGCTCCTCTTAGCATGATAAACAAGATTCAAAGAGAGTGAGATGCCAGCTCCTTTCATTCAGTCAGTAGCTTCAATCATTTCTGGTATATGAATAACATGATGTTTTTCAATGGCAAAAATCAATGAATATTGTAAAAGCACAAACAGTAATTTCTCCGCATTGCAAGGTGCAATTCTGAAATTTTTTGCTTCATCCTGCTCCTCTTAGCATGATAAAGAAGATTCAAAGAGAGTGAGATGCCAGCTCCTTTCATTCAGTCAGTAGCTTCAATCATTTCTGGTATATGAATAACATGATGTTTTTCAATGGCAAAAATCAATGAATATTGTAAATGCACAAACAGTAATTTCTCCGCATTGCAAGGTGCAATTCTGAAATTTTTTGCTTTATCCTGCTCCACTTAGCATGATAAAGAAGATTCAAAGAGAGTGAGATGCCAGCTCCTTTCATTCAGTCAGTAGCTTCAATCATTTCTGGAAGTTTTTCAATGGCAAAAATCAATGAATATTGTAAATGCACAAACAGTAATTTCTCCGCATTGCAAGGTGCAATTCTGAAATTTTTTGCTTTTTCCTGCTCCTCTTAGCATGATAAAGAAGATTCAAAGAGAGTGAGATGCCAGCTCCTTTCATTCAGTCAGTAGCTTCAATCATTTCTGGTATATGAATAACATGATGTTTTTCAATGGCAAAAATCAATGAATTTTGTAAATGCACAAACAGTAATTTCTCCGCATTGCAAGGTGCAATTCTGAAATTTTTGCTTTTTCCTGCTCCTCTTAGCATGATAAAGAAGATTCAAAGAGAGTGAGATGCCAGCTCCTTTCATTCAGTCAGTAGCTTCAATCATTTCTGGACGTTTTTCAATGGCAAAAATCAATGAATATTGTAAATGCACAAACAGTAATTTCTCCGCATTGCAAGGTGCAATTCTGAAATTTTTTGCTTTTTCCTGCTCCTCTTAGCATTATGAAGAAGATTCAAAGAGAGTGAGATGCCAGCTCCTTTCATTCAGTCAGTAGCTTCAAACATTTCTGGTATATGAATAACATGATGTTTTTCAATGGCAAAAATCAATGAATATTGTAAATGCACAAACAGTAATTTCTCCGCATTGCAAGGTGCAATTCTGAAATTTTTTGCTTTTTCCTGCTCCTCTTAGCATGGTAAAGAAGATTCAAAGAGAGTGAGATGCCAGCTCCTTTCGTTCAGTCAGTAGCTTCAATCATTTCTGGACGTTTTTCAATGGCAAAAATCATTGAATATTGTAAATGCACAAACAGTAATTTCTCCGCATTGCAAGGTGCAATTCTGAAATTTTTTGCTTTTTCCTGCTCCTCTTAGCATGATAAACAAGATTCAAAGAGAGTGAGATGCCAGCTCCTTTCGTTCAGTCAGTAGCTTCAATCATTTCTGGACGTTTTTCAATGGCAAAAATCAATGAATATTGTAAATGCACAAACAGTAATTTCTCCGCATTGCAAGGTGCAATTCTGAAATTTTTTGCTTTTTCCTGCTCCTCTTAGCATGATAAAGAAGATTCAAAGAGAGTGAGATGCCAGCTCCTTTTATTCAGTCAGTAGCTTCAAACATTTCTGGTATATGAATAACATGATGTTTTTCAATGGCAAAAATCAATGAATATTGTAAATGCACAAACAGTAATTTCTCCGCATTGCAAGGTGCAATTCTGAAATTCTTTGCTTTTTCCTGCTCCTCTTAGCATGATAAAGAAGATTCAAAGAGAGTGAGATGCCAGCTCCTTTCATTCAGTCGGTAGCTTCAATCATTTCTGGACGTTTTTCAATTGCAAAAATCAATGAATATTGTAAATGCACAAACAGTAATTTCTCCGCATTGCAAGATGCAATTCTGAAATTTTTTGCTTTTTCCTGCTCCTGTTAGCATGATAAAGAAGATTCAAAGAGAGTGAGATGCCAGCTCCTTTCATTCAGTCAGTAGCTTCAATCATTTCTGGACGTTTTTCAATGGCAAAAATCAATGAATATTGTAAATGCACAAACAGTAATTTCTCGGCATTGCAAGGTGCAATTCTGAAATTTTTTGCTTTTTCCTGCTCCTCTTAGCATGATAAAGAAGATTCAAAGAGAGTGAGATGCCAGCTCCTTTCATTCAGTCAGTAGCTTCAGTCATTTCTGGTATATGAATAACATGATGTTTTTCAATGGCAAAAATCAATGAATTTTGTAAATGCACAAACAGTAATTTCTCCGCATTGCAAGGTGCAATTCTGAAATTTTTTGCTTTTTCCTGCTCCTCTTAGCATGATAAAGAAGATTCAAAGAGAGTGAGATGCCAGCTCCTTTCATTCAGTCAGTAGCTTCAATCATTTCTGGACGTTTTTCAATGGCAAAAATCAATGAATATTGTAAATGCACAAACAATAATTTCTCCGCATTGCAAGGTGCAATTCTGAAATTTTTTGCTTTTTCCTGCTCCTCTTAGCATTATGAAGAAGATTCAAAGAGAGTGAGATGCCAGCTCCTTTCATTCAGTCAGTAGCTTCAAACATTTCTGGTATATGAATAACATGATGTTTTTCAATGGCAAAAATCAATGAATATTGTAAATGCACAAACAGTAATTTCTCCGCATTGCAAGGTGCAATTCTGAAATTTTTTGCTTTTTCCTGCTCCTCTTAGCATGATAAAGAAGATTCAACGAGAGTGAGATGCCAGCTCCTTTCGTTCAGTCAGTAGCTTCAATCATTTCTGGACGTTTTTCAATGGCAAAAATCATTGAATATTGTAAATGCACAAACAGTAATTTCTCTGCATTGCAAGGTGCAATTCTGAAAATTTTTTACTTTTTCCTGCTCCTCTTAGCATGATAAAGAAGATTCAAAGAGAGTGAGATGCCAGCTCCTTTCATTCAGTCAGTAGCTTCAATCATTTCTGGTTTATGAATAACATGATGTTTTTCAATCGCAAAAATCAATGAATATTGTAAATGCACAAACAGTAATTTCTCCGCATTGCAAGGTGCAATTCTGAAATTTTTTGCTTTTTCCTGCTCCTCTTAGCATGATAAAGAAGATTCAAAGAGAGTGAGATGCCAGCTCCTTTCATTCAGTCAGTAGCTTCAATCATTTCTGGATGTTTTTCAATGGCAAAAATCAATGAATATTGTAAATGCACAAACAGTAATTTCTCCGCATTGCAAGGTGCAATTCTGAAATTTTTTACTTTTTCCTGCTCCTCTTAGCATGATAAAGAAGATTCAAAGAGAGTGAGATGCCAGCTCCTTTCATTCAGTCAGTAGCTTCAATCATTTCTGGTATATGAATAACATGATGTTTTTCAATGGCAAAAATCAATGAATTTTGTAAATGCACAAACAGTAATTTCTCCACATTGCAAGGCGCAATTCTGAAATTTTTTGCTTTTTCCTGCTCCTCTTAGCATGATAAAGAAGATTCAAAGAGAGTGATTTTTGCCATTGAAAAACGTAGAGAAATGATTGAAGCTACTGACTGAATGAAAGGAGCTGGCATCTCACTCTCTTTGAATCTTCTTTATCATGCTAAGAGGAGCAGGAAAAAGCAAAAAATTTCAGAATTGCACCTTGCAATGCGGAGAAATTACTGTTTGTGCATTTACAA
Organism: Phyllobates terribilis; assembly: GCF_046119375.1. Lineage (NCBI taxonomy): Eukaryota > Metazoa > Chordata > Amphibia > Anura > Dendrobatidae > Phyllobates > Phyllobates terribilis. The sequence goes on along the minus strand of NW_027363200.1, from coordinate 1,281,549 downwards.
TATTCATTGATTTTTGCCATTGAAAAACATCATGTTATTCATATACCAGAAATGATTGAAGCTACTGACTGAATGAAAGGAGCTGGCATCTCACTCTCTTTGAATCTTCTTTATCATGCTAAGAGGAGCAGGAAAAAGCAAAAAATTTCAGAATTGCACCATGCAATGCGGAGAAATTACTGTTTGTGCATTTACAATATTCATTGATTTTTGCCATTGAAAAACATCATGTTATTCATATACCAGAAATGTTTGAAGCTACTGACTGAATGAAAGGAGCTGGAATCTCACTCTCTTTGAATCTTCTTTATCATGCTAAGAGGAGCAGGAAAAAGCAAAAAATTTCAGAATTGCACCTTGCAATGCGGAGAAATTACTGTTTGTGCATTTACAATATTCATTGATTTTTGCCATTGAAAAACGTCCAGAAATGATTGAAGCTACTGACTGAATGAAAGGAGCTGGCATCTCACTCTCTTTGAATCTTCTTTATCATGCTAAGAGGAGCAGGAAAAGGCAAAAAATTTCAGAATTGCACCTTGCAATGCGGAGAAATTACTGTTTGTGCATTTACAATATTCATTGATTTTTGCCATTGAAAAACATCATGTTATTCATATACCAGAAATGTTTGAAGCTACTGACTGAATGAAAGGAGCTAGCATCTCACTCTCTTTGAATCTTCTTTATCATGCTAAGAGGAGCAGGAAAAAGCAAAAAATTTCAGAATTGCACCTTGCAATGCGAATAAATTACTGTTTGTGCATTTACAATATTCATTGATTTTTGCCATTGAAAAACATCATGTTATTCATATACCAGAAATGATTGAAGCTACTGACTGAATGAAAGGAGCTGGCATCTCACTCTCTTTGAATCTTCTTTATCATGCTAAGAGGAGCAGGAAAAAGCAAAAAATTTCAGAATTGCACCTTGCAATGCGGAGAAATTACTGTTTGTGCATTTACAATATTCATTGATTTTTGCCATTGAAAAACATCATGTTATTCATATACCAGAAATGATTGAAGCTACTGACTGAATGAAAGGAGCTGGCATCTCACTCTCTTTGAATCTTCTTTATCATGCTAAGAGGAGCAGGAAAAAGCAAAAAATTTCAGAATTGCACCTCGCAATGCGGAGAAATTACTGTTTGTGCATTTACAATATTCATTGATTTTTGCCATTGAAAAACGTCCAGAAATGATTGAAGCTACTGACTGAATGAAAGGAGCTGGCATCTCACTCTCTTTGAATCTTCTTTATCATGCTAAGAGGAGCAGGAAAAAGCAAAAAATTTCAGAATTGCACCTTGCAATGCGGAGAAATTGCTGTTTGTGCATTTACAAAATTCATTGATTTTTGCCATTGAAAAACATCATGTTATTCATATACCAGAAATGTTTGAAGCTACTGACTGAATGAAAGGAGCTGGCATCTCACTCTCTTTGAATCTTCTTTATCATGCTAAGAGGAGCAGGAAAAAGCAAAAAATTTCAGAATTGCACCTTGCAATGCGGAGAAATTACTGTTTGTGCATTTACAATATTCATTGATTTTTGCCATTGAAAAACGTCCAGAAATGATTGAAGCTACTGACTGAATGAAAGGAGCTGGCATCTCACTCTCTTTGAATCTTCTTTATCATGCTAAGAGGAGCAGGAAAAAGCAAAAAATTTCAGAATTGCACCTTGCAATGCGGAGAAATTACTGTTTGTGCATTTACAATATACATTGATTTTTGCCATTGAAAAACGTCCAGAAATGATTGAAGCTACTGACTGAATGAAAGGAGCTGGCATCTCACTCTCTTTGAATGTTCTTTATCATGCTAAGAGGAGCAGGAAAAAGCAAAAAATTTCAGAATTGCACCTTGCAATGCGGAGAAATTACTGTTTGTGCATTTACAATATTAATTGATTTTTGCCGTTGAAAAACGTCCGGAAATGATTGAAGCTACTGACTGAATGAAAGGAGCTGGCATCTCACTCTCTTTGAATCTTCTTTATCATGCTAAGAGGAGCAGGAAAAAGCAAAAAATTTCAGAATTGCACCTTGCAATGCGGAGAAATTACTGTTTGTGCATTTACAATATTCATTGATTTTTGCCATTGAAAAACGTCCAGAAATGATTGAAGCTACTGACTGAATGAAAGGAGCTGGCATCTCACTCTCTTTGAATCTTCTTTATCATGCTAAGAGGAGCAGGAAAAAGCAAAAAATTTCAGAATTGCACCTTGCAATGCGGAGAAATTACTGTTTGTGCATTTACAATATTCATTGATTTTTGCCATTGAAAAACATCATGTTATTCATATACCAGAAATGATTGAAGCTACTGACTGAATGAAAGGAACTGGCATCTCACTCTCTTTGAATCTTCTTTATCATGCTAAGAGGAGCAGGAAAAAGCAAAAAATTTCAGAATTGCACCTTGCAATGCGGAGAAATTACTGTTTGTGCATTTACAATATTCATTGATATTTGCCATTGAAAAACGTCCAGAAATGTTTGTAGCTACTGACTGAATGAAAGGAGCTGGCATCTCACTCTCTTTGAATCTTCTTTATCATGCTAAGAGGAGCAGGAAAAAGCAAAAAATTTCAGAATTGCACCTTGCAATGCGGAGAAATTACTGTTTGTGCATTTACAATATTCATTGATTTTTGCCATTGAAAAACGTCCAGAAATGATTGAAGCTACTGACTGAATGAAAGGAGCTGGCATCTCACTCTCTTTGAATCTTCTTTACCATGCTAAGAGGAGCAGGCAAAAGCAAGAAATTTCAGAATTGCACCTTGCAATGCGGAGAAATTACTGTTTGTGCATTTACAATATTCATTGATTTTTGCCATTGAAAAACATCATGTTATTCATATACCAGAAATGTTTGAAGCTACTGACTGAATGAAAGGAGCTGGCATCTCACTCTCTTTGAATCTTCTTTATCATGCTAAGAGGAGCAGGAAAAAGCAAAAAATTTCAGAATTGCACCTTGCAATGCGGAGAAATTACTGTTTGTGCATTTACAATATTCATTGATTTTTGCCATTGAAAAACGTCCAGAAATGATTGAAGCTACTGACTGAATGAAAGGAGCTGGCATCTCACTCTCTTTGAATCTTCTTTATCATGCTAAGAGGAGCAGGAAAAAGCAAAAAATTTCAGAATTGCACCTTGCAATGCGGAGAAATTACTGTTTGTGCATTTACAATATTCATTGATTTTTGCCATTGAAAAACATCATGTTATTCATATACCAGAAATGATTGAAGCTACTGACTGAATGAAAGGAGCTGGCATCTCACTCTCTTTGAATCTTCTTTATCATGCTAAGAGGAGCAGGAAAAAGCAAAAAATTTCAGAATTGCACCTTGCAATGCGGAGAAATTACTGTTTGTGCATTTACAATATTCATTGATTTTTGCCATTGAAAAACATCATGTTATTCATATACCAGAAATGTTTGAAGCTACTGACTGAATGAAAGGAGCTGGCATCTCACTCTCTTTGAATCTTCTTTATCATGCTAAGAGGAGCAGGAAAAAGCAAAAAATTTCAGATTTGCACCTTGCAATGTGGAGAAATTACTGTTTGTGCATTTACAATATTCATTGATTTTTACCATTGAAAAACGTCCAGAAATGATTGAAGCTACTGACTGAATGAAAGTAGCTGGCATCTCACTCTCTTTGAATCTTCTTTATCATGCTAAGAGGAGCAGGAAAAAGCAAAAAATTTCAGACTTGCACCTTGCAATGCGGAGAAATTACTGTTTGTGCATTTACAATATTCATTGATTTTTGCCATTGAAAAACATCATGTTATTCATATACCAGAAATGTTTGAAGCTACTGACTGAATGAAAGGAGCTGGCATCTCACTCTCTTTGAATCTTCTTTATCATGCTAAGAGGAGCAGGAAAAAGCAAAAAATGTCAGAATTGCACCTTGCAATGCGGAGAAATTACTGTTTGTGCATTTACAATATTCATTGATTTTTGCCATTGAAAAACGTCCAGAAATGATTGAAGCTACTGACTGAATGAAAGGAGCTGGCATCTCACTCTCTTTGAATCTTCTTTATCATGCTAAGAGGAGCAGGAAAAAGCTAAAAATTTCAGAATTGCACCTTGCAATGCGGAGAAATTACTGTTTGTGCATTTACAATATTCATTGATTTTTGCCATTGAAAAACGTCCAGAAATGATTGAAGCTACCGGCTGAATGAAAGGAGCTGGCATCTCACTCTCTTTGAATCTTCTTTATCATGCTAAGAGGAGCAGGAAAAAGCAAAAAATTTCAGAATTGCACCTTGCAATGCGGAGAAATTACTGTTTGTGCATTTACAATATTCATTGATTTTTGCCATTGAAAAACATGTAATTCATATACCAGAAATGTTTGAAGCTACTGACTGAATGAAAGGAGCTGGCACCTCACTCTCTTTGAATCTTCTTTATCATGCTAAGAGGAGCGGGAAAAAGCAAAAAATTTCAGAATTGCACCTTGCAATGCGGAGAAATTACTGTTTGTGCATTTACAATATTCATTGATTTTTGCCATTGAAAAACGTCCAGAAATGATTGAAGGTACTGACTGAATGAAAGGAGCTGGCATCTCACTCTCTTTGAATCTTCTTTATCATGCTAAGAGGAGCAGGAAAAAGCAAAAAATTTCAGAATTGCACCTTGCAATGCGGAGAAATTACTGTTTGTGCATTTACAATATTCATTGATTTTTGCCATTGAAAAACGTCCAGAAATGATTGAAGCTACTGACTGAATGAAAGGAGCTGGCATCTCACTCTCTTTGAATCTTCTTTATCATGCTAAGAGGAGCAGGAAAAAGCAAAAAATTTCAGAATTGCACCTTGCAATGCGGAGAAATTACAGTTTGTGCATTTACAATATTCATTGATTTTTGCCATTGAGAAACGTCCAGAAATGATTGAAGCTACTGACTGAATGAAAGGAGCTGGCATCTCACTCTCTTTGAATCTTCTTTATCATGCTAAGAGGAACAGGAAAAAGCAAAAAATTTCAGAATTGCACCTTGCAATGCGGAGAAATTACTGTTTGTGCATTTACAATATTCATTGATTTTTGCCATTGAAAAACATCATGTTATTTATATACCAGAAATGTTTGAAGCTACTGACTGAATGAAAGGAGCTGGCATCTCACTCTCTTTGAATCTTCTTTATCATGCTAAGAGGAGCAGGAAAAAGCAAAAAATTTCAGAATTGCACCTTGCAATGTGGAGAAATTACTGTTTGTGCATTTACAATATTCATTGATTTTTACCATTGAAAAACGTCCAGAAATGATTGAAGCTACTGACTGAATGAAAGTAGCTGGCACCTCACTCTCTTTGAATCTTCTTTATCATGCTAAGAGGAGCAGGAAAAAGCAAAAAATTTCAGACTTGCACCTTGCAATGCGGAGAAATTACTGTTTGTGCATTTACAATATTCATTGATTTTTGCCATTGAAAAACATCATGTTATTCATATACCAGAAATGTTTGAAGCTACTGACTGAATGAAAGGAGCTGGCATCTCACTCTCTTTGAATCTTCTTTATCATGCTAAGAGGAGCAGGAAAAAGCAAAAAATTTCAGAATTGCACCTTGCAATGCGGAGAAATTACTGTTTGTGCATTTACAATATTCATTGATTTTTGCCATTGAAAAACATCATGTTATTCATATACAAGAAATGTTTGAAGCTACTGACTGAATGAAAGGAGCTGGCATCTCAATCTCTTTGAATCTTCTTTATCATGCTAAGAGGAGCAGGAAAAAGAAAAAAATTTCAGAATTGCACCTTGCAATGTGGAGAAATTACTGTTTGTGCATTTACAATATTCATTGATTTTTACCATTGAAAAACGTCCAGAAATGATTGAAGCTACTGACTGAATGAAAGTAGCTGGCATCTCACTCTCTTTGAATCTTCTTTATCATGCTAAGAGGAGCAGGAAAAAGCAAAAAATTTCAGACTTGCACCTTGCAATGCGGAGAAATTACTGTTTGTGCATTTACAATATTCATTGATTTTTGCCATTGAAAAACATCATGTTATTCATATACCAGAAATGTTTGAAGCTACTGACTGAATGAAAGGAGCTGGCATCTCACTCTCTTTGAATCTTCTTTATCATGCTAAGAGGAGCAGGAAAAAGCAAAAAATTTCAGAATTGCACCTTGCAATGCGGAGAAATTACTGTTTGTGCATTTACAATATTCATTGATTTTTGCCATTGAAAAACGTCCAGAAATGATTGAAGCTACTGACTGAATGAAAGGAGCTGGCATCTCACTCTCTTTGAATCTTCTTTATCATGCTAAGAGGAGCAGGAAAAAGCAAAAAATTTCAGAATTGCACCTTGCAATGGGGAGAAATTACTGTTTGTGCATTTACAATATTCATTGATTTTTGCCATTGAAAAATGTCCAGAAATGATTGAAGCTACTGACTGAATGAAAGGAGCTGGCATCTCACTCTCTTTGAATCTTCTTTATCATGCTAAGAGGAGCAGGAAAAAGCAAAAAATTTCAGAATTGCACCTTGCAATGCGGAGAAATTACTGTTTGTGCATTTACAATATTCATTGATTTTTGCCATTGAAAAACATGTTATTCATATACCAGAAATGTTTGAAGCTACTGACTGAATGAAAGGAGCTGGCACCTCACTCTCTTTGAATCTTCTTTATCATGCTAAGAGGAGCGGGAAAAAGCAAAAAATTTCAGAATTGCACCTTGCAATGCGGAGAAATTACTGTTTGTGCATTTACAATATTCATTGATTTTTGCCATTGAAAAACGTCCAGAAATGATTGAAGCTACTGACTGAATGAAAGGAGCTGGCATCTCACTCTCTTTGAATCTTCTTTATCATGCTAAGAGGAGCAGGAAAAAGCAAAAAATTTCAGAATTGCACCTTGCAATGCGGAGAAATTACAGTTTGTGCATTTACAATATTCATTGATTTTTGCCATTGAAAAACATCCAGAAATGATTGAAGCTACTGACTGAATGAAAGGAGCAGGCATCTCACTCTCTTTGAATCTTCTTTATCATGCTAAGAGGAGCAGGAAAAAGCAAAAAAATTTCAGAATTGCACCTTGCAATGCGGAGAAATTACTGTTTGTGCATTTACAATATTCATTGATTTTTGCCATTGAAAAACATCATGTTATTCATATACCAGAAATGTTTGAAGCTACTGACTGAATGAAAGGAGCTGGCATCTCACTCTCTTTGAATCTTCTTTATCATGCTAAGAGGAGCAGGAAAAAGCAAAAAATTTCAGAATTGCACCTTGCAATGTGGAGAAATTACTGTTTGTGCATTTACAATATTCATTGATTTTTACCATTGAAAAACGTCCAGAAATGATTGAAGCTACTGACTGAATGAAAGTAGCTGGCATCTCACTCTCTTTGAATCTTCTTTATCATGCTAAGAGGAGCAGGAAAAAGCAAAAAATTTCAGACTTGCACCTTGCAATGCGGAGAAATTACTGTTTGTGCATTTACAATATTCATTGATTTTTGCCATTGAAAAACATCATGTTATTCATATACCAGAAATGTTTGAAGCTACTGACTGAATGAAAGGAGCTGGCATCTCACTCTCTTTAAATCTTCTTTATCATGCTAAGAGGAGCAGGAAAAAGCAAAAAATTTCAGAATTGCACCTTGCAATGCGGAGAAATTACTGTTTGTGCATTTACAATATTCATTGATTTTTGCCATTGAAAAACATGTTATTCATATACCAGAAATGTTTGAAGCTACTGACTGAATGAAATTAGCTGGCATCTCACTCTCTTTGAATCTTCTTTATCATGCTAAGAGGAGCGGGAAAAAGCAAAAAATTTCAGAATTGCACCTTGCAATGCGGAGAAATTACTGTTTGTGCATTTACAATATTCATTGATTTTTGCCATTGAAAAACGTCCAGAAATGATTGAAGGTACTGACTGAATGAAAGGAGCTGGCATCTCACTCTCTTTGAATCTTCTTTATCATGCTAAGAGGAGCAGGAAAAAGCAAAAAATTTCAGAATTGCACCTTGCAATGCGGAGAAATTACTGTTTGTGCATTTGCAATATTCATTGATTTTTGCCATTGAAAAACGTCCAGAAATGATTGAAGCTACTGACTGAATGAAAGGAGCTGGCATCTCACTCTCTTTGAATCTTCTTTATCATGCTAAGAGGAGCAGGAAAAAGCAAAAAATTTCAGAATTGCACCTTGCAATGCGGAGAAATTACAGTTTGTGCATTTACAATATTCATTGATTTTTGCCATTGAAAAACATCCAGAAATGATTGAAGCTACTGACTGAATGAAAGGAGCTGGCATCTCACTCTCTTTGAATCTTCTTTATCATGCTAAGAGGAGCAGGAAAAAGCAAAAAATTTCAGAATTGCACCTTGCAATGCGGAGAAATTACTGTTTGTGCATTTACAATATTCATTGATTTTTGCCATTGAAAAACATCATGTTATTCATATACCAGAAATGTTTGAAGCTACTGACTGAATGAAAGGAGCTGGCATCTCACTCTCTTTGAATCTTCTTTATCATGCTAAGAGGAGCAGGAAAAAGCAAAAAATTTCAGAATTGCACCTTGCAATGTGGAGAAATTACTGTTTGTGCATTTACAATATTCATTGATTTTTACCATTGAAAAACGTCCAGAAATGATTGAAGCTACTGACTGAATGAAAGTAGCTGGCATCTCAATCTCTTTGAATCTTCTTTATCATGCTAAGAGGAGCAGGAAAAAGCAAAAAATTTCAGACTTGCACCTTGCAATGCGGAGAAATTACTGTTTGTGCATTTACAATATTCATTGATTTTTGCCATTGAAAAACATCATGTTAGTCATATACCAGAAATGTTTGAAGCTACTGACTGAATGAAAGGAGCTGGCATCTCACTCTCTTTGAATCTTCTTTATCATGCTAAGAGGAGCAGGAAAAAGCAAAAAATTTCAGAATTGCACCTTGCAATGCGGAGAAATTACTGTTTGTGCATTTACAATATTCATTGATTTTTGCCATTGAAAAACATCATGTTATTCATATACCAGAAATGTTTGAAGCTACTGACTGAATGAAAGGAGCTGGCATCTCACTCTCTTTGAATCTTCTTTATCATGCTAAGAGGAGCAGGAAAAAGCAAAAAATTTCAGAATTGCACCTTGCAATGTGGAGAAATTACTGTTTGTGCATTTACAATATTCATTGATTTTTACCATTGAAAAACGTCCAGAAATGATTGAAGCTACTGACTGAATGAAAGTAGCTGGCATCTCACTCTCTTTGAATCTTCTTTATCATGCTAAGAGGAGCAGGAAAAAGCAAAAAATTTCAGACTTGCACCTTGCAATGCGGAGAAATTACTGTTTGTGCATTTACAATATTCATTGATTTTTGCCATTGAAAAACATCATGTTATTCATATACCAGAAATGTTTGAAGCTACTGACTGAATGAAAGGAGCTGGCATCTCACTCTCTTTGAATCTTCTTTATCATGCTAAGAGGAGCAGGAAAAAGCAAAAAATTTCAGAATTGCACCTTGCAATGCGGAGAAATTACTGTTTGTGCATTTACAATATTCATTGATTTTTGCCATTGAAAAACGTCCAGAAATGATTGAAGCTACTGACTGAATGAAAGGAGCTGGCATCTCACTCTCTTTGAATCTTGTTTATCATGCTAAGAGGAGCAGGAAAAAGCAAAAAATTTCAGAATTGCACCTTGCAATGCGGAGAAATTACTGTTTGTGCATTTACAATATTCATTGATTTTTGCCATTGAAAAACGTCCAGAAATGATTGAAGCTACTGACTGAATGAAAGGAGCTGGCATCTCACTCTCTTTGAATCTTCTTTATCATGCTAAGAGGAGCAGGAAAAAGCAAAAAATTTCAGAATTGCACCTTGCAATGCGGAGAAATTACTGTTTGTGCATTTACAATATTCATTGATTTTTGCCATTGAAAAACATCATGTTATTCATATACCAGAAATGATTGAAGCTACTGACTGAATGAAAGGAGCTGGCATCTCACTCTCTTTGAATCTTCTTTATCATGCTAAGAGGAGCAGGAAAAAGTAAAAAATTTCAGAATTGCACCTTGCAATGCGGAGAAATTACTGTTTGTGCATTTATAATATTCAATGATTTTTGCCATTGAAAAATGTCCAGAAATGATTGAAGCTACTGACTGAACGAAAGGAGCTGGCATCTCACTCTCTTTGAATCTTCTTTATCATGCTAAGAGGAGCAGGAAAAAGCAAAAAATTTCAGAATTGCACCTTGCAATGCGGAGAAATTACTGTTTGTGCATTTACAATATTCATTGATTTTTGCCATTGAAAAACGTCCAGAAATGATTGAAGCTACTGACTGAATGAAAGTAGCTGGCATCTCACTCTCTTTGAATCTTCTTTATCATGCTAAGAGGAGCAGGAAAAAGCAAAAAATTTCAGACTTGCACCTTGCAATGCGGAGAAATTACTGTTTGTGCATTTACAATATTCATTGATTTTTGCCATTGAAAAACATCATGTTATTCATATACCAGAAATGTTTGAAGCTACTGACTGAATGAAAGGAGCTGGCATCTCACTCTCTGAATCTTCTTTATCATGCTAAGAGGAGCAGGAAAAAGCAAAAAATTTCAGAATTGCACCTTGCAATGCGGAGAAATTACTGTTTGTGCATTTACAATATTCATTGATTTTTGCCATTGAAAAACATGTTATTCATATACCAGAAATGTTTGAAGCTACTGACTGAATGAAAGGAGCTGGCACCTCACTCTCTTTGAATCTTCTTTATCATGCTAAGAGGAGCGGGAAAAAGCAAAAAATTTCAGAATTGCACCTTGCAATGCGGAGAAATTACTGTTTGTGCATTTACAATATTCATTGATTTTTGCCATTGAAAAACGTCCAGAAATGATTGAAGGTACTGACTGAATGAAAGGAGCTGGCATCTCACTCTCTTTGAATCTTCTTTATCATGCTAAGAGGAGCAGGAAAAAGCAAAAAATTTCAGAATTGCACCTTGCAATGCGGAGAAATTACTGTTTGTGCATTTACAATATTAATTGATTTTTGCCATTGAAAAACGTCCAGAAATGATTGAAGCTACTGACTGAATGAAAGGAGCTGGCATCTCACTCTCTTTGAATCTTCTTTATCATGCTAAGAGGAGCAGGAAAAAGCAAAAAATTTCAGAATTGCACCTTGCAATGCGGAGAAATTACAGTTTGTGCATTTACAATATTCATTGATTTTTGCCATTGAAAAACATCCAGAAATGATTGAAGCTACTGACTGAATGAAAGGAGCTGGCATCTCACTCTCTTTGAATCTTCTTTATCATGCTAAGAGGAGCAGGAAAAAGCAAAAAATTTCAGAATTGCACCTTGCAATGCGGAGAAATTACTGTTTGTGCATTTACAATATTCATTGATTTTTGCCATTGAAAAACATCATGTTATTCATATACCAGAAATGTTTGAAGCTACTGACTGAATGAAAGGAGCTGGCATCTCACTCTCTTTGAATCTTCTTTATCATGCTAAGAGGAGCAGGAAAAAGCAAAAAATTTCAGAATTGCACCTTGCAATGTGGAGAAATTACTGTTTGTGCATTTACAATATTCATTGATTTTTACCATTGAAAAACGTCCAGAAATGATTGAAGCTACTGACTGAATGAAAGTAGCTGGCATCTCACTCTCTTTGAATCTTCTTTATCATGCTAAGAGGAGCAGGAAAAAGCAAAAAATTTCAGACTTGCACCTTGCAATGCGGAGAAATTACTGTTTGTGCATTTACAATATTCATTGATTTTTGCCATTGAAAAACATCATGTTATTCATATACCAGAAATGTTTGAAGCTACTGACTGAATGAAAGGAGCTGGCATCTCACTCTCTTTGAATCTTCTTTATCATGCTAAGAGGAGCAGGAAAAAGCAAAAAATTTCAGAATTGCACCTTGCAATGCGGAGAAATTACTGTTTGTGCATTTACAATATTCATTGATTTTTGCCATTGAAAAACATCATGTTATTCATATACCAGAAATGTTTGAAGCTACTGACTGAATGAAAGGAGCTGGCATCTCACTCTCTTTGAATCTTCTTTATCATGCTAAGAGGAGCAGGAAAAAGCAAAAAATTTCAGAATTGCACCTTGCAATGTGGAGAAATTACTGTTTGTGCATTTACAATATTCATTGATTTTTACCATTGAAAAACGTCCAGAAATGATTGAAGCTACTGACTGAATGAAAGGAGCTGGCATCTCACTCTCTTTGAATCTTCTTTATCATGCTAAGAGGAGCAGGAAAAAGCAAAAAATTTCAGACTTGCACCTTGCAATGCGGAGAAATTACTGTTTGTGCATTTACAATATTCATTGATTTTTGCCATTGAAAAACATCATGTTATTCATATACCAGAAATGTTTGAAGCTACTGACTGAATGAAAGGAGCTGGCATCTCACTCTCTTTGAATCTTCTTTATCATGCTAAGAGGAGCAGGAAAAAGCAAAAAATTTCAGAATTGCACCTTGCAATGCGGAGAAATTACTGTTTGTGCATTTACAATATTCATTGATTTTTGCCATTGAAAAACGTCCAGAAATGATTGAAGCTACTGACTGAATGAAAGGAGCTGGCATCTCACTCTCTTTGAATCTTGTTTATCATGCTAAGAGGAGCAGGAAAAAGCAAAAAATTTCAGAATTGCACCTTGCAATGCGGAGAAATTACTGTTTGTGCATTTACAATATTCATTGATTTTTGCCATTGAAAAACGTCCAGAAATGATTGAAGCTACTGACTGAATGAAAGGAGCTGGCATCTCACTCTCTTTGAATCTTCTTTATCATGCTAAGAGGAGCAGGAAAAAGCAAAAAATTTCAGAATTGCACCTTGCAATGCGGAGAAATTACTGTTTGTGCATTTACAATATTCATTGATTTTTGCCATTGAAAAACATCATGTTATTCATATACCAGAAATGATTGAAGCTACTGACTGAATGAAAGGAGCTGGCATCTCACTCTCTTTGAATCTTCTTTATCATGCTAAGAGGAGCAGGAAAAAGTAAAAAATTTCAGAATTGCACCTTGCAATGCGGAGAAATTACTGTTTGTGCATTTATAATATTCAATGATTTTTGCCATTGAAAAACGTCCAGAAATGATTGAAGCTACTGACTGAACGAAAGGAGCTGGCATCTCACTCTCTTTGAATCTTCTTTATCATGCTAAGAGGAGCAGGAAAAAGCAAAAAATTTCAGACTTGCACCTTGCAATGCGGAGAAATTACTGTTTGTGCATTTACAATATTCATTGATTTTTGCCATTGAAAAACGTCCACAAATGATTGAAGCTACTGACTGAATGAAAGGAGCTGGCATCTCACTCTCTTTGAATCTTCTTTATCATGCTAAGTGGAGCAGGAAAAAGCAAAAAATTTCAGAATTGCACCTTGCAATGCGGAGAAATTACTGTTTGTGCATTTACAATATTCATTGATTTTTGCCATTGAAAAACATCATGTTATTCATATACCAGAAATGTTTGAAGCTACTGACTGAATGAAAGGAGCTGGCACCTCACTCTCTTTGAATCTTCTTTATCATGCTAAGAGGAGAGGGAAAAAGCAAAAAATTTCAGAATTGCACCTTGCAATGCGGAGAAATTACTGTTTGTGCATTTACAATATTCATTGATTTTTGCCATTGAAAAACGTCCAGAAATGATTGAAGGTACTGACTGAATGAAAGGAGCTGGCATCTCACTCTCTTTGAATCTTCTTTATCATGCTAAGAGGAGCAGGAAAAAGCAAAAAATTTCAGAATTGCACCTTGCAATGCGGAGAAATTACAGTTTGTGCATTTACAATATTCATTGATTTTTGCCATTGAAAAACATCCAGAAATGATTGAAGCTACTGACTGAATGAAAGTAGCTGGCATCTCACTCTCTTTGAATCTTCTTTATCATGCTAAGAGGAGCAGGAAAAAGCAAAAAATTTCAGACTTGCACCTTGCAATGCGGAGAAATTACTGTTTGTGCATTTACAATATTCATTGATTTTTGCCATTGAAAAACATCATGTTATTCATATACCAGAAATGTTTGAAGCTACTGACTGAATGAAAGGAGCTGGCATCTCACTCTCTTTGAATCTTCTTTATCATGCTAAGAGGAGCAGGAAAAAGCAAAAAATTTCAGAATTGCACCTTGCAATGCGGAGAAATTACTGTTTGTGCATTTACAATATTCATTGATTTTTGCCATTGAAAAACATCATGTTATTCATATACCAGAAATGTTTGAAGCTACTGACTGAATGAAAGGAGCTGGCATCTCACTCTCTTTGAATCTTCTTTATCATGCTAAGAGGAGCAGGAAAAAGCAAAAAATTTCAGAATTGCACCTTGCAATGTGGAGAAATTACTGTTTGTGCATTTACAATATTCATTGATTTTTACCATTGAAAAACGTCCAGAAATGATTGAAGCTACTGACTGAATGAAAGGAGCTGGCATCTCACTCTCTTTGAATCTTCTTTATCATGCTAAGAGGAGCAGGAAAAAGCAAAAAATTTCAGACTTGCACCTTGCAATGCGGAGAAATTACTGTTTGTGCATTTACAATATTCATTGATTTTTGCCATTGAAAAACATCATGTTATTCATATACCAGAAATGTTTGAAGCTACTGACTGAATGAAAGGAGCTGGCATCTCACTCTCTTTGAATCTTCTTTATCATGCTAAGAGGAGCAGGAAAAAGCAAAAAATTTCAGAATTGCACCTTGCAATGCGGAGAAATTACTGTTTGTGCATTTACAATATTCATTGATTTTTGCCATTGAAAAACGTCCAGAAATGATTGAAGCTACTGACTGAATGAAAGGAGCTGGCATCTCACTCTCTTTGAATCTTGTTTATCATGCTAAGAGGAGCAGGAAAAAGCAAAAAATTTCAGAATTGCACCTTGCAATGCGGAGAAATTACTGTTTGTGCATTTACAATATTCATTGATTTTTGCCATTGAAAAACGTCCAGAAATGATTGAAGCTACTGACTGAATGAAAGGAGCTGGCATCTCACTCTCTTTGAATCTTCTTTATCATGCTAAGAGGAGCAGGAAAAAGCAAAAAATTTCAGAATTGCACCTTGCAATGCGGAGAAATTACTGTTTGTGCATTTACAATATTCATTGATTTTTGCCATTGAAAAACATCATGTTATTCATATACCAGAAATGATTGAAGCTACTGACTGAATGAAAGGAGCTGGCATCTCACTCTCTTTGAATCTTCTTTATCATGCTAAGAGGAGCAGGAAAAAGTAAAAAATTTCAGAATTGCACCTTGCAATGCGGAGAAATTACTGTTTGTGCATTTATAATATTCAATGATTTTTGCCATTGAAAAACGTCCAGAAATGATTGAAGCTACTGACTGAATGAAAGGAGCTGGCATCTCACTCTCTTTGAATCTTCTTTATCATGCTAAGAGGAGCAGGAAAAAGCAAAAAATTTCAGAATTGCACCTTGCAATGCGGAGAAATTACTGTTTGTGCATTTACAATATTCATTGATTTTTGCCATTGAAAAACATCATGTTATTCATATACCAGAAATGATTGAAGCTACTGACTGAATGAAAGGAGCTGGCATCTCACTCTCTTTGAATCTTCTTTATCATGCTAAGAGGAGCAGGAAAAAGTAAAAAATTTCAGAATTGCACCTTGCAATGCGGAGAAATTACTGTTTGTGCATTTATAATATTCAATGATTTTTGCCATTGAAAAACGTCCAGAAATGATTGAAGCTACTGACTGAACGAAAGGAGCTGGCATCTCACTCTCTTTGAATCTTCTTTATCATGCTAAGAGGAGCAGGAAAAAGCAAAAAATTTCAGACTTGCACCTTGCAATGCGGAGAAATTACTGTTTGTGCATTTACAATATTCATTGATTTTTGCCATTGAAAAACGTCCACAAATGATTGAAGCTACTGACTGAATGAAAGGAGCTGGCATCTCACTCTCTTTGAATCTTCTTTATCATGCTAAGTGGAGCAGGAAAAAGCAAAAAATTTCAGAATTGCACCTTGCAATGCGGAGAAATTACTGTTTGTGCATTTACAATATTCATTGATTTTTGCCATTGAAAAACATCATGTTATTCATATACCAGAAATGTTTGAAGCTACTGACTGAATGAAAGGAGCTGGCACCTCACTCTCTTTGAATCTTCTTTATCATGCTAAGAGGAGCGGGAAAAAGCAAAAAATTTCAGAATTGCACCTTGCAATGCGGAGAAATTACTGTTTGTGCATTTACAATATTCATTGATTTTTGCCATTGAAAAACGTCCAGAAATGATTGAAGGTACTGACTGAATGAAAGGAGCTGGCATCTCACTCTCTTTGAATCTTCTTTATCATGCTAAGAGGAGCAGGAAAAAGCAAAAAATTTCAGAATTGCACCTTGCAATGCGGAGAAATTACAGTTTGTGCATTTACAATATTCATTGATTTTTGCCATTGAAAAACATCCAGAAATGATTGAAGCTACTGACTGAATGAAAGTAGCTGGCATCTCACTCTCTTTGAATCTTCTTTATCATGCTAAGAGGAGCAGGAAAAAGCAAAAAATTTCAGACTTGCACCTTGCAATGCGGAGAAATTACTGTTTGTGCATTTACAATATTCATTGATTTTTGCCATTGAAAAACATCATGTTATTCATATACCAGAAATGTTTGAAGCTACTGACTGAATGAAAGGAGCTGGCATCTCACTCTCTTTGAATCTTCTTTATCATGCTAAGAGGAGCAGGAAAAAGCAAAAAATTTCAGAATTGCACCTTGCAATGCGGAGAAATTACTGTTTGTGCATTTACAATATTCATTGATTTTTGCCATTGAAAAACATCATGTTATTCATATACCAGAAATGTTTGAAGCTACTGACTGAATGAAAGGAGCTGGCATCTCACTCTCTTTGAATCTTCTTTATCATGCTAAGAGGAGCAGGAAAAAGCAAAAAATTTCAGAATTGCACCTTGCAATGTGGAGAAATTACTGTTTGTGCATTTACAATATTCATTGATTTTTACCATTGAAAAACGTCCAGAAATGATTGAAGCTACTGACTGAATGAAAGGAGCTGGCATCTCACTCTCTTTGAATCTTCTTTATCATGCTAAGAGGAGCAGGAAAAAGCAAAAAATTTCAGACTTGCACCTTGCAATGCGGAGAAATTACTGTTTGTGCATTTACAATATTCATTGATTTTTGCCATTGAAAAACATCATGTTATTCATATACCAGAAATGTTTGAAGCTACTGACTGAATGAAAGGAGCTGGCATCTCACTCTCTTTGAATCTTTTTTATCATGCTAAGAGGAGCAGGAAAAAGCAAAAAATTTCAGAATTGCACCTTGCAATGCGGAGAAATTACTGTTTGTGCATTTACAATATTCATTGATTTTTGCCATTGAAAAACGTCCAGAAATGATTGAAGCTACTGACTGAATGAAAGGAGCTGGCATCTCACTCTCTTTGAATCTTGTTTATCATGCTAAGAGGAGCAGGAAAAAGCAAAAAATTTCAGAATTGCACCTTGCAATGCGGAGAAATTACTGTTTGTGCATTTACAATATTCATTGATTTTTGCCATTGAAAAACGTCCAGAAATGATTGAAGCTACTGACTGAATGAAAGGAGCTGGCATCTCACTCTCTTTGAATCTTCTTTATCATGCTAAGAGGAGCAGGAAAAAGCAAAAAATTTCAGAATTGCACCTTGCAATGCGGAGAAATTACTGTTTGTGCATTTACAATATTCATTGATTTTTGCCATTGAAAAACATCATGTTATTCATATACCAGAAATGTTTGAAGCTACTGACTGAATGAAAGGAGCTGGCATCTCACTCTCTTTGAATCTTCTTTATCATGCTAAGAGGAGCAGGAAAAAGCAAAAAATTTCAGAATTGCACCTTGCAATGTGGAGAAATTACTGTTTGTGCATTTACAATATTCATTGATTTTTACCATTGAAAAACGTCCAGAAATGATTGAAGCTACTGACTGAATGAAAGGAGCTGGCATCTCACTCTCTTTGAATCTTCTTTATCATGCTAAGAGGAGCAGGAAAAAGCAAAAAATTTCAGACTTGCACCTTGCAATGCGGAGAAATTACTGTTTGTGCATTTACAATATTCATTGATTTTTGCCATTGAAAAACATCATGTTATTCATATACCAGAAATGTTTGAAGCTACTGACTGAATGAAAGGAGCTGGCATCTCACTCTCTTTGAATCTTCTTTATCATGCTAAGAGGAGCAGGAAAAAGCAAAAAATTTCAGAATTGCACCTTGCAATGCGGAGAAATTACTGTTTGTGCATTTACAATATTCATTGATTTTTGCCATTGAAAAACGTCCAGAAATGATTGAAGCTACTGACTGAATGAAAGGAGCTGGCATCTCACTCTCTTTGAATCTTGTTTATCATGCTAAGAGGAGCAGGAAAAAGCAAAAAATTTCAGAATTGCACCTTGCAATGCGGAGAAATTACTGTTTGTGCATTTACAATATTCATTGATTTTTGCCATTGAAAAACGTCCAGAAATGATTGAAGCTACTGACTGAATGAAAGGAGCTGGCATCTCACTCTCTTTGAATCTTCTTTATCATGCTAAGAGGAGCAGGAAAAAGCAAAAAATTTCAGAATTGCACCTTGCAATGCGGAGAAATTACTGTTTGTGCATTTACAATATTCATTGATTTTTGCCATTGAAAAACATCATGTTATTCATATACCAGAAATGATTGAAGCTACTGACTGAATGAAAGGAGCTGGCATCTCACTCTCTTTGAATCTTCTTTATCATGCTAAGAGGAGCAGGAAAAAGTAAAAAATTTCAGAATTGCACCTTGCAATGCGGAGAAATTACTGTTTGTGCATTTATAATATTCAATGATTTTTGCCATTGAAAAACGTCCAGAAATGATTGAAGCTACTGACTGAATGAAAGGAGCTGGCATCTCACTCTCTTTGAATCTTCTTTATCATGCTAAGAGGAGCAGGAAAAAGCAAAAAATTTCAGAATTGCACCTTGCAATGCGGAGAAATTACTGTTTGTGCATTTACAATATTCATTGATTTTTGCCATTGAAAAACATCATGTTATTCATATACCAGAAATGATTGAAGCTACTGACTGAATGAAAGGAGCTGGCATCTCACTCTCTTTGAATCTTCTTTATCATGCTAAGAGGAGCAGGAAAAAGTAAAAAATTTCAGAATTGCACCTTGCAATGCGGAGAAATTACTGTTTGTGCATTTATAATATTCAATGATTTTTGCCATTGAAAAACGTCCAGAAATGATTGAAGCTACTGACTGAACGAAAGGAGCTGGCATCTCACTCTCTTTGAATCTTCTTTATCATGCTAAGAGGAGCAGGAAAAAGCAAAAAATTTCAGACTTGCACCTTGCAATGCGGAGAAATTACTGTTTGTGCATTTACAATATTCATTGATTTTTGCCATTGAAAAACGTCCACAAATGATTGAAGCTACTGACTGAATGAAAGGAGCTGGCATCTCACTCTCTTTGAATCTTCTTTATCATGCTAAGTGGAGCAGGAAAAAGCAAAAAATTTCAGAATTGCACCTTGCAATGCGGAGAAATTACTGTTTGTGCATTTACAATATTCATTGATTTTTGCCATTGAAAAACATCATGTTATTCATATACCAGAAATGTTTGAAGCTACTGACTGAATGAAAGGAGCTGGCACCTCACTCTCTTTGAATCTTCTTTATCATGCTAAGAGGAGCGGGAAAAAGCAAAAAATTTCAGAATTGCACCTTGCAATGCGGAGAAATTACTGTTTGTGCATTTACAATATTCATTGATTTTTGCCATTGAAAAACGTCCAGAAATGATTGAAGGTACTGACTGAATGAAAGGAGCTGGCATCTCACTCTCTTTGAATCTTCTTTATCATGCTAAGAGGAGCAGGAAAAAGCAAAAAATTTCAGAATTGCACCTTGCAATGCGGAGAAATTACAGTTTGTGCATTTACAATATTCATTGATTTTTGCCATTGAAAAACATCCAGAAATGATTGAAGCTACTGACTGAATGAAAGTAGCTGGCATCTCACTCTCTTTGAATCTTCTTTATCATGCTAAGAGGAGCAGGAAAAAGCAAAAAATTTCAGACTTGCACCTTGCAATGCGGAGAAATTACTGTTTGTGCATTTACAATATTCATTGATTTTTGCCATTGAAAAACATCATGTTATTCATATACCAGAAATGTTTGAAGCTACTGACTGAATGAAAGGAGCTGGCATCTCACTCTCTTTGAATCTTCTTTATCATGCTAAGAGGAGCAGGAAAAAGCAAAAAATTTCAGAATTGCACCTTGCAATGCGGAGAAATTACTGTTTGTGCATTTACAATATTCATTGATTTTTGCCATTGAAAAACATCATGTTATTCATATACCAGAAATGTTTGAAGCTACTGACTGAATGAAAGGAGCTGGCATCTCACTCTCTTTGAATCTTCTTTATCATGCTAAGAGGAGCAGGAAAAAGCAAAAAATTTCAGAATTGCACCTTGCAATGTGGAGAAATTACTGTTTGTGCATTTACAATATTCATTGATTTTTACCATTGAAAAACGTCCAGAAATGATTGAAGCTACTGACTGAATGAAAGGAGCTGGCATCTCACTCTCTTTGAATCTTCTTTATCATGCTAAGAGGAGCAGGAAAAAGCAAAAAATTTCAGACTTGCACCTTGCAATGCGGAGAAATTACTGTTTGTGCATTTACAATATTCATTGATTTTTGCCATTGAAAAACATCATGTTATTCATATACCAGAAATGTTTGAAGCTACTGACTGAATGAAAGGAGCTGGCATCTCACTCTCTTTGAATCTTTTTTATCATGCTAAGAGGAGCAGGAAAAAGCAAAAAATTTCAGAATTGCACCTTGCAATGCGGAGAAATTACTGTTTGTGCATTTACAATATTCATTGATTTTTGCCATTGAAAAACGTCCAGAAATGATTGAAGCTACTGACTGAATGAAAGGAGCTGGCATCTCACTCTCTTTGAATCTTGTTTATCATGCTAAGAGGAGCAGGAAAAAGCAAAAAATTTCAGAATTGCACCTTGCAATGCGGAGAAATTACTGTTTGTGCATTTACAATATTCATTGATTTTTGCCATTGAAAAACGTCCAGAAATGATTGAAGCTACTGACTGAATGAAAGGAGCTGGCATCTCACTCTCTTTGAATCTTCTTTATCATGCTAAGAGGAGCAGGAAAAAGCAAAAAATTTCAGAATTGCACCTTGCAATGCGGAGAAATTACTGTTTGTGCATTTACAATATTCATTGATTTTTGCCATTGAAAAACATCATGTTATTCATATACCAGAAATGATTGAAGCTACTGACTGAATGAAAGGAGCTTGCATCTCACTCTCTTTGAATCTTCTTTATCATGCTAAGAGGAGCAGGAAAAAGTAAAAAATTTCAGAATTGCACCTTGCAATGCGGAGAAATTGCTGTTTGTGAATTTATAATATTCAATGATTTTTGCCATTGAAAAACGTCCAGAAATGATTGAAGCTACTGACTGAACGAAAGGAGCTGGCATCTCACTCTCTTTGAATCTTCTTTATCATGCTAAGAGGAGCAGGAAAAAGCAAAAAATTTCAGAATTGCACCTTGCAATGCGGAGAAATTACTGTTTGTGCATTTACAATATTCATTGATTTTTGCAATTGAAAAACGTCCACAAATGATTGAAGCTACTGACTGAATGAAAGGAGCTGGCATCTCACTCTCTTTGAATCTTTTTTATCATGCTAAGTGGAGCAGGAAAAAGCAAAAAATTTCAGAATTGCACCTTGCAATGCGGAGAAATTACTGTTTGTGCATTTACAATATTCATTGATTTTTGCCATTGAAAAACATCATGTTATTCATATACCAGAAATGTTTGAAGCTACTGACTGAATGAAAGGAGCTGGCACCTCACTCTCTTTGAATCTTCTTTATCATGCTAAGAGGAGCGGGAAAAAGCAAAAAATTTCAGAATTGCACCTTGCAATGCGGAGAAATTACTGTTTGTGCATTTACAATATTCATTGATTTTTGCCATTGAAAAACGTCCAGAAATGATTGAAGGTACTGACTGAATGAAAGGAGCTGGCATCTCACTCTCTTTGAATCTTCTTTATCATGCTAAGAGGAGCAGGAAAAAGCAAAAAATTTCAGAATTGCACCTTGCAATGCGGAGAAATTACAGTTTGTGCATTTACAATATTCATTGATTTTTGCCATTGAAAAACATCCAGAAATGATTGAAGCTACTGACTGAATGAAAGGAGCTGGCATCTCACTCTCTTTGAATCTTCTTTATCATGCTAAGAGGAGCAGGAAAAAGCAAAAAATTTCAGAATTGCACCTTGCAATGCGGAGAAATTACTGTTTGTGCATTTACAATATTCATTGATTTTTGCCATTGAAAAACATCATGTTATTCATATACCAGAAATGTTTGAAGCTACTGACTGAATGAAAGGAGCTGGCATCTCACTCTCTTTGAATCTTCTTTATCATGCTAAGAGGAGCAGGAAAAAGCAAAAAATTTCAGAATTGCACCTTGCAATGTGGAGAAATTACTGTTTGTGCATTTACAATATTCATTGATTTTTACCATTGAAAAACGTCCAGAAATGATTGAAGCTACTGACTGAATGAAAGTAGCTGGCATCTCACTCTCTTTGAATCTTCTTTATCATGCTAAGTGGAGCAGGAAAAAGCAAAAAATTTCAGACTTGCACCTTGCAATGCGGAGAAATTACTGTTTGTGCATTTACAATATTCATTGATTTTTGCCATTGAAAAACATCATGTTATTCATATACCAGAAATGTTTGAAGCTACTGACTGAATGAAAGGAGCTGGCATCTCACTCTCTTTGAATCTTCTTTATCATGCTAAGAGGAGCAGGAAAAAGCAAAAAATTTCAGAATTGCACCTTGCAATGCGGAGAAATTACTGTTTGTGCATTTACAATATTCATTGATTTTTGCCATTGAAAAACATCATGTTATTCATATACCAGAAATGTTTGAAGCTACTGACTGAATGAAAGGAGCTGGCATCTCACTCTCTTTGAATCTTCTTTATCATGCTAAGAGGAGCAGGAAAAAGCAAAAAATTTCAGAATTGCACCTTGCAATGTGGAGAAATTACTGTTTGTGCATTTACAATATTCATTGATTTTTACCATTGAAAAACGTCCAGAAATGATTGAAGCTACTGACTGAATGAAAGGAGCTGGCATCTCACTCTCTTTGAATCTTCTTTATCATGCTAAGAGGAGCAGGAAAAAGCAAAAAATTTCAGACTTGCACCTTGCAATGCGGAGAAATTACTGTTTGTGCATTTACAATATTCATTGATTTTTGCCATTGAAAAACATCATGTTATTCATATACCAGAAATGTTTGAAGCTACTGACTGAATGAAAGGAGCTGGCATCTCACTCTCTTTGAATCTTCTTTATCATGCTAAGAGGAGCAGGAAAAAGCAAAAAATTTCAGAATTGCACCTTGCAATGCGGAGAAATTACTGTTTGTGCATTTACAATATTCATTGATTTTTGCCATTGAAAAACGTCCAGAAATGATTGAAGCTACTGACTGAATGAAAGGAGCTGGCATCTCACTCTCTTTGAATCTTGTTTATCATGCTAAGAGGAGCAGGAAAAAGCAAAAAATTTCAGAATTGCACCTTGCAATGCGGAGAAATTACTGTTTGTGCATTTACAATATTCATTGATTTTTGCCATTGAAAAACGTCCAGAAATGATTGAAGCTACTGACTGAATGAAAGGAGCTGGCATCTCACTCTCTTTGAATCTTCTTTATCATGCTAAGAGGAGCAGGAAAAAGCAAAAAATTTCAGAATTGCACCTTGCAATGCGGAGAAATTACTGTTTGTGCATTTACAATATTCATTGATTTTTGCCATTGAAAAACATCATGTTATTCATATACCAGAAATGATTGAAGCTACTGACTGAATGAAAGGAGCTGGCATCTCACTCTCTTTGAATCTTCTTTATCATGCTAAGAGGAGCAGGAAAAAGTAAAAAATTTCAGAATTGCACCTTGCAATGCGGAGAAATTACTGTTTGTGCATTTATAATATTCAATGATTTTTGCCATTGAAAAACGTCCAGAAATGATTGAAGCTACTGACTGAACGAAAGGAGCTGGCATCTCACTCTCTTTGAATCTTCTTTATCATGCTAAGAGGAGCTGGAAAAAGCAAAAAATTTCAGAATTGCACCTTGCAATGCGGAGAAATTACTGTTTGTGCCTTTACAATATTCATTGATTTTTGCCATTGAAAAACGTCCAGAAATGATTGAAGCTACTGACTGAATGAAAGGAGCTGGCATCTCACTCTCTTTGAATCTTCTTTATCATGCTAAGTGGAGCAGGAAAAAGCAAAAAATTTCAGAATTGCACCTTGCAATGCGGAGAAATTACTGTTTGTGCATTTACAATATTCATTGATTTTTGCCATTGAAAAACATCATGTTATTCATATACCAGAAATGTTTGAAGCTACTGACTGAATGAAAGGAGCTGACATCTCACTCTCTTTGAATCTTCTTTATCATGCTAAGAGGAGCAGGAAAAAGCAAAAAATTTCAGAATTGCACCTTGCAATGCGGAGAAATTACTGTTTGTGCATTTACAATATTCATTGATTTTTGCCATTGAAAAACGTCCAGAAATGATTGAAGCTACTGACTGAATGAAAGGAGCTGGCATCTCACTCTCTTTGAATCTTCTTTATCATGCTAAGAGGAGCAGGAAAAAGCAAAAAATTTCAGAATTGCAAATTGCAATGCGGAGAAATTACTGTTTGTGCATTTACAATATTCATTGATTTTTGCCATTGAAAAACATCATGTTATTCATATACCAGAAATGTTTGAAGCTACTGACTGAATGAAAGGAGCTGGCATCTCACTCTCTTTGAATCTTCTTTATCATGCTAAGAGGAGCACGAAAAAGCAAAAAATTTCAGAATTGCACCTTGCAATGTGGAGAAATTACTGTTTGTGCATTTACAATATTCATTGATTTTTGCCTTTGAAAAACATCATGTTATTCATATACCAGAAATGTTTGAAGCTACTGACTGAATGAAAGGAGCTGGCATCTCACTCTCTTTGAATCTTCTTTATCATGCTAAGAGGAGCAGGAAAAAGCAAAAAATTTCAGAATTGCACCTTGCAATGTGGAGAAATTACTGTTTGTGCATTTACAATATTCATTGATTTTTACCATTGAAAAACGTCCAGAAATGATTGAAGCTACTGACTGAATGAAAGTAGCTGGCATCTCACTCTCTCTGAATCTTCTTTATCATGCTAAGAGGATCAGGAAAAAGCAAAAAATTTCAGACTTGCACCTTGCAATGCGGAGAAATTACTGTTTGTGCATTTACAATATTCATTGATTTTTGACATTGAAAAACATCATGTTATTCATATACCAGAAATGTTTGAAGCTACTGACTGAATGAAAGGAGCTGGCATCTCACTCTCTTTGAATCTTCTTTATCATGCTAAGAGGAGCAGGAAAAAGCAAAAAATTTCAGAATTGCACCTTGCAATGTGGAGAAATTACTGTTTGTGCATTTACAATATTCATTGATTTTTACCATTGAAAAACGTCCAGAAATGATTGAAGCTACTGACTGAATGAAAGTAGCTGGCATCTCACTCTCTTTGAATCTTCTTTATCATGCTAAGAGGAGCAGGAAAAAGCAAAAAATTTCAGACTTGCACCTTGCAATGCGGAGAAATTACTGTTTGTGCATTTACAATATTCATTGATTTTTGCCATTGAAAAACATCATGTTATTCATATACCAGAAATGTTTGAAGCTACTGACTGAATCAAAGGAGCTGGCATCTCACTCTCTTTGAATCTTCTTTATCATGCTAAGAGGAGCAGGAAAAAGCAAAAAATTTCAGAATTGCACCTTGCAATGCGGAGAAATTACTGTTTGTGCATTTACAATATTCATTGATTTTTGCCATTGAAAAACGTCCAGAAATGATTGAAGCTACTGACTGAATGAAAGGAGCTGGCATCTCACTCTCTTTGAATCTTCTTTATCATGCTAAGAGGAGCAGGAAAAAGCAAAAAATTTCAGAATTGCACCTTGCAATGCGGAGAAATTACTGTTTGTGCATTTACAATATTCATTGATTTTTGCCATTGAAAAACGTCCAGAAATGATTGAAGCTACTGACTGAATGAAAGGAGCTGGCATCTCACTCTCTTTGAATCTTCTTTATCATGCTAAGAGGAGCAGGAAAAAGCAAAAAATTTCAGAATTGCACCTTGCAATGCGGAGAAATTACTGTTTGTGCATTTACAATATTCATTGATTTTTGCCATTGAAAAACATGTTATTCATATACCAGAAATGTTAGAAGCTACTAACTGAATGAAAGGAGCTGGCAACTCACTCTCTTTGAATCTTCTTTATCATGCTAAGAGGAGCGGGAAAAAGCAAAAAATTTCAGAATTGCACCTTGCAATGCGGAGAAATTACTGTTTGTGCATTTACAATATTCATTGATTTTTGCCATTGAAAAACGTCCAGAAATGATTGAAGGTACTGACTGAATGAAAGGAGCTGGCATCTCACTCTCTTTGAATCTTCTTTATCATGCTAAGAGGAGCAGGAAAAAGCAAAAAATTTCAGAATTGCACCTTGCAATGCGGAGAAATTACTGTTTGTGCATTTACAATATTCATTGATTTTTGCCATTGAAAAACGTCCAGAAATGATTGAAGCTACTGACTGAATGAAAGGAGCTGACATCTCACTCTCTTTGAATCTTCTTTATCATGCTAAGAGGAGCAGGAAAAAGCAAAAAATTTCAGAATTGCACCTTGCAATGCGGAGAAATTACTGTTTGTGCATTTACAATATTCATTGATTTTTGCCATTGAAAAACATCATGTTATTCATATACCAGAAATGATTGAAGCTACTGACTGAATGAAAGGAGCTGGCATCTCACTCTCTTTGAATCTTCTTTATCATGCTAAGAGGAGCAGGAAAAAGTAAAAAATTTCAGAATTGCACCTTGCAATGCGGAGAAATTACTGTTTGTGCATTTATAATATTCAATGATTTTTGCCATTGAAAAACGTCCAGAAATGATTGAAGGTACTGACTGAATGAAAGGAGCTGGCATCTCACTCTCTTTGAATCTTCTTTATCATGCTAAGAGGAGCAGGAAAAAGCAAAAAATTTCAGAATTGCACCTTGCAATGCGGAGAAATTACTGTTTGTGCATTTACAATATTCATTGATTTTTGCCATTGAAAAACGTCCAGAAATGATTGAAGCTACTGACTGAATGAAAGGAGCTGGCATCTCACTCTCTTTGAATCTTCTTTATCATGCTAAGAGGAGCAGGAAAAAGCAAAAAATTTCAGAATTGCACCTTGCAATGCGGAGAAATTACTGTTTGTGCATTTACAATATTCATTGATTTTTGCCATTGAAAAACATCATGTTATTCATATACCAGAAATGATTGAAGCTACTGACTGAATGAAAGGAGCTGGCATCTCACTCTCTTTGAATCTTCTTTATCATGCTAAGAGGAGCAGGAAAAAGTAAAAAATTTCAGAATTGCACCTTGCAATGCGGAGAAATTACTGTTTGTGCATTTATAATATTCAATGATTTTTGCCATTGAAAAACGTCCAGAAATGATTGAAGCTACTGACTGAACGAAAGGAGCTGGCATCTCACTCTCTTTGAATCTTCTTTATCATGCTAAGAGGAGCAGGAAAAAGCAAAAAATTTCAGAATTGCACCTTGCAATGCGGAGAAATTACTGTTTGTGCATTTACAATATTCATTGATTTTTGCCATTGAAAAACGTCCAGAAATGATTGAAGCTACTGACTGAATGAAAGGAGCTGGCATCTCACTCTCTTTGAATCTTCTTTATCATGCTAAGAGGAGCAGGAAAAAGCAAAAAATTTCAGAATTGCACCTTGCAATGCGGAGAAATTACTGTTTGTGCATTTACAATATTCATTGATTTTTGCCATTGAAAAACATCATGTTATTCATATACCAGAAATGTTTGAAGCTACTGACTGAATGAAAGGAGCTGACATCTCACTCTCTTTGAATCTTCTTTATCATGCTAAGAGGAGCAGGAAAAAGCAAAAAATTTCAGAATTGCACCTTGCAATGCGGAGAAATTACTGTTTGTGCATTTACAATATTCATTGATTTTTGCCATTGAAAAACGTCCAGAAATGATTGAAGCTACTGACTGAATGAAAGGAGCTGGCATCTCACTCTCTTTGAATCTTCTTTATCATGCTAAGAGGAGCAGGAAAAAGCAAAAAATTTCAGAATTGCACCTTGCAATGCGGAGAAATTACTGTTTGTGCATTTACAATATTCATTGATTTTTGCCATTGAAAAACATCATGTTATTCATATACCAGAAATGTTTGAAGCTACTGACTGAATGAAAGGAGCTGGCATCTCACTCTCTTTGAATCTTCTTTATCATGCTAAGAGGAGCAGGAAAAAACAAAAAATTTCAGAATTGCACCTTGCAATGTGGAGAAATTACTGTTTGTGCATTTACAATATTCATTGATTTTTGCCTTTGAAAAACATCATGTTATTCATATACCAGAAATGTTTGAAGCTACTGACTGAATGAAAGGAGCTGGCATCTCACTCTCTTTGAATCTTCTTTATCATGCTAAGAGGAGCAGGAAAAAGCAAAAAATTTCAGAATTGCACCTTGCAATGTGGAGAAATTACTGTTTGTGCATTTACAATATTCATTGATTTTTACCATTGAAAAACGTCCAGAAATGATTGAAGCTACTGACTGAATGAAAGTAGCTGGCATCTCACTCTCTTTGAATCTTCTTTATCATGCTAAGAGGAGCAGGAAAAAGCAAAAAATTTCAGACTTGCACCTTGCAATGCGGAGAAATTACTGTTTGTGCATTTACAATATTCATTGATTTTTGCCATTGAAAAACATCATGTTATTCATATACCAGAAATGTTTGAAGCTACTGACTGAATGAAAGGAGCTGGCATCTCACTCTCTTTGAATCTTCTTTATCATGCTAAGAGGAGCAGGAAAAAGCAAAAAATTTCAGAATTGCACCTTGCAATATGGAGAAATTACTGTTTGTGCATTTACAATATTCATTGATTTTTGCCATTGAAAAACGTCCAGAAATGATTGAAGCTACTGACTGAATGAAAGGAGCTGGCATCTCACTCTCTTTGAATCTTCTTTATCATGCTAAGAGGAGCAGGAAAAAGCAAAAAATTTCAGAATTGCACCTTGCAATGCGGAGAAATTACTGTTTGTGCATTTACAATATTCATTGATTTTTGCCATTGAAAAACGTCCAGAAATGATTGAAGCTACTGACTGAATGAAAGGAGCTGGCATCTCACTCTCTTTGAATCTTCTTTATCATGCTAAGAGGAGCAGGAAAAAGCAAAAAATTTCAGAATTGCACCTTGCAATGCGGAGAAATTACTGTTTGTGCATTTACAATATTCATTGATTTTTGCCATTGAAAAACATGTTATTCATATACCAGAAATGTTAGAAGCTACTGACTGAATGAAAGGAGCTCGCAACTCACTCTCTTTGAATCTTCTTTATCATGCTAAGAGGAGCGGGAAAAAGCAAAAAATTTCAGAATTGCACCTTGCAATGCGGAGAAATTACTGTTTGTGCATTTACAATATTCATTGATTTTTGCCATTGAAAAACGTCCAGAAATGATTGAAGGTACTGACTGAATGAAAGGAGCTGGCATCTCACTCTCTTTGAATCTTCTTTATCATGCTAAGAGGAGCAGGAAAAAGCAAAAAATTTCAGAATTGCACCTTGCAATGCGGAGAAATTACTGTTTGTGCATTTACAATATTCATTGATTTTTGCCATTGAAAAACGTCCAGAAATGATTGAAGCTACTGACTGAATGAAAGGAGCTGGCATCTCACTCTCTTTGAATCTTCTTTATCATGCTAAGAGGAGCAGGAAAAAGCAAAAAATTTCAGAATTGCACCTTGCAATGCGGAGAAATTACTGTTTGTGCATTTACAATATTCATTGATTTTTGCCATTGAAAAACATCATGTTATTCATATACCAGAAATGTTTGAAGCTACTGACTGAATGAAAGGAGTTGGCATCTCACTCTCTTTGAATGTTCTTTATCATGCTAAGAGGAGCAGGAAAAAGCAAAAAATTTCAGAATTGCACCTTGCAATGCGGAGAAATTACTGTTTGTGCATTTACAATATTCATTGATTTTTGCCATTGAAAAACATCATGTTATTCATATACCAGAAATGTTTGAAGCTACTGACTGAATGAAAGGAGCTGGCATCTCACTCTCTTTGAATCTTCTTTATCATGCTAAGAGGAGCAGGAAAAAGCAAAAAATTTTAGAATTGCACATTGCAATGTGGAGAAATTACTGTTTGTGAATTTACAATATTCATTGATTTTTACCATTGAAAAACGTCCAGAAATGATTGAAGCTACTGACTGAATGAAAGTAGCTGGCATCTCACTCTCTTTGAATCTTCTTTATCATGCTAAGAGGAGCAGGAAAAAGCAAAAAATTTCAGACTTGCACCTTGCAATGCGGAGAAATTACTGTTTGTGCATTTACAATATTCATTGATTTTTGCCTTTGAAAAACATCATGTTATTCATATACCAGAAATGTTTGAAGCTACTGACTGAATGAAAGGAGCTGGCATCTCACTCTCTTTGAATCTTCTTTATCATGCTAAGAGGAGCAGGAAAAAGCAAAAAATTTCAGAATTGCACCTTGCAATGCGGAGAAATTACTGTTTGTGAATTTACAATATTCATTGATTTTTGCCATTGAAAAACGTCCAGAAATGATTGAAGCTACTGACTGAATGAAAGGAGCTGGCATCTCACTCTCTTTGAATCTTCTTTATCATGCTAAGAGGAGCAGGAAAAAGCAAAAAATTTCAGAATTGCACCTTGCAATGCGGAGAAATTACTGTTTGTGCATTTACAATATTCATTGATTTTTGCCATTGAAAAACATGTTATTCATATACCAGAAATGTTTGAAGCTACTGACTGAATGAAAGGAGCTGGCACCTCACTCTCTTTGAATCTTCTTTATCATGCTAAGAGGAGCGGGAAAAAGCAAAAAATTTCAGAATTGCACCTTGCAATGCGGAGAAATTACTGTTTGTGCATTTACAATATTCATTGATTTTTGCCATTGAAAAACGTCCAGAAATGATTGAAGCTACTGACTGAATGAAAGGAGCTGGCATCTCACTCTCTTTGAATCTTCTTTATCATGCTAAGAGGAGCAGGAAAAAGCAAAAAATTTCAGAATTGCACCTTGCAATGCGGAGAAATTACTGTTTGTGCATTTACAATATTCATTGATTTTTGCCATTGAAAAACGTCCAGAAATGATTGAAGCTACTGACTGAATGAAAGGAGCTGGCATCTCACTCTCTTTGAATCTTCTTTATCATGCTAAGAGGAGCAGGAAAAAGCAAAAAATTTCAGAATTGCACCTTGCAATGCGGAGAAATTACAGTTTGTGCATTTACAATATTCATTGATTTTTGCCATTGAAAAACATCCAGAAATGATTGAAGCTACTGACTGAATGAAAGAAGCTGGAATCTCACTCTCTTTGAATCTTCTTTATCATACTAAGAGGAGCAGGAAAAAGCAAAAAATTTCAGAATTGCACCTTGCAATGCGGAGAAATTACTGTTTGTGCATTTACAATATTCATTGATTTTTGCCATTGAAAAACATCATGTTATTCATATACCAGAAATGTTTGAAGCTACTGACTGAATGAAAGGAGCTGGCATCTCACTCTCTTTGAATCTTCTTTATCATGCTAAGAGGAGCAGGAAAAAGCAAAAAATTTCAGAATTGCACCTTGCAATGTGGAGAAATTACTGTTTGTGCATTTACAATATTCATTGATTTTTACCATTGAAAAACGACCAGAAATGATTGAAGCTACTGACTGAATGAAAGTAGCTGGCATCTCACTCTCTTTGAATCTTCTTTATCATGCTAAGAGGAGCAGGAAAAAGCAAAAAATTTCAGACTTGCACCTTGCAATGCGGAGAAATTACTGTTTGTGCATTTACAATATTCATTGATTTTTGCCATTGAAAAACATCATGTTATTCATATACCAGAAATGTTTGAAGCTACTGACTGAATGAAAGGAGCTGGCATCTCACTCTCTTTGAATCTTCTTTATCATGCTAAGAGGAGCAGGAAAAAGCAAAAAATTTCAGAATTGCACCTTGCAATGCGGAGAAATTACTGTTTGTGCATTTACAATATTCATTGATTTTTGCCATTGAAAAACATCATGTTATTCATATACCAGAAATGTTTGAAGCTACTGACTGAATGAAAGGAGCTGGCATCTCACTCTCTTTGAATCTTCTTTATCATGCTAAGAGGAGCAGGAAAAAGCAAAAAATTTCAGAATTGCACCTTGCAATGTGGAGAAATTACTGTTTGTGCATTTACAATATTCATTGATTTTTACCATTGAAAAACGTCCAGAAATGATTGAAGCTACTGACTGAATGAAAGTAGCTGGCATCTCACTCTCTTTGAATCTTCTTTATCATGCTAAGAGGAGCAGGAAAAAGCAAAAAATTTCAGACTTGCACCTTGCAATGCGGAGAAATTACTGTTTGTGCATTTACAATATTCATTGATTTTTGCCATTGAAAAACATCATGTTATTCATATACCAGAAATGTTTGAAGCTACTGACTGAATGAAAAGAGCTGGCATCTCACTCTCTTTGAATCTTCTTTATCATGCTAAGAGGAGCAGGAAAAAGCAAAAAATTTCAGAATTGCACCTTGCAATGCGGAGAAATTACTGTTTGTGCATTTACAATATTCATTGATTTTTGCCATTGAAAAACGTCCAGAAATGATTGAAGCTACTGACTGAATGAAAGGAGCTGGCATCTCACTCTCTTTGAATCTTGTTTATCATGCTAAGAGGAGCAGGAAAAAGCAAAAAATTTCAGAATTGCACCTTGCAATGCGGAGAAATTACTGTTTGTGCATTTACAATATTCATTGATTTTTGCCATTGAAAAACGTCCAGAAATGATTGAAGCTACTGACTGAATGAAAGGAGCTGGCATCTCACTCTCTTTGAATCTTCTTTATCATGCTAAGAGGAGCAGGAAAAAGCAAAAAATTTCAGAATTGCACCTTGCAATGCGGAGAAATTACTGTTTGTGCATTTACAATATTCATTGATTTTTGCCATTGAAAAACATCATGTTATTCATATACCAGAAATGATTGAAGCTACTGACTGAATGAAAGGAGCTGGCATCTCACTCTCTTTGAATCTTCTTTATCATGCTAAGAGGAGCAGGAAAAAGTAAAAAATTTCAGAATTGCACCTTGCAATGCGGAGAAATTACTGTTTGTGCATTTATAATATTCAATGATTTTTGCCATTGAAAAACGTCCAGAAATGATTGAAGCTACTGACTGAACGAAAGGAGCTGGCATCTCACTCTCTTTGAATCTTCTTTATCATGCTAAGAGGAGCAGGAAAAAGCAAAAAATTTCAGAATTGCACCTTGCAATGCGGAGAAATTACTGTTTGTGCATTTACAATATTCATTGATTTTTGCCATTGAAAAACGTCCAGAAATGATTGAAGCTACTGACTGAATGAAAGTAGCTGGCATCTCACTCTCTTTGAATCTTCTTTATCATGCTAAGAGGAGCAGGA
The DNA here is from genome assembly GCF_046119375.1 of Phyllobates terribilis. NCBI lineage: Eukaryota > Metazoa > Chordata > Amphibia > Anura > Dendrobatidae > Phyllobates > Phyllobates terribilis. Next base: position 1,247,508 of record NW_027363200.1, on the reverse strand, counting down.
AAAAGCAAAAAATTTCAGACTTGCACCTTGCAATGCGGAGAAATTACTGTTTGTGCATTTACAATATTCATTGATTTTTGCCATTGAAAAACATCATGTTATTCATATACCAGAAATGTTTGAAGCTACTGACTGAATGAAAGGAGCTGGCATCTCACTCTCTGAATCTTCTTTATCATGCTAAGAGGAGCAGGAAAAAGCAAAAAAATTCAGAATTGCACCTTGCAATGCGGAGAAATTACTGTTTGTGCATTTACAATATTCATTGATTTTTGCCATTGAAAAACATGTTATTCATATACCAGAAATGTTTGAAGCTACTGACTGAATGAAAGGAGCTGGCACCTCACTCTCTTTGAATCTTCTTTATCATGCTAAGAGGAGCGGGAAAAAGCAAAAAATTTCAGAATTGCAACTTGCAATGCGGAGAAATTACTGTTTGTGCATTTACAATATTCATTGATTTTTGCCATTGAAAAACGTCCAGAAATGATTGAAGGTACTGACTGAATGAAAGGAGCTGGCATCTCACTCTCTTTGAATCTTCTTTATCATGCTAAGAGGAGCAGGAAAAAGCAAAAAATTTCAGAATTGCACCTTGCAATGCGGAGAAATTACTGTTTGTGCATTTACAATATTAATTGATTTTTGCCATTGAAAAACGTCCAGAAATGATTGAAGCTACTGACTGAATGAAAGGAGCTGGCATCTCACTCTCTTTGAATCTTCTTTATCATGCTAAGAGGAGCAGGAAAAAGCAAAAAATTTCAGAATTGCTCCTTGCAATGCGGAGAAATTACAGTTTGTGCATTTACAATATTCATTGATTTTTGCCATTGAAAAACATCCAGAAATGATTGAAGCTACTGACTGAATGAAAGGAGCTGGCATCTCACTCTCTTTGAATCTTCTTTATCATGCTAAGAGGAGCAGGAAAAAGCAAAAAATTTCAGAATTGCACCTTGCAATGCGGAGAAATTACTGTTTGTGCATTTACAATATTCATTGATTTTTGCCATTGAAAAACATCATGTTATTCATATACCAGAAATGTTTGAAGCTACTGACTGAATGAAAGGAGCTGGCATCTCACTCTCTTTGAATCTTCTTTATCATGCTAAGAGGAGCAGGAAAAAGCAAAAAATTTCAGAATTGCACCTTGCAATGTGGAGAAATTACTGTTTGTGCATTTACAATATTCATTGATTTTTACCATTGAAAAACGTCCAGAAATGATTGAAGCTACTGACTGAATGAAAGTAGCTGGCATCTCACTCTCTTTGAATCTTCTTTATCATGCTAAGAGGAGCAGGAAAAAGCAAAAAATTTCAGACTTGCACCTTGCAATGCGGAGAAATTACTGTTTGTGCATTTACAATATTCATTGATTTTTGCCATTGAAAAACATCATGTTATTCATATACCAGAAATGTTTGAAGCTACTGACTGAATGAAAGGAGCTGGCATCTCACTCTCTTTGAATCTTCTTTATCATGCTAAGAGGAGCAGGAAAAAGCAAAAAATTTCAGAATTGCACCTTGCAATGCGGAGAAATTACTGTTTGTGCATTTACAATATTCATTGATTTTTGCCATTGAAAAACATCATGTTATTCATATACCAGAAATGTTTGAAGCTACTGACTGAATGAAAGGAGCTGGCATCTCACTCTCTTTGAATCTTCTTTATCATGCTAAGAGGAGCAGGAAAAAGCAAAAAATTTCAGAATTGCACCTTGCAATGTGGAGAAATTACTGTTTGTGCATTTACAATATTCATTGATTTTTACCATTGAAAAACGTCCAGAAATGATTGAAGCTACTGACTGAATGAAAGGAGCTGGCATCTCACTCTCTTTGAATCTTCTTTATCATGCTAAGAGGAGCAGGAAAATGCAAAAAATTTCAGACTTGCACCTTGCAATGCGGAGAAATTACTGTTTGTGCATTTACAATATTCATTGATTTTTGCCATTGAAAAACATCATGTTATTCATATACCAGAAATGTTTGAAGCTACTGACTGAATGAAAGGAGCTGGCATCTCACTCTCTTTGAATCTTCTTTATCATGCTAAGAGGAGCAGGAAAAAGCAAAAAATTTCAGAATTGCACCTTGCAATGCGGAGAAATTACTGTTTGTGCATTTACAATATTCATTGATTTTTGCCATTGAAAAACGTCCAGAAATGATTGAAGCTACTGACTGAATGAAAGGAGCTGGCATCTCACTCTCTTTGAATCTTGTTTATCATGCTAAGAGGAGAAGGAAAAAGCAAAAAATTTCAGAATTGCACCTTGCAATGCGGAGAAATTACTGTTTGTGCATTTACAATATTCATTGATTTTTGCCATTGAAAAACGTCCAGAAATGATTGAAGCTACTGACTGAATGAAAGGAGCTGGCATCTCACTCTCTTTGAATCTTCTTTATCATGCTAAGAGGAGCAGGAAAAAGCAAAAAATTTCAGAATTGCACCTTGCAATGCGGAGAAATTACTGTTTGTGCATTTACAATATTCATTGATTTTTGCCATTGAAAAACATCATGTTATTCATATACCAGAAATGATTGAAGCTACTGACTGAATGAAAGGAGCTGGCATCTCACTCTCTTTGAATCTTCTTTATCATGCTAAGAGGAGCAGGAAAAAGTAAAAAATTTCAGAATTGCACCTTGCAATGCGGAGAAATTACTGTTTGTGCATTTATAATATTCAATGATTTTTGCCATTGAAAAACGTCCAGAAATGATTGAAGCTACTGACTGAACGAAAGGAGCTGGCATCTCACTCTCTTTGAATCTTCGTTATCATGCTAAGAGGAGCAGGAAAAAGCAAAAAATTTCAGAATTGCACCTTGCAATGCGGAGAAATTACTGTTTGTGCATTTACAATATTCATTGATTTTTGCCATTGAAAAACGTCCAGAAATGATTGAAGCTACTGACTGAATGAAAGGAGCTGGCATCTCACTCTCTTTGAATCTTCTTTATCATGCTAAGTGGAGCAGGAAAAAGCAAAAAATTTCAGAATTGCACCTTGCAATGCGGAGAAATTACTGTTTGTGCATTTACAATATTCATTGATTTTTGCCATTGAAAAACATCATGTTATTCATATACCAGAAATGTTTGAAGCTACTGACTGAATGAAAGGAGCTGACATCTCACTCTCTTTGAATCTTCTTTATCATGCTAAGAGGAGCAGGAAAAAGCAAAAAATTTCAGAATTGCACCTTGCAATGCGGAGAAATTACTGTTTGTGCATTTACAATATTCATTGATTTTTGCCATTGAAAAACGTCCAGAAATGATTGAAGCTACTGACTGAATGAAAGGAGCTGGCATCTCACTCTCTTTGAATCTTCTTTATCATGCTAAGAGGAGCAGGAAAAAGCAAAAAATTTCAGAATTGCACCTTGCAATGCGGAGAAATTACTGTTTGTGCATTTACAATATTCATTGATTTTTGCCATTGAAAAACATCATGTTTTTCATATACCAGAAATGTTTGAAGCTACTGACTGAATGAAAGGAGCTGGCATCTCACTCTCTTTGAATCTTCTTTATCATGCTAAGAGGAGCACGAAAAAGCAAAAAATTTCAGAATTGCACCTTGCAATGTGGAGAAATTACTGTTTGTGCATTTACAATATTCATTGATTTTTGCCTTTGAAAAACATCATGTTATTCATATACCAGAAATGTTTGAAGCTACTGACTGAATGAAAGGAGCTGGCATCTCACTCTCTTTGAATCTTCTTTATCATGCTAAGAGGAGCAGGAAAAAGCAAAAAATTTCAGAATTGCACCTTGCAATGTGGAGAAATTACTGTTTGTGCATTTACAATATTCATTGATTTTTACCATTGAAAAACGTCCAGAAATGATTGAAGCTACTGACTGAATGAAAGTAGCTGGCATCTCACTCTCTCTGAATCTTCTTTATCATGCTAAGAGGAGCAGGAAAAAGCAAAAAATTTCAGACTTGCACGTTGCAATGCGGAGAAATTACTGTTTGTGCATTTACAATATTCATTGATTTTTGCCATTGAAAAACATCATGTTATTCATATACCAGAAATGTTTGAAGCTACTGACTGAATGAAAGGAGCTGGCATCTCACTCTCTTTGAATCTTCTTTATCATGCTAAGAGGAGCAGGAAAAAGCAAAAAAATTCAGAATTGCACCTTGCAATGTGGAGAAATTACTGTTTGTGCATTTACAATATTCATTGATTTTTACCATTGAAAAACGTCCAGAAATGATTGAAGCTACTGACTGAATGAAAGTAGCTGGCATCTCACTCTCTTTGAATCTTCTTTATCATGCTAAGAGGAGCAGGAAAAAGCAAAAAATTTCAGACTTGCACCTTGCAATGCGGAGAAATTACTGTTTGTGCATTTACAATATTCATTGATTTTTGCCATTGAAAAACATCATGTTATTCATATACCAGAAATGTTTGAAGCTACTGACTGAATCAAAGGAGCTGGCATCTCACTCTCTTTGAATCTTCTTTATCATGCTAAGAGGAGCAGGAAAAAGCAAAAAATTTCAGAATTGCACCTTGCAATGCGGAGAAATTACTGTTTGTGCATTTACAATATTCATTGATTTTTGCCATTGAAAAACGTCCAGAAATGATTGAAGCTACTGACTGAATGAAAGGAGCTGGCATCTCACTCTCTTTGAATCTTCTTTATCATGCTAAGTGGAGCAGGAAAAAGCAAAAAATTTCAGAATTGCACCTTGCAATGCGGAGAAATTACTGTTTGTGCATTTACAATATTCATTGATTTTTGCCATTGAAAAACATCATGTTATTCATATACCAGAAATGTTTGAAGCTACTGACTGAATGAAAGGAGCTGACATCTCACTCTCTTTGAATCTTCTTTATCATGCTAAGAGGAGCAGGAAAAAGCAAAAAATTTCAGAATTGCACCTTGCAATGCGGAGAAATTACTGTTTGTGCATTTACAATATTCATTGATTTTTGCCATTGAAAAACGTCCAGAAATGATTGAAGCTACTGACTGAATGAAAGGAGCTGGCATCTCACTCTCTTTGAATCTTCTTTATCATGCTAAGAGGAGCAGGAAAAAGCAAAAAATTTCAGAATTGCACCTTGCAATGCGGAGAAATTACTGTTTGTGCATTTACAATATTCATTGATTTTTGCCATTGAAAAACATCATGTTATTCATATACCAGAAATGTTTGAAGCTACTGACTGAATGAAAGGAGCTGGCATCTCACTCTCTTTGAATCTTCTTTATCATGCTAAGAGGAGCACGAAAAAGCAAAAAATTTCAGAATTGCACCTTGCAATGTGGAGAAATTACTGTTTGTGCATTTACAATATTCATTGATTTTTGCCTTTGAAAAACATCATGTTATTCATATACCAGAAATGTTTGAAGCTACTGACTGAATGAAAGGAGCTGGCATCTCACTCTCTTTGAATCTTCTTTATCATGCTAAGAGGAGCAGGAAAAAGCAAAAAATTTCAGAATTGCACCTTGCAATGTGGAGAAATTACTGTTTGTGCATTTACAATATTCATTGATTTTTACCATTGAAAAACGTCCAGAAATGATTGAAGCTACTGACTGAATGAAAGTAGCTGGCATCTCACTCTCTCTGAATCTTCTTTATCATGCTAAGAGGAGCAGGAAAAAGCAAAAAATTTCAGACTTGCACGTTGCAATGCGGAGAAATTACTGTTTGTGCATTTACAATATTCATTGATTTTTGCCATTGAAAAACATCATGTTATTCATATACCAGAAATGTTTGAAGCTACTGACTGAATGAAAGGAGCTGGCATCTCACTCTCTTTGAATCTTCTTTATCATGCTAAGAGGAGCAGGAAAAAGCAAAAAAATTCAGAATTGCACCTTGCAATGTGGAGAAATTACTGTTTGTGCATTTACAATATTCATTGATTTTTACCATTGAAAAACGTCCAGAAATGATTGAAGCTACTGACTGAATGAAAGTAGCTGGCATCTCACTCTCTTTGAATCTTCTTTATCATGCTAAGAGGAGCAGGAAAAAGCAAAAAATTTCAGACTTGCACCTTGCAATGCGGAGAAATTACTGTTTGTGCATTTACAATATTCATTGATTTTTGCCATTGAAAAACATCATGTTATTCATATACCAGAAATGTTTGAAGCTACTGACTGAATCAAAGGAGCTGGCATCTCACTCTCTTTGAATCTTCTTTATCATGCTAAGAGGAGCAGGAAAAAGCAAAAAATTTCAGAATTGCACCTTGCAATGCGGAGAAATTACTGTTTGTGCATTTACAATATTCATTGATTTTTGCCATTGAAAAACGTCCAGAAATGATTGAAGCTACTGACTGAATGAAAGGAGCTGGCATCTCACTCTCTTTGAATCTTCTTTATCATGCTAAGAGGAGCAGGAAAAAGCAAAAAATTTCAGAATTGCACCTTGCAATGCGGAGAAATTACTGTTTGTGCATTTACAATATTCATTGATTTTTGCCATTGAAAAACGTCCAGAAATGATTGAAGCTACTGACTGAATGAAAGGAGCTGGCATCTCACTCTCTTTGAATCTTCTTTATCATGCTAAGAGGAGCAGGAAAAAGCAAAAAATTTCAGAATTGCACCTTGCAATGCGGAGAAATTACTGTTTGTGCATTTACAATATTCATTGATTTTTGCCATTGAAAAACATGTTATTCATATACCAGAAATGTTAGAAGCTACTGACTGAATGAAAGGAGCTGGCAACTCACTCTCTTTGAATCTTCTTTATCATGCTAAGAGGAGCGGGAAAAAGCAAAAAATTTCAGAATTGCACCTTGCAATGCGGAGAAATTACTGTTTGTGCATTTACAATATTCATTGATTTTTGCCATTGAAAAACGTCCAGAAATGATTGAAGGTACTGACTGAATGAAAGGAGCTGGCATCTCACTCTCTTTAAATCTTCTTTATCATGCTAAGAGGAGCAGGAAAAAGCAAAAAATTTCAGAATTGCACCTCGCAATGCGGAGAAATTACTGTTTGTGCATTTACAATATTCATTGATTTTTGCCATTGAAAAACATCATGTTATTCATATACCAGAAATGTTTGAAGCTACTGACTGAATGAAAGGAGCTGGCATCTCACTCTCTTTGAATCTTCTTTATCATGCTAAGAGGAGCACGAAAAAGCAAAAAATTTCAGAATTGCACCTTGCAATGTGGAGAAATTACTGTTTGTGCATTTACAATATTCATTGATTTTTGCCTTTGAAAAACATCATGTTATTCATATACCAGAAATGTTTGAAGCTACTGACTGAATGAAAGGAGCTGGCATCTCACTCTCTTTGAATCTTCTTTATCATGCTAAGAGGAGCAGGAAAAAGCAAAAAATTTCAGAATTGCACCTTGCAATGTGGAGAAATTACTGTTTGTGCATTTACAATATTCATTGATTTTTACCATTGAAAAACGTCCAGAAATGATTGAAGCTACTGACTGAATGAAAGTAGCTGGCATCTCACTCTCTCTGAATCTTCTTTATCATGCTAAGAGGAGCAGGAAAAAGCAAAAAATTTCAGACTTGCACGTTGCAATGCGGAGAAATTACTGTTTGTGCATTTACAATATTCATTGATTTTTGCCATTGAAAAACATCATGTTATTCATATACCAGAAATGTTTGAAGCTACTGACTGAATGAAAGGAGCTGGCATCTCACTCTCTTTGAATCTTCTTTATCATGCTAAGAGGAGCAGGAAAAAGCAAAAAAATTCAGAATTGCACCTTGCAATGTGGAGAAATTACTGTTTGTGCATTTACAATATTCATTGATTTTTACCATTGAAAAACGTCCAGAAATGATTGAAGCTACTGACTGAATGAAAGTAGCTGGCATCTCACTCTCTTTGAATCTTCTTTATCATGCTAAGAGGAGCAGGAAAAAGCAAAAAATTTCAGACTTGCACCTTGCAATGCGGAGAAATTACTGTTTGTGCATTTACAATATTCATTGATTTTTGCCATTGAAAAACATCATGTTATTCATATACCAGAAATGTTTGAAGCTACTGACTGAATCAAAGGAGCTGGCATCTCACTCTCTTTGAATCTTCTTTATCATGCTAAGAGGAGCAGGAAAAAGCAAAAAATTTCAGAATTGCACCTTGCAATGCGGAGAAATTACTGTTTGTGCATTTACAATATTCATTGATTTTTGCCATTGAAAAACGTCCAGAAATGATTGAAGCTACTGACTGAATGAAAGGAGCTGGCATCTCACTCTCTTTGAATCTTCTTTATCATGCTAAGAGGAGCAGGAAAAAGCAAAAAATTTCAGAATTGCACCTTGCAATGCGGAGAAATTACTGTTTGTGCATTTACAATATTCATTGATTTTTGCCATTGAAAAACGTCCAGAAATGATTGAAGCTACTGACTGAATGAAAGGAGCTGGCATCTCACTCTCTTTGAATCTTCTTTATCATGCTAAGAGGAGCAGGAAAAAGCAAAAAATTTCAGAATTGCACCTTGCAATGCGGAGAAATTACTGTTTGTGCATTTACAATATTCATTGATTTTTGCCATTGAAAAACATGTTATTCATATACCAGAAATGTTAGAAGCTACTGACTGAATGAAAGGAGCTGGCAACTCACTCTCTTTGAATCTTCTTTATCATGCTAAGAGGAGCGGGAAAAAGCAAAAAATTTCAGAATTGCACCTTGCAATGCGGAGAAATTACTGTTTGTGCATTTACAATATTCATTGATTTTTGCCATTGAAAAACGTCCAGAAATGATTGAAGGTACTGACTGAATGAAAGGAGCTGGCATCTCACTCTCTTTAAATCTTCTTTATCATGCTAAGAGGAGCAGGAAAAAGCAAAAAATTTCAGAATTGCACCTCGCAATGCGGAGAAATTACTGTTTGTGCATTTACAATATTCATTGATTTTTGCCATTGAAAAACGTCCAGAAATGATTGAAGCTACTGACTGAATGAAAGGAGCTGGCATCTCACTCTCTTTGAATCTTCTTTATCATGCTAAGAGGAGCAGGAAAAAGCAAAAAATTTCAGAATTGCACCTTGCAATGCGGAGAAATTACTGTTTGTGCATTTACAATATTCATTGATTTTTGCCATTGAAAAACATCATGTTATTTATATACCAGAAATGATTGAAGCTACTGACTGAATGAAAGGAGCTGGCATCTCACTCTCTTTGAATCTTCTTTATCATGCTAAGAGGAGCAGGAAAAAGTAAAAAATTTCAGAATTGCACCTTGCAATGCGGAGAAATTACTGTTTGTGCATTTATAATATTCAATGATTTTTGCCATTGAAAAACGTCCAGAAATGATTGAAGCTACTGACTGAACGAAAGGAGCTGGCATCTCACTCTCTTTGAATCTTCTTTATCATGCTAAGAGGAGCAGGAAAAAGCAAAAAATTTCAGAATTGCACCTTGCAATGCGGAGAAATTACTGTTTGTGCATTTACAATATTCATTGATTTTTGCTATTGAAAAACGTCCAGAAATGATTGAAGCTACTGACTGAATGAAAGGAGCTGGCATCTCACTCTCTTTGAATCTTCTTTATCATGCTAAGAGGAGCAGGAAAAAGCAAAAAATTTCAGAATTGCACCTTGCAATGCGGAGAAATTACTGTTTGTGCATTTACAATATTCATTGATTTTTGCCATTGAAAAACATCATGTTATTCATATACCAGAAATGTTTGAAGCTACTGACTGAATGAAAGGAGCTGACATCTCACTCTCTTTGAATCTTCTTTATCATGCTAAGAGGAGCAGGAAAAAGCAAAAAATTTCAGAATTGCACCTTGCAATGCGGAGAAATTACTGTTTGTGCATTTACAATATTCATTGATTTTTGCCATTGAAAAACGTCCAGAAATGATTGAAGCTACTTACTGAATGAAAGGAGCTGGCATCTCACTCTCTTTGAATCTTCTTTATCATGCTAAGAGGAGCAGGAAAAAGCAAAAAATTTCAGAATTGCACTTTGCAATGCGGAGAAATTACTGTTTGTGCATTTACAATATTCATTGATTTTTGCCATTGAAAAACATCATGTTATTCATATACCAGAAATGTTTGAAGCTACTGACTGAATGAATGGAGCTGGCATCTCACTCTCTTTGAATCTTCTTTATCATGCTAAGAGGAGCAGGAAAAAGCAAAAAATTTCAGAATTGCACCTTGCAATGTGGAGAAATTACTGTTTGTGCATTTACAATATTCATTGATTTTTGCCTTTGAAAAACATCATGTTATTCATATACCAGAAATGTTTGAAGCTACTGACTGAATGAAAGGAGCTGGCATCTCACTCTCTTTGAATCTTCTTTATCATGCTAAGAGGAGCAGGAAAAAGCAAAAAATTTCAGAATTGCACCTTGCAATGTGGAGAAATTACTGTTTGTGCATTTACAATATTCATTGATTTTTACCATTGAAAAACGTCCAGAAATGATTGAAGCTACTGACTGAATGAAAGTAGCTGGCATCTCACTCTCTTTGAATCTTCTTTATCATGCTAAGAGGAGCAGGAAAAAGCAAAAAATTTCAGACTTGCACCTTGCAATGCGGAGAAATTACTGTTTGTGCATTTACAATATTCATTGATTTTTGCCATTGAAAAACATCATGTTATTCATATACCAGAAATGTTTGAAGCTACTGACTGAATGAAAGGAACTGGCATCTCACTCTCTTTGAATCTTCTTTATCATGCTAAGAGGAGCAGGAAAAAGCAAAAAATTTCAGAATTGCACCTTGCAATATGGAGAAATTACTGTTTGTGCATTTACAATATTCATTGATTTTTGCCATTGAAAAACGTCCAGAAATGAATGAAGCTACTGACTGAATGAAAGGAGCTGGCATCTCACTCTCTTTGAATCTTCTTTATCATGCTAAGAGGAGCAGGAAAAAGCAAAAAATTTCAGAATTGCACCTTGCAATGCGGAGAAATTACTGTTTGTGCATTTACAATATTCATTGATTTTTGCCATTGAAAAACGTCCAGAAATGATTGAAGCTACTGACTGAATGAAAGGAGCTGGCATCTCACTCTCTTTGAATCTTCTTTATCATGCTAAGAGGAGCAGGAAAAAGCAAAAAATTTCAGAATTGCACCTTGCAATGCGGAGAAATTACTGTTTGTGCATTTACAATATTCATTGATTTTTGCCATTGAAAAACATGTTATTCATATACCAGAAATGTTAGAAGCTACTGACTGAATGAAAGGAGCTGGCAACTCACTCTCTTTGAATCTTCTTTATCATGCTAAGAGGAGCGGGAAAAAGCAAAAAATTTCAGAATTGCACCTTGCAATGCGGAGAAATTACTGTTTGTGCATTTACAATATTCATTGATTTTTGCCATTGAAAAACGTCCAGAAATGATTGAAGGTACTGACTGAATGAAAGGAGCTGGCATCTCACTCTCTTTGAATCTTCTTTATCATGCTAAGAGGAGCAGGAAAAAGCAAAAAATTTCAGAATTGCACCTTGCAATGCGGAGAAATTACTGTTTGTGCATTTACAATATTCATTGATTTTTGCCATTGAAAAACGTCCAGAAATGATTGAAGCTACTGACTGAATGAAAGGAGCTGGCATCTCACTCTCTTTGAATCTTCTTTATCATGCTAAGAGGAGCAGGAAAAAGCAAAAAATTTCAGAATTGCACCTTGCAATGCGGAGAAATTACTGTTTGTGCATTTACAATATTCATTGATTTTTGCCATTGAAAAACATCATGTTATTCATATACCAGAAATGTTTGAAGCTACTGACTGAATGAAAGGAGTTGGCATCTCACTCTCTTTGAATGTTCTTTATCATGCTAAGAGGAGCAGGAAAAAGCAAAAAATTTCAGAATTGCACCTTGCAATGCGGAGAAATTACTGTTTGTGCATTTACAATATTCATTGATTTTTGCCATTGAAAAACATCATGTTATTCATATACCAGAAATGTTTGAAGCTACTGACTGAATGAAAGGAGCTGGCATCTCACTCTCTTTGAATCTTCTTTATCATGCTAAGAGGAGCAGGAAAAAGCAAAAAATTTTAGAATTGCACATTGCAATGTGGAGAAATTACTGTTTGTGCATTTACAATATTCATTGATTTTTACCATTGAAAAACGTCCAGAAATGATTGAAGCTACTGACTGAATGAAAGTAGCTGGCATCTCACTCTCTTTGAATCTTCTTTATCATGCTAAGAGGAGCAGGAAAAAGCAAAAAATTTCAGACTTGCACCTTGCAATGCGGAGAAATTACTGTTTGTGCATTTACAATATTCATTGATTTTTGCCTTTGAAAAACATCATGTTATTCATATACCAGAAATGTTTGAAGCTACTGACTGAATGAAAGGAGCTGGCATCTCACTCTCTTTGAATCTTCTTTATCATGCTAAGAGGAGCAGGAAAAAGCAAAACATTTCAGAATTGCACCTTGCAATGCGGAGAAATTACTGTTTGTGCATTTACAATATTCATTGATTTTTGCCATTGAAAAACGTCCAGAAATGATTGAAGCTACTGACTGAATGAAAGGAGCTGGCATCTCACTCTCTTTGAATCTTCTTTATCATGCTAAGAGGAGCAGGAAAAAGCAAAAAATTTCAGAATTGCACCTTGCAATGCGGAGAAATTACTGTTTGTGCATTTACAATATTCATTGATTTTTGCCATTGAAAAACGTCCAGAAATGATTGAAGCTACTGACTGAATGAAAGGAGCTGGCATCTCACTCTCTTTGAATCTTCTTTATCATGCTAAGAGGAGCAGGAAAAAGCAAAAAATTTCAGAATTGCACCTTGCAATGCGGAGAAATTACTGTTTGTGCATTTACAATATTCATTGATTTTTGCCATTGAAAAACATGTTATTCATATACCAGAAATGTTAGAAGCTACTGACTGAATGAAAGGAGCTGGCAACTCACTCTCTTTGAATCTTCTTTATCATGCTAAGAGGAGCGGGAAAAAGCAAAAAATTTCAGAATTGCACCTTGCAATGCGGAGAAATTACTGTTTGTGCATTTACAATATTCATTGATTTTTGCCATTGAAAAACGTCCAGAAATGATTGAAGGTACTGACTGAATGAAAGGAGCTGGCATCTCACTCTCTTTGAATCTTCTTTATCATGCTAAGAGGAGCAGGAAAAAGCAAAAAATTTCAGAATTGCACCTTGCAATGCGGAGAAATTACTGTTTGTGCATTTACAATATTCATTGATTTTTGCCATTGAAAAACGTCCAGAAATGATTGAAGCTACTGACTGAATGAAAGGAGCTGGCATCTCACTCTCTTTGAATCTTCTTTATCATGCTAAGAGGAGCAGGAAAAAGCAAAAAATTTCAGAATTGCACCTTGCAATGCGGAGAAATTACTGTTTGTGCATTTACAATATTCATTGATTTTTGCCATTGAAAAACATCATGTTATTCATATACCAGAAATGTTTGAAGCTACTGACTGAATGAAAGGAGTTGGCATCTCACTCTCTTTGAATGTTCTTTATCATGCTAAGAGGAGCAGGAAAAAGCAAAAAATTTCAGAATTGCACCTTGCAATGCGGAGAAATTACTGTTTGTGCATTTACAATATTCATTGATTTTTGCCATTGAAAAACATCATGTTATTCATATACCAGAAATGTTTGAAGCTACTGACTGAATGAAAGGAGCTGGCATCTCACTCTCTTTGAATCTTCTTTATCATGCTAAGAGGAGCAGGAAAAAGCAAAAAATTTTAGAATTGCACATTGCAATGTGGAGAAATTACTGTTTGTGCATTTACAATATTCATTGATTTTTACCATTGAAAAACGTCCAGAAATGATTGAAGCTACTGACTGAATGAAAGTAGCTGGCATCTCACTCTCTTTGAATCTTCTTTATCATGCTAAGAGGAGCAGGAAAAAGCAAAAAATTTCAGACTTGCACCTTGCAATGCGGAGAAATTACTGTTTGTGCATTTACAATATTCATTGATTTTTGCCTTTGAAAAACATCATGTTATTCATATACCAGAAATGTTTGAAGCTACTGACTGAATGAAAGGAGCTGGCATCTCACTCTCTTTGAATCTTCTTTATCATGCTAAGAGGAGCAGGAAAAAGCAAAAAATTTCAGAATTGCACCTTGCAATGCGGAGAAATTACTGTTTGTGCATTTACAATATTCATTGATTTTTGCCATTGAAAAACGTCCAGAAATGATTGAAGCTACTGACTGAATGAAAGGAGCTGCCATCTCACTCTCTTTGAATCTTCTTTATCATGCTAAGAGGAGCAGGAAAAAGCAAAAAATTTCAGAATTGCACCTTGCAATGCGGAGAAATTACTGTTTGTGCATTTACAATATTCATTGATTTTTGCCATTGAAAAACGTCCAGAAATGATTGAAGCTACTGACTGAATGAAAGGAGCTGGCATCTCACTCTCTTTGAATCTTCTTTATCATGCTAAGAGGAGCAGGAAAAAGCAAAAAATTTCAGAATTGCACCTTGCAATGCGGAGAAATTACTGTTTGTGCATTTACAATATTCATTGATTTTTGCCATTGAAAAACATGTTATTCATATACCAGAAATGTTTGAAGCTACTGACTGAATGAAAGGAGCTGGCACCTCACTCTCTTTGAATCTTCTTTATCATGCTAAGAGGAGCGGGAAAAAGCAAAAAATTTCAGAATTGCACCTTGCAATGCGGAGAAATTACTGTTTGTGCATTTACAATATTCATTGATTTTTGCCATTGAAAAACGTCCAGAAATGATTGAAGCTACTGACTGAATGAAAGGAGCTGGCATCTCACTCTCTTTGAATCTTCTTTATCATGCTAAGAGGAGCAGGAAAAAGCAAAAAATTTCAGACTTGCACCTTGCAATGCGGAGAAATTACTGTTTGTGCATTTACAATATTCATTGATTTTTGCCATTGAAAAACGTCCAGAAATGATTGAAGCTACTGACTGAATGAAAGGAGCTGGCATCTCACTCTCTTTGAATCTTCTTTATCATGCTAAGAGGAGCAGGAAAAAGCAAAAAATTTCAGAATTGCACCTTGCAATGCGGAGAAATTACAGTTTGTGCATTTACAATATTCATTGATTTTTGCCATTGAAAAACATCCAGAAATGATTGAAGCTACTGACTGAATGAAAGAAGCTGGAATCTCACTCTCTTTGAATCTTCTTTATCATACTAAGAGGAGCAGGAAAAAGCAAAAAATTTCAGAATTGCACCTTGCAATGCGGAGAAATTACTGTTTGTGCATTTACAATATTCATTGATTTTTGCCATTGAAAAACATCATGTTATTCATATACCAGAAATGTTTGAAGCTACTGACTGAATGAAAGGAGCTGGCATCTCACTCTCTTTGAATCTTCTTTATCATGCTAAGAGGAGCAGGAAAAAGCAAAAAATTTCAGAATTGCACCTTGCAATGTGGAGAAATTACTGTTTGTGCATTTACAATATTCATTGATTTTTACCATTGAAAAACGTCCAGAAATGATTGAAGCTACTGACTGAATGAAAGTAGCTGGCATCTCACTCTCTTTGAATCTTCTTTATCATGCTAAGAGGAGCAGGAAAAAGCAAAAAATTTCAGACTTGCACCTTGCAATGCGGAGAAATTACTGTTTGTGCATTTACAATATTCATTGATTTTTGCCATTGAAAAACATCATGTTATTCATATACCAGAAATGTTTGAAGCTACTGACTGAATGAAAGGAGCTGGCATCTCACTCTCTTTGAATCTTCTTTATCATGCTAAGAGGAGCAGGAAAAAGCAAAAAATTTCAGACATGCACCTTGCAATGCGGAGAAATTACTGTTTGTGCAGTTACAATATTCATTGATTTTTGCCATTGAAAAACATCATGTTATTCATATACCAGAAATGTTTGAAGCTACTGACTGAATGAAAGGAGCTGGCATCTCACTCTCTTTGAATCTTCTTTATCATGCTAAGAGGAGCAGGAAAAAGCAAAAAATTTCAGAATTGCACCTTGCAATGCGGAGAAATTACTGTTTGTGCATTTACAATATTCATTGATTTTTGCCATTGAAAAACGTCCAGAAATGATTGAAGGTACTGACTGAATGAAAGGAGCTGGCATCTCACTCTCTTTGAATCTTCTTTATCATGCTAAGAGGAGCAGGAAAAAGCAAAAAATTTTAGAATTGCACATTGCAATGTGGAGAAATTACTGTTTGTGCATTTACAATATTCATTGATTTTTACCATTGAAAAACGTCCAGAAATGATTGAAGCTACTGACTGAATGAAAGTAGCTGGCATCTCACTCTCTTTGAATCTTCTTTATCATGCTAAGAGGAGCAGGAAAAAGCAAAAAATTTCAGACTTGCACCTTGCAATGCGGAGAAATTACTGTTTGTGCATTTACAATATTCATTGATTTTTGCCATTGAAAAACATCATGTTATTCATATACCAGAAATGTTTGAAGCTACTGACTGAATGAAAGGAGCTGGCATCTCACTCTCTTTGAATCTTCTTTATCATGCTAAGAGGAGCAGGAAAAAGCAAAAAATTTCAGAATTGCACCTTGCAATGCGGAGAAATTACTGTTTGTGCATTTACAATATTCGTTGATTTTTGCCATTGAAAAACGTCCAGAAATGATTGAAGCTACTGACTGAATGAAAGGAGCTGGCATCTCACTCTCTTTGAATCTTCTTTATCATGCTAAGAGGAGCAGGAAAAAGCAAAAAATTTCAGAATTGCACCTTGCAATGCGGAGAAATTACTGTTTGTGCATTTACAATATTCATTGATTTTTGCCATTGAAAAACGTCCAGAAATGATTGAAGCTACTGACTGAATGAAAGGAGCTGGCATCTCACTCTCTTTGAATCTTCTTTATCATGCTAAGAGGAGCAGGAAAAAGCAAAAAATTTCAGAATTGCACCTTGCAATGCGGAGAAATTACTGTTTGTGCATTTACAATATTCATTGATTTTTGCCATTGAAAAACATGTTATTCATATACCAGAAATGTTTGAAGCTACTGACTGAATGAAAGGAGCTGGCACCTCACTCTCTTTGAATCTTCTTTATCATGCTAATAGGAGCGGGAAAAAGCAAAAAATTTCAGAATTGCACCTTGCAATGCGGAGAAATAACTGTTTGTGCATTTACAATATTCATTGATTTTTGCCATTGAAAAACATCCAGAAATGATTGAAGGTACTGACTGAATGAAAGGAGCTGGCATCTCACTCTCTTTGAATCTTCTTTATCATGCTAAGAGGAGCAGGAAAAAGCAAAAAATTTCAGAATTGCACCTTGCAATGCGGAGAAATTACTGTTTGTGCATTTACAATATTCATTGATTTTTGCCATTGAAAAACGTCCAGAAATGTTTGAAGCTACTGACTGAATGAAAGGAGCTGGCACCTCACTCTCTTTGAATCTTCTTTATCATGCTAAGAGGAGCGGGAAAAAGCAAAAAATTTCAGAATTGCACCTTGCAATGCGGAGAAATTACTGTTTGTGCATTTACAATATTCATTGATTTTTGCCATTGAAAAACGTCCAGAAATGATTGAAGCTACTGACTGAATGAAAGGAGCTGGCATCTCACTCTCTTTGAATCTTGTTTATCATGCTAAGAGGAGCAGGAAAAAGCAAAAAATTTCAGAATTGCACCTTGCAATGCGGAGAAATTACTGTTTGTGCATTTACAATATTCATTGATTTTTGCCTTTGAAAAACGTCCAGAAATGATTGAAGCTACTGACTGAATGAAAGGAGCTGGCATCTCACTCTCTTTGAATCTTCTTTATCATGCTAAGAGGAGCAGGAAAAAGCAAAAAATTTCAGAATTGCACCTTGCAATGCGGAGAAATTACTGTTTGTGCATTTACAATATTCATTGATTTTTGCCATTGAAAAACATCATGTTATTCATATACCAGAAATGATTGAAGCTACTGACTGAATGAAAGGAGCTGGCATCTCACTCTCTTTGAATCTTCTTTATCATGCTAAGAGGAGCAGGAAAAAGTAAAAAATTTCAGAATTGCACCTTGCAATGCAGAGAAATTACTGTTTGTGCATTTATAATATTCAATGATTTTTGCCATTGAAAAACGTCCAGAAATGATTGAAGCTACTGACTGAACGAAAGGAGCTGGCATCTCACTCTCTTTGAATCTTCTTTATCATGCTAAGAGGAGCAGGAAAAAGCAAAAAATTTCAGAATTGCACCTTGCAATGCGGAGAAATTACTGTTTGTGCATTTACAATATTCATTGATTTTTGCCATTGAAAAACGTCCAGAAATGATTGAAACTACTGACTGAATGAAAGGAGCTGGCATCTCACTCTCTTTGAATCTTCTTTATCATGCTAAGTGGAGCAGGAAAAAGCAAAAAATTTCAGAATTGCACCTTGCAATGCGGAGAAATTACTGTTTGTTCATTTACAATATTCATTGATTTTTGCCATTGAAAAACATCATGTTATTCATATACCAGAAATGTTTGAAGCTACTGACTGAATGAAAGGAGCTGACATCTCACTCTCTTTGAATCTTCTTTATCATGCTAAGAGGAGCAGGAAAAAGCAAAAAATTTCAGAATTGCACCTTGCAATGCGGAGAAATTACTGTTTGTGCATTTACAATATTCATTGATTTTTGCCATTGAAAAACGTCCAGAAATGATTGAAGCTACTGACTGAATGAAAGGAGCTGGCATCTCACTCTCTTTGAATCTTCTTTACCATGCTAAGAGGAGCAGGAAAAAGCAAAAAATTTCAGAATTGCACCTTGCAATGCGGAGAAATTACTGTTTGTGCATTTACAATATTCATTGATTTTTGCCATTGAAAAACATCATGTTATTCATATACCAGAAATGTTTGAAGCTACTGACTGAATGAAAGGAGCTGGCATCTCACTCTCTTTGAATCTTCTTTATCATGCTAAGAGGAGCACGAAAAAGCAAAAAATTTCAGAATTGCACCTTGCAATGTGGAGAAATTACTGTTTGTGCATTTACAATATTCATTGATTTTTGCCTTTGAAAAACATCATGTTATTCATATACCAGAAATGTTTGAAGCTACTGACTGAATGAAAGGAGCTGGCATCTCACTCTCTTTGAATCTTCTTTATCATGCTAAGAGGAGCAGGAAAAAGCAAAAAATTTCAGAATTGCACCTTGCAATGTGGAGAAATTACTGTTTGTGCATTTACAATATTCATTGATTTTTACCATTGAAAAACGTCCAGAAATGATTGAAGCTACTGACTGAATGAAAGTAGCTGGCATCTCACTCTCTCTGAATCTTCTTTATCATGCTAAGAGGAGCAGGAGAAAGCAAAAAATTTCAGACTTGCACCTTGCAATGCGGAGAAATTACTGTTTGTGCATTTACAATATTCATTGATTTTTGCCTTTGAAAAACATCATGTTATTCATATACCAGAAATGTTTGAAGCTACTGACTGAATGAAAGGAGCTGGCATCTCACTCTCTTTGAATCTTCTTTATCATGCTAAGAGGAGCAGGAAAAAGCAAAAAATTTCAGAATTGCACCTTGCAATGCGGAGAAATTACTGTTTGTGCATTTACAATATTCATTGATTTTTGCCATTGAAAAACGTCCAGAAATGATTGAAGCTACTGACTGAATGAAAGGAGCTGGCATCTCACTCTCTTTGAATCTTCTTTATCATGCTAAGAGGAGCAGGAAAAAGCAAAAAATTTCAGAATTGCACCTTGCAATGCGGAGAAATTACTGTTTGTGCATTTACAATATTCATTGATTTTTGCCATTGAAAAACATGTTATTCATATACCAGAAATGTTTGAAGCTACTGACTGAATGAAAGGAGCTGGCACCTCACTCTCTTTGAATCTTCTTTATCATGCTAATAGGAGCGGGAAAAAGCAAAAAATTTCAGAATTGCACCTTGCAATGCGGAGAAATAACTGTTTGTGCATTTACAATATTCATTGATTTTTGCCATTGAAAAACATCCAGAAATGATTGAAGGTACTGACTGAATGAAAGGAGCTGGCATCTCACTCTCTTTGAATCTTCTTTATCATGCTAAGAGGAGCAGGAAAAAGCAAAAAATTTCAGAATTGCACCTTGCAATGCGGAGAAATTACTGTTTGTGCATTTACAATATTCATTGATTTTTGCCATTGAAAAACGTCCAGAAATGTTTGAAGCTACTGACTGAATGAAAGGAGCTGGCACCTCACTCTCTTTGAATCTTCTTTATCATGCTAAGAGGAGCGGGAAAAAGCAAAAAATTTCAGAATTGCACCTTGCAATGCGGAGAAATTACTGTTTGTGCATTTACAATATTCATTGATTTTTGCCATTGAAAAACGTCCAGAAATGATTGAAGCTACTGACTGAATGAAAGGAGCTGGCATCTCACTCTCTTTGAATCTTGTTTATCATGCTAAGAGGAGCAGGAAAAAGCAAAAAATTTCAGAATTGCACCTTGCAATGCGGAGAAATTACTGTTTGTGCATTTACAATATTCATTGATTTTTGCCTTTGAAAAACGTCCAGAAATGATTGAAGCTACTGACTGAATGAAAGGAGCTGGCATCTCACTCTCTTTGAATCTTCTTTATCATGCTAAGAGGAGCAGGAAAAAGCAAAAAATTTCAGAATTGCACCTTGCAATGCGGAGAAATTACTGTTTGTGCATTTACAATATTCATTGATTTTTGCCATTGAAAAACATCATGTTATTCATATACCAGAAATGATTGAAGCTACTGACTGAATGAAAGGAGCTGGCATCTCACTCTCTTTGAATCTTCTTTATCATGCTAAGAGGAGCAGGAAAAAGTAAAAAATTTCAGAATTGCACCTTGCAATGCGGAGAAATTACTGTTTGTGCATTTATAATATTCAATGATTTTTGCCATTGAAAAACGTCCAGAAATGATTGAAGCTACTGACTGAACGAAAGGAGCTGGCATCTCACTCTCTTTGAATCTTCTTTATCATGCTAAGAGGAGCAGGAGAAAGCAAAAAATTTCAGAATTGCACCTTGCAATGCGGAGAAATTACTGTTTGTGCATTTACAATATTCATTGATTTTTGCCATTGAAAAACGTCCAGAAATGATTGAAACTACTGACTGAATGAAAGGAGCTGGCATCTCACTCTCTTTGAATCTTCTTTATCATGCTAAGTGGAGCAGGAAAAAGCAAAAAATTTCAGAATTGCACCTTGCAATGCGGAGAAATTACTGTTTGTTCATTTACAATATTCATTGATTTTTGCCATTGAAAAACATCATGTTATTCATATACCAGAAATGTTTGAAGCTACTGACTGAATGAAAGGAGCTGACATCTCACTCTCTTTGAATCTTCTTTATCATGCTAAGAGGAGCAGGAAAAAGCAAAAAATTTCAGAATTGCACCTTGCAATGCGGAGAAATTACTGTTTGTGCATTTACAATATTCATTGATTTTTGCCATTGAAAAACGTCCAGAAATGATTGAAGCTACTGACTGAATGAAAGGAGCTGGCATCTCACTCTCTTTGAATCTTCTTTACCATGCTAAGAGGAGCAGGAAAAAGCAAAAAATTTCAGAATTGCACCTTGCAATGCGGAGAAATTACTGTTTGTGCATTTACAATATTCATTGATTTTTGCCATTGAAAAACATCATGTTATTCATATACCAGAAATGTTTGAAGCTACTGACTGAATGAAAGGAGCTGGCATCTCACTCTCTTTGAATCTTCTTTATCATGCTAAGAGGAGCACGAAAAAGCAAAAAATTTCAGAATTGCACCTTGCAATGTGGAGAAATTACTGTTTGTGCATTTACAATATTCATTGATTTTTGCCTTTGAAAAACATCATGTTATTCATATACCAGAAATGTTTGAAGCTACTGACTGAATGAAAGGAGCTGGCATCTCACTCTCTTTGAATCTTCTTTATCATGCTAAGAGGAGCAGGAAAAAGCAAAAAATTTCAGAATTGCACCTTGCAATGTGGAGAAATTACTGTTTGTGCATTTACAATATTCATTGATTTTTACCATTGAAAAACGTCCAGAAATGATTGAAGCTACTGACTGAATGAAAGTAGCTGGCATCTCACTCTCTCTGAATCTTCTTTATCATGCTAAGAGGAGCAGGAGAAAGCAAAAAATTTCAGACTTGCACCTTGCAATGCGGAGAAATTACTGTTTGTGCATTTACAATATTCATTGATTTTTGCCTTTGAAAAACATCATGTTATTCATATACCAGAAATGTTTGAAGCTACTGACTGAATGAAAGGAGCTGGCATCTCACTCTCTTTGAATCTTCTTTATCATGCTAAGAGGAGCAGGAAAAAGCAAAAAATTTCAGAATTGCACCTTGCAATGTGGAGAAATTACTGTTTGTGCATTTACAATATTCATTGATTTTTACCATTGAAAAACGTCCAGAAATGATTGAAGCTACTGACTGAATGAAAGTAGCTGGCATCTCACTCTCTTTGAATCTTCTTTATCATGCTAAGAGGAGCAGGAAAAAGCAAAAAATTTCAGACTTGCACCTTGCAATGCGGAGAAATTACTGTTTGTGCATTTACAATATTCATTGATTTTTGCCATTGAAAAACATCATGTTATTCATATACCAGAAATGTTTGAAGCTACTGACTGAATCAAAGGAGCTGGCATCTCATTCTCTTTGAATCTTCTTTATCATGCTAAGAGGAGCAGGAAAAAGCAAAAAATTTCAGAATTGCACCTTGCAATGCGGAGAAATTACTGTTTGTGCATTTACAATATTCATTGATTTTTGCCATTGAAAAACGTCCAGAAATGATTGAAGCTACTGACTGAATGAAAGGAGCTGGCATCTCACTCTCTTTGAATCTTCTTTATCATGCTAAGAGGAGCAGGAAAAAGCAAAAAATTTCAGAATTGCACCTTGCAATGCGGAGAAATTACTGTTTGTGCATTTACAATATTCATTGATTTTTGCCATTGAAAAACGTCCAGAAATGATTGAAGCTACTGACTGAATGAAAGGAGCTGGCATCTCACTCTCTTTGAATCTTCTTTATCATGCTAAGAGGAGCAGGAAAAAGCAAAAAATTTCAGAATTGCACCTTGCAATGCGGAGAAATTACTGTTTGTGCATTTACAATATTCATTGATTTTTGCCATTGAAAAACATGTTATTCATATACCAGAAATGTTAGAAGCTACTGACTGAATGAAAGGAGCTGGCAACTCACTCTCTTTGAATCTTCTTTATCATGCTAAGAGGAGCAGGAAAAAGCAAAAAATTTCAGAATTGCACCTTGCAATGCGGAGAAATTACTGTTTGTGCATTTACAATATTCATTGATTTTTGCCATTGAAAAACGTCCAGAAATGATTGAAGCTACTGACTGAATGAAAGGAGCTGGCATCTCACTCTCTTTGAATCTTCTTTATCATGCTAAGAGGAGCAGGAAAAAGCAAAAAATTTCAGAATTGCACCTTGCAATGCGGAGAAATTACTGTTTGTGCATTTACAATATTCATTGATTTTTGCCATTGAAAAACATCATGTTATTCATATACCAGAAATGATTGAAGCTACTGACTGAATGAAAGGAGCTGGCATCTCACTCTCTTTGAATCTTCTTTATCATGCTAAGAGGAGCAGGAAAAAGTAAAAAATTTCAGAATTGCACCTTGCAATGCGGAGAAATTACTGTTTGTGCATTTATAATATTCAATGATTTTTGCCATTGAAAAACGTCCAGAAATGATTGAAGCTACTGACTGAACGAAAGGAGCTGGCATCTCACTCTCTTTGAATCTTCTTTATCATGCTAAGAGGAGCAGGAAAAAGCAAAAAATTTCAGAATTGCACCTTGCAATGCGGAGAAATTACTGTTTGTGCATTTACAATATTCATTGATTTTTGCCATTGAAAAACGTCCAGAAATGATTGAAGCTACTGACTGAATGAAAGGAGCTGGCATCTCACTCTCTTTGAATCTTCTTTATCATGCTAAGAGGAGCAGGAAAAAGCAAAAAATTTCAGAATTGCACCTTGCAATGCGGAGAAATTACTGTTTGTGCATTTACAATATTCATTGATTTTTGCCATTGAAAAACATCATGTTATTCATATACCAGAAATGTTTGAAGCTACTGACTGAATGAAAGGAGCTGACATCTCACTCTCTTTGAATCTTCTTTATCATGCTAAGAGGAGCAGGAAAAAGCAAAAAATTTCAGAATTGCACCTTGCAATGCGGAGAAATTACTGTTTGTGCATTTACAATATTCATTGATTTTTGCCATTGAAAAACGTCCAGAAATGATTGAAGCTACTGACTGAATGAAAGGAGCTGGCATCTCACTCTCTTTGAATCTTCTTTATCATGCTAAGAGGAGCAGGAAAAAGCAAAAAATTTCAGAATTGCACCTTGCAATGCGGAGAAATTACTGTTTGTGCATTTACAATATTCATTGATTTTTGCCATTGAAAAACATCATGTTATTCATATACCAGAAATGTTTGAAGCTACTGACTGAATGAAAGGAGCTGGCATCTCACTCTCTTTGAATCTTCTTTATCATGCTAAGAGGAGCAGGAAAAAGCAAAAAATTTCAGAATTGCACCTTGCAATGTGGAGAAATTACAGTTTGTGCATTTACAATATTCATTGATTTTTGCCTTTGAAAAACATCATGTTATTCATATACCAGAAATGTTTGAAGCTACTGACTGAATGAAAGGAGCTGGCATCTCACTCTCTTTGAATCTTCTTTATCATGCTAAGAGGAGCAGGAAAAAGCAAAAAATTTCAGAATTGCACCTTGCAATGTGGAGAAATTACTGTTTGTGCATTTACAATATTCATTGATTTTTACCATTGAAAAACGTCCAGAAATGATTGAAGCTACTGACTGAATGAAAGTAGCTGGCATCTCACTCTCTTTGAATCTTCTTTATCATGCTAAGAGGAGCAGGAAAAAGCAAAAAATTTCAGACTTGCACCTTGCAATGCGGAGAAATTACTGTTTGTGCATTTACAATATTCATTGATTTTTGCCATTGAAAAACATCATGTTATTCATATACCAGAAATGTTTGAAGCTACTGACTGAATGAAAGGAGCTGGCATCTCACTCTCTTTGAATCTTCTTTATCATGCTAAGAGGAGCAGGAAAAAGCAAAAAATTTCAGAATTGCACCTTGCAATATGGAGAAATTACTGTTTGTGCATTTACAATATTCATTGATTTTTACCATTGAAAAACGTCCAGAAATGATTGAAGCTACTGATTGAATGAAAGTAGCTGGCATCTCACTCTCTTTGAATCTTCTTTATCATGCTAAGAGGAGCAGGAAAAAGCAAAAAATTTCAGACTTGCACCTTGCAATGCGGAGAAATTACTGTTTGTGCATTTACAATATTCATTGATTTTTGCCATTGAAAAACATCATGTTATTCATATACCAGAAATGTTTGAAGCTACTGACTGAATCAAAGGAGCTGGCATCTCACTCTCTTTGAATCTTCTTTATCATGCTAAGAGGAGCAGGAAAAAGCAAAAAATTTCAGAATTGCACCTTGCAATGCGGAGAAATTACTGTTTGTGCATTTACAATATTCATTGATTTTTGCCATTGAAAAACGTCCAGAAATGATTGAAGCTACTGACTGAATGAAAGGAGCTGGCATCTCACTCTCTTTGAATCTTCTTTATCATGCTAAGAGGAGCAGGAAAAAGCAAAAAATTTCAGAATTGCACCTTGCAATGCGGAGAAATTACTGTTTGTGCATTTACAATATTCATTGATTTTTGCCATTGAAAAACGTCCAGAAATGATTGAAGCTACTGACTGAATGAAAGGAGCTGGCATCTCACTCTCTTTGAATCTTCTTTATCATGCTAAGAGGAGCAGGAAAAAGCAAAAAATTTCAGAATTGCACCTTGCAATGCGGAGAAATTACTGTTTGTGCATTTACAATATTCATTGATTTTTGCCATTGAAAAACATGTTATTCATATACCAGAAATGTTAGAAGCTACTGACTGAATGAAAGGAGCTGGCAACTCACTCTCTTTGAATCTTCTTTATCATGCTAAGAGGAGCGGGAAAAAGCAAAAAATTTCAGAATTGCACCTTGCAATGCGGAGAAATTACTGTTTGTGCATTTACAATATTCATTGATTTTTGCCATTGAAAAATGTCCAGAAATGATTGAAGGTACTGACTGAATGAAAGGAGCTGGCATCTCACTCTCTTTGAATCTTCTTTATCATGCTAAGAGGAGCAGGAAAAAGCAAAAAATTTCAGAATTGCACCTTGCAATGCGGAGAAATTACTGTTTGTGCATTTACAATATTCATTGATTTTTGCCATTGAAAAACGTCCAGAAATGATTGAAGCTACTGACTGAATGAAAGGAGCTGGCATCTCACTCTTTTTGAATATTCTTTATCATGCTAAGAGGAGCAGGAAAAAGCAAAAAATTTCAGAATTGCACCTTGCAATGCGGAGAAATTACTGTTTGTGCATTTACAATATTCATTGATTTTTGCCATTGAAAAACATCATGTTATTCATATACCAGAAATGTTTGAAGCTACTGACTGAATGAAAGGAGTTGGCATCTCACTCTCTTTGAATCTTCTTTATCATGCTAAGAGGAGCAGGAAAAAGCAAAAAATTTCAGAATTGCACCTTGCAATGCGGAGAAATTACTGTTTGTGCATTTACAATATTCATTGATTTTTGCCATTGAAAAACATCATGTTATTCATATACCAGAAATGTTTGAAGCTACTGACTGAATGAAAGGAGCTGGCATCTCACTCTCTTTGAATCTTCTTTATCATGCTAAGAGGAGCAGGAAAAAGCAAAAAATTTTAGAATTGCACATTGCAATGTGGAGAAATTACTGTTTGTGCATTTACAATATTCATTGATTTTTACCATTGAAAAACGTCCAGAAATGATTGAAGCTACTGACTGAATGAAAGTAGCTGGCATCTCACTCTCTTTGAATCTTCTTTATCATGCTAAGAGGAGCAGGAAAAAGCAAAAAATTTCAGACTTGCACCTTGCAATGCGGAGAAATTACTGTTTGTGCATTTACAATATTCATTGATTTTTGCCATTGAAAAACATCATGTTATTCATATACCAGAAATGTTTGAAGCTACTGACTGAATGAAAGGAGCTGGCATCTCACTCTCTTTGAATCTTCTTTATCATGTTAAGAGGAGCAGGAAAAAGCAAAAAATTTCAGAATTGCACCTTGCAATGCGGAGAAATTACTGTTTGTGCATTTACAATATTCATTGATTTTTGCCATTGAAAAACGTCCAGAAATGATTGAAGCTACTGACTGAATGAAAGGAGCTGGCATCTCACTCTCTTTGAATCTTCTTTATCATGCTAAGAGGAGCAGGAAAAAGCAAAAAATTTCAGAATTGCACCTTGCAATGCGGAGAAATTACTGTTTGTGCATTTACAATATTCATTGATTTTTGCCATTGAAAAACGTCCAGAAATGATTGAAGCTACTGACTGATTGAAAGGAGCTGGCATCTCACTCTCTTTGAATCTTCTTTATCATGCTAAGAGGAGCAGGAAAAAGCAAAAAATTTCAGAATTGCACCTTGCAATGCGGAGAAATTACTGTTTGTGCATTTACAATATTCATTGATTTTTGCCATTGAAAAACATGTTATTCATATACCAGAAATGTTTGAAGCTACTGACTGAATGAAAGGAGCTGGCACCTCACTCTCTTTGAATCTTCTTTATCATGCTAAGAGGAGCGGGAAAAAGCAAAAAATTTCAGAATTGCACCTTGCAATGCGGAGAAATTACTGTTTGTGCATTTACAATATTCATTGATTTTTGCCATTGAAAAACGTCCAGAAATGATTGAAGCTACTGACTGAATGAAAGGAGCTGGCATCTCACTCTCTTTGAATCTTCTTTATCATGCTAAGAGGAGCAGGAAAAAGCAAAAAATTTCAGAATTGCACCTTGCAATGCGGAGAAATTACTGTTTGTGCATTTACAATATTCATTGATTTTTGCCATTGAAAAACGTCCAGAAATGATTGAAGCTACTGACTGAATGAAAGGAGCTGGCATCTCACTCTCTTTGAATCTTCTTTATCATGCTAAGAGGAGCAGGAAAAAGCAAAAAATTTCAGAATTGCACCTTGCAATGCGGAGAAATTACAGTTTGTGCATTTACAATATTCATTGATTTTTGCCATTGAAAAACATCCAGAAATTATTGAAGCTACTGACTGAATGAAAGAAGCTGGAATCTCACTCTCTTTGAATCTTCTTTATCATACTAAGAGGAGCAGGAAAAAGCAAAAAATTTCAGAATTGCACCTTGCAATGCGGAGAAATTACTGTTTGTGCATTTACAATATTCATTGATTTTTGCCATTGAAAAACATCATGTTATTCATATACCAGAAATGTTTGAAGCTACTGACTGAATGAAAGGAGCTGGCATCTCACTCTCTTTGAATCTTCTTTATCATGCTAAGAGGAGCAGGAAAAAGCAAAAAATTTCAGAATTGCACCTTGCAATGTGGAGAAATTACTGTTTGTGCATTTACAATATTCATTGATTTTTACCATTGAAAAACGTCCAGAAATGATTGAAGCTACTGACTGAATGAAAGTAGCTGGCATCTCACTCTCTTTGAATCTTCTTTATCATGCTAAGAGGAGCAGGAAAAAGCAAAAAATTTCAGACTTGCACCTTGCAATGCGGAGAAATTACTGTTTGTGCATTTACAATATTCATTGATTTTTGCCATTGAAAAACATCATGTTATTCATATACCAGAAATGTTTGAAGCTACTGACTGAATGAAAGGAGCTGGCATCTCACTCTCTTTGAATCTTCTTTATCATGCTAAGAGGAGCAGGAAAAAGCAAAAAATTTCAGACATGCACCTTGCAATGCGGAGAAATTACTGTTTGTGCAGTTACAATATTCATTGATTTTTGCCATTGAAAAACATCATGTTATTCATATACCAGAAATGTTTGAAGCTACTGACTGAATGAAAGGAGCTGGCATCTCACTCTCTTTGAATCTCCTTTATCATGCTAAGAGGAGCAGGAAAAAGCAAAAAATTTCAGAATTGCACCTTGCAATGCGGAGAAATTACTGTTTGTGCATTTACAATATTCATTGATTTTTGCCATTGAAAAACGTCCAGAAATGATTGAAGGTACTGACTGAATGAAAGGAGCTGGCATCTCACTCTCTTTGAATCTTCTTTATCATGCTAAGAGGAGCAGGAAAAAGCAAAAAATTTTAGAATTGCACATTGCAATGTGGAGAAATTACTGTTTGTGCATTTACAATATTCATTGATTTTTACCATTGAAAAACGTCCAGAAATGATTGAAGCTACTGACTGAATGAAAGTAGCTGGCATCTCACTCTCTTTGAATCTTCTTTATCATGCTAAGAGGAGCAGGAAAAAGCAAAAAATTTCAGACTTGCACCTTGCAATGCGGAGAAATTACTGTTTGTGCATTTACAATATTCATTGATTTTTGCCATTGAAAAACATCATGTTATTCATATACCAGAAATGTTTGAAGCTACTGACTGAATGAAAGGAGCTGGCATCTCATTCTCTTTGAATCTTCTTTATCATGCTAAGAGGAGCAGGAAAAAGCAAAAAATTTCAGAATTGCACCTTGCAATGCGGAGAAATTACTGTTTGTGCATTTACAATATTCATTGATTTTTGCCAATGAAAAACGTCCAGAAATGATTGAAGCTACTGACTGAATGAAAGGAGCTGGCATCTCACTCTCTTTGAATCTTCTTTATCATGCTAAGAGGAGCAGGAAAAAGCAAAAAATTTCAGAATTGCACCTTGCAATGCGGAGAAATTACTGTTTGTGCATTTACAATATTCATTGATTTTTGCCATTGAAAAACGTCCAGAAATGATTGAAGCTACTGACTGAATGAAAGGAGCTGGCATCTCACTCTCTTTGAATCTTCTTTATCATGCTAAGAGGAGCAGGAAAAAGCAAAAAATTTCAGAATTTCACCTTGCAATGCGGAGAAATTACTGTTTGTGCATTTACAATATTCATTGATTTTTGCCATTGAAAAACATGTTATTCATATACCAGAAATGTTTGAAGCTACTGACTGAATGAAAGGAGCTGGCACCTCACTCTCTTTGAATCTTCTTTATCATGCTAAGAGGAGCGGGAAAAAGCAAAAAATTTCAGAATTGCACCTTGCAATGCGGAGAAATTACTGTTTGTGCATTTACAATATTCATTGATTTTTGCCATTGAAAAACGTCCAGAAATGATTGAAGGTACTGACTGAATGAAAGGAGCTGGCATCTCACTCTCTTTGAATCTTCTTTATCATGCTAAGAGGAGCAGGAAAAAGCAAAAAATTTCAGAATTGCACCTTGCAATGCGGAGAAATTACAGTTTGTGCATTTACAATATTCATTGATTTTTGCCATTGAAAAACTTCCAGAAATGATTGAAGCTACTGACTGAATGAAAGAAGCTGGCATCTCACTCTCTTTGAATCTTCTTTATCATGCTAAGAGGAGCAGGAAAAAGCAAAAAATTTCAGAATTGCACCTTGCAATGCGGAGAAATTACTGTTTGTGCATTTACAATATTCATTGATTTTTGCCATTGAAAAACATCATGTTATTCATATACCAGAAATGTTTGAAGCTACTGACTGAATGAAAGGAGCTGGCATCTCACTCTCTTTGAATCTTCTTTATCATGCTAAGAGGAGCAGGAAAAAGCAAAAAATTTCAGAATTGCACCTTGCAATGTGGAGAAATTACTGTTTGTGCATATACAATATTCATTGATTTTTACCATTGAAAAACGTCCAGAAATGATTGAAGCTACTGACTGAATGAAAGTAGCTGGCATCTCACTCTCTTTGAATCTCCTTTATCATACTAAGAGGAGCAGGAAAAAGCAAAAAATTTCAGACTTGCACCATGCAATGCGGAGAAATTACTGTTTGTGCATTTACAATCTTCATTGATTTTTGCCATTGAAAAACATCATGTTATTCATATACCAGAAATGTTTGAAGCTACTGACTGAATGAAAGGAGCTGGCATCTCACTCTCTTTGAATCTTCTTTATCATGCTAAGAGGAGCAGGAAAAAGCAAAAAATTTCAGAATTGCACCTTGCAATGCGGAGAAATTACTGTTTGTGCATTTACAATATTCATTGATTTTTGCCATTGAAAAACATCATGTTATTCATATACCAGAAATGATTGAAGCTACTGACTGAATGAAAGTAGCTGGCATCTCACTCTCTTTGAATCTTCTTTATCATGCTAAGAGGAGCAGGAAAAAGTAAAAAATTTCAGAATTGCACCTTGCAATGCGGAGAAATTACTGCTTGTGCATTTACAATATTCAATGATTTTTGCCATTGAAAAACGTCCAGAAATGATTGAAGCTACTGACTGAATGAAAGGAGCTGGCATCTCACTCTCTTTGAATCTTGTTTATCATGCTAAGAGGAGCAGGAAAAAGCAAAAAATTTCAGAATTGCACCGTGCAATGCGGAGAAATTACTGTTTGTGCATTTACAATATTCATTGATTTTTGCCATTGAAAAACGTCCAGAAATGATTGAAGCTACTGACTGATTGAAAGGAGCTGGCATCTCACTCTCTTTGAATCTTCTTTATCATGCTAAGAGGAGCAGGAAAAAGCAAAAAATTTCAGAATTGCACCTTGCAATGCGGAGAAATTACTGTTTGTGCATTTACAATATTCATTGATTTTTGCTATTGAAAAACATCATGTTATTCATATACCAGAAATGATTGAAGCTACTGACTGAATGAAAGGAGCTGGCATCTCACTCTCTTTGAATCTTCTTTATCATGCTAAGAGGAGCAGGAAAAAGCAAAAAATTTCAGAATTGCACCTTGCAATGCGGAGAAATTACAGTTTGTGCATTTACAATATTCATTGATTTTTGCCATTGAAAAACGTCCAGAAATGATTGAAGCTACTGACTGAATGAAAGGAGCTGGCATCTCACTCTCTTTGAATCTTCTTTATCATGCTAAGAGGAGCAGGAAAAAGCAAAAAATTTCAGAATTGCACCTTGCAATGCGGAGAAATTACTGTTTGTGCATTTACAATATTCATTGATTTTTGCCATTGAAAAAGTCCAGAAATGATTGAAGGTACTGACTGAATGAAAGGAGCTGGCATATCACTCTCTTTGAATCTTCTTTATCATGCTAAGAGGAGCAGGAAAAAGCAAAAAATTTCAGAATTGCACCTTGCAATGCGGAGAAATTACTGTTTGTGCATTTACAATATTCATTGATTTTTGCCATTGAAAAACGTCCAGAAATGATTGAAGTTACTGACTGAATGAAAGGAGCTGGCATCTCACTCTCTTTGAATCTTCTTTATCATGCTAAGAGGAGCAGGAAAAAGCAAAAAATTTCAGAATTGCACCTTGCAATGCGGAGAAATTACTGTTTGTGCATTTACAATATTCATTGATTTTTGCCATTGAAAAATGTCCAGAAATGATTGAAGCTACTGACTGAATGAAAGGAGCTGGCATCTCACTCTCTTTGAATCTTCTTTATCATGCTAAGAGGAGCAGGAAAAAGCAAAAAATTTCAGAATTGCGCCTTGCAATGCGGAGAAATTACTGTTTGTGCATTTACAAAATTCATTGATTTTTGCCATTGAAAAACATCATGTTATTCATATACCAGAAATGATTGAAGCTACTGACTGAAGGAAAGGAGCTGGCATCTCACTCTCTTTGAATCTTCTTTATCATGCTAAGAGGAGCAGGAAAAAGCAAAAAATTTCAGAATTGCACCTTGCAATGCGGAGAAATTACTGTTTGTGCATTTACAATATTCATTGATTTTTGCCATTGAAAAACATCCAGAAATGATTGAAGCTACTGACTGAATGAAAGGAGCTGGCATCTCACTCTCTTTGAATCTTCTTTATCATGCTAAGAGGAGCAGGAAAAAGCAAAAAATTTCAGAATTGCACCTTGCAATGCGGAAAAATTACTGTTTGTGCATTTACAATATTCATTGATTTTTGCCATTGAAAAACGTCCAGAAATGTTTGAAGCTACTGACTGAATGAAAGGAGCTGGCATCTCACTCTCTTTGAATCTTCTTTATCATGCTAAGAGGAGCAGGAAAAAGCAAAAAATTTCAGAATTGCACCTTGCAATGCGGAGAAATTACTGTTTGTGCATTTACAATATTCATTGATTTTTGCCATTGAAAAACATCATGTTATTCATATACCAGAAATGATTGAAGCTACTGACTGAATGAAAGGAGCTGGCATCTCACTCTCTTTGAATCTTCTTTATCATGCTAAGAGGAGCAGGAAAAAGCAAAAAATTTCAGAATTGCACCTTGCAATGCGGAGAAATTACTGTTTGTGCATTTACAATATTCATTGATTTTTGCCATTGAAAAACGTCCAGAAATGATTGAAGCTACTGACTGAATGAAAGGAGCTGGCATCTCACTCTCTTTGAATCTTCTTTATCATGCTAAGAGGAGCAGGAAAAAGCAAAAAATTTCAGAATTGCACCTTGCAATGCGGAGAAATTACTGTTTGTGCATTTACAATATTCATTGATTTTTGCGATTGAAAAACATCATGTTATTAATATACCAGAAATGATTGAAGCTACTGACTGAATGAAAGGAGCTGGCATCTCACTCTCTTTGAATCTTCTTTATCATGCTAAGAGGAGCAGGAAAAAGTAAAAAATTTCAGAATTGCACCTTGCAATGCGGAGAAATTACTGTTTGTGCATTTACAATATTCAATGATTTTTGCCATTGAAAAACGTCCAGAAATGATTGAAGCTACTGACTGAATGAAAGGAGCTGGCATCTCACTCTCTTTGAATCTTCTTTATCATGCTAAGAGGAGCAGGAAAAAGTAAAAAATTTCAGAATTGCACCTTGCAATGCGGAGAAATTACTGTTTGTGCATTTACAATATTCAATGATTTTTGCCATTGAAAAACGTCCAGAAATGATTGAAGTTACTGACTGAATGAAAGGAGCTGGCATCTCACTCTCTTTGAATTTTGTTTATCATGCTAAGAGGAGCAGGAAAAAGCAAAAAATTTCAGAATTGCACCTTGCAATGCGGAGAAATTAATGTTTGTGCATTTACAATATTCATTGATTTTTGCCATTGAAAAACGTCCAGAAATGATTGAAGCTACTGACTGAATGAAAGGAGCTGGCATCTCACTCTCTTTGAATCTTCTTTATCATGCTAAGAGGAGCAGGAAAAAGCAAAAAATTTCAGAATTGCACCTTGCAATGCGGAGAAATTACTGTTTGTGCATTTACAATATTCATTGATTTTTGCCATTGAAAAACATCATGTTATTCATATACCAGAAATGATTGAAGCTACTGACTGAATGAAAGGAGCTGGCATCTCACTCTCTTTGAATCTTCTTTATCATGCTAAGAGGAGCAGGAAAAAGCAAAAAATTTCAGAATTGCACCTTGCAATGCGGAGAAATTACTGTTTGTGCATTTACAATATTCATTGATTTTTGCCATTGAAAAACGTCCAGAAATGATTGAAGCTACTGACTGAATGAAAGGAGCTGGCATCTCACTCTCTTTGAATCTTGTTTATCATGCTAAGAGGAGCAGGAAAAAGCAAAAAATTTCAGAATTGCACCTTGCAATGCGGAGAAATTACTGTTTGTGCATTTACAATATTCATTGATTTTTGCTATTGAAAAACATCATGTTATTCATATACCAGAAATGATTGAAGCTACTGACTGAATGAAAGGAGCTGGCATCTCACTCTCTTTGAATCTTCTTTATCATGCTAAGAGGAGCAGGAAAAAGCAAAAAATTTCAGAATTGCACCTTGCAATGCGGAGAAATTACAGTTTGTGCATTTACAATATTCATTGATTTTTGCCATTGAAAAACGTCCAGAAATGATTGAAGCTACTGACTGAATGAAAGGAGCTGGCATCTCACTCTCTTTGAATCTTCTTTATCATGCTAAGAGGAGCAGGAAAAAGCAAAAAATTTCAGAATTGCACCTTGCAATGCGGAGAAATTACTGTTTGTGCATTTACAATATTCATTGATTTTTGCCATTGAAAAACATCATGTTATTCATATACCAGAAATGATTGAAGCTACTGACTGAATGAAAGGAGCTGGCATCTCACTCTCTTTGAATCTTCTTTATCATGCTAAGAGGAGCAGGAAAAAGTAAAAAATTTCAGAATTGCACCTTGCAATGCGGAGAAATTACTGTTTGTGCATTTACAATATTCAATGATTTTTGCCATTGAAAAACGTCCAGAAATGATTGAAGTTACTGACTGAATGAAAGGAGCTGGCATCTCACTCTCTTTGAATCTTGTTTATCATGCTAAGAGGAGCAGGAAAAAGCAAAAAATTTCAGAATTGCACCTTGCAATGCGGAGAAATTACTGTTTGTGCATTTACAATATTCATTGATTTTTGCCATTGAAAAACGTCCAGAAATGATTGAAGCTACTGACTGAATGAAAGGAGCTGGCATCTCACTCTCTTTGAATCTTCTTTATCATGCTAAGAGGAGCAGGAAAAAGCAAAAAATTTCAGAATTGCACCTTGCAATGCGGAGAAATTACAGTTTGTGCATTTACAATATTCATTGATTTTTGCCATTGAAAAACATCATGTTATTCATATACCAGAAATGATTGAAGCTACTGACTGAATGAAAGGAGCTGGCATCTCACTCTCTTTGAATCTTCTTTATCATGCTAAGAGGAGCAGGAAAAAGCAAAAAATTTCAGAATTGCACCTTGCAATGCGGAGAAATTACTGTTTGTGCATTTACAATATTCATTGATTTTTGCCATTGAAAAACGTCCAGAAATGATTGAAGCTACTGACTGAATGAAAGGAGCTGGCATCTCACTCTCTTTGAATCTTCTTTATCATGCTAAGAGAAGCAGGAAAAAGCAAAAAATTTCAGAATTGCACCTTGCAATGCGGAGAAATTACTGTTTGTGCATTTACAATATTCATTGATTTTTGCGATTGAAAAACATCATGTTATTAATATACCAGAAATGATTGAAGCTACTGACTGAATGAAAGGAGCTGGCATCTCACTCTCTTTGAATCTTGTTTATCATGCTAAGAGGAGCAGGAAAAAGCAAAAAATTTCAGAATTGCACCTTGCAATGCGGAGAAATTACTGTTTGTGCATTTACAATATTCAATGATTTTTGCCATTGAAAAACGTCCAGAAATGATTGAAGCTACTGACTGAATGAAAGGAGCTGGCATCTCACTCTCTTTGAATCTTGTTTATCATGCTAAGAGGAGCAGGAAAAAGCAAAAAATTTCAGAATTGCACCTTGCAATGCGGAGAAATTACAGTTTGTGCATTTACAATATTCATTGATTTTTGCCATTGAAGAACGTCCAGAAATGATTGAAGCTACTGACTGAATGAAAGGAGCTGGCATCTCACTCTCTTTGAATCTTCTTTATCATGCTAAGAGGAGCAGGAAAAAGTAAAAAATTTCAGAATTGCACCTTGCAATGCGGAGAAATTACTGTTTGTGCATTTACAATATTCAATGATTTTTGCCATTGAAAAACGTCCAGAAATGATTGAAGTTACTGACTGAATGAAAGGAGCTGGCATCTCACTCTCTTTGAATCTTGTTTATCATGCTAAGAGGAGCAGGAAAAAGCAAAAAATTTCAGAATTGCACCTTGCAATGCGGAGAAATTACTGTTTGTGCATTTACAATATTCATTGATTTTTGCCATTGAAAAACGTCCAGAAATGATTGAAGCTACTGACTGAATGAAAGGAGCTGGCATCTCACTCTCTTTGAATCTTCTTTATCATGCTAAGAGGAGCAGGAAAAAGCAAAAAATTTCAGAATTGCACCTTGCAATGCGGAGAAATTACAGTTTGTGCATTTACAATATTCATTGATTTTTGCCATTGAAAAACATCATGTTATTCATATACCAGAAATGATTGAAGCTACTGACTGAATGAAAGGAGCTGGCATCTCACTCTCTTTGAATCTTCTTTATCATGCTAAGAGGAGCAGGAAAAAGCAAAAAATTTCAGAATTGCACCTTGCAATGCGGAGAAATTACTGTTTGTGCATTTACAATATTCATTGATTTTTGCCATTGAAAAACGTCCAGAAATGATTGAAGCTACTGACTGAATGAAAGGAGCTGGCATCTCACTCTCTTTGAATCTTCTTTATCATGCTAAGAGAAGCAGGAAAAAGCAAAAAATTTCAGAATTGCACCTTGCAATGCGGAGAAATTACTGTTTGTGCATTTACAATATTCATTGATTTTTGCGATTGAAAAACATCATGTTATTAATATACCAGAAATGATTGAAGCTACTGACTGAATGAAAGGAGCTGGCATCTCACTCTCTTTGAATCTTGTTTATCATGCTAAGAGGAGCAGGAAAAAGCAAAAAATTTCAGAATTGCACCTTGCAATGCGGAGAAATTACTGTTTGTGCATTTACAATATTCAATGATTTTTGCCATTGAAAAACGTCCAGAAATGATTGAAGCTACTGACTGAATGAAAGGAGCTGGCATCTCACTCTCTTTGAATCTTGTTTATCATGCTAAGAGGAGCAGGAAAAAGCAAAAAATTTCAGAATTGCACCTTGCAATGCGGAGAAATTACAGTTTGTGCATTTACAATATTCATTGATTTTTGCCATTGAAGAACGTCCAGAAATGATTGAAGCTACTGACTGAATGAAAGGAGCTGGCATCTCACTCTCTTTGAATCTTCTTTATCATGCTAAGAGGAGCAGGAAAAAGCAAAAAATTTCAGAATTGCACCTTGCAATGCGGAGAAATTACTGTTTGTGCATTTACAATATTCATTGATTTTTGCCATTGAAAAACGTCCAGAAATGATTGAAGCTACTGACTGAATGAAAGGAGCTGGCATCTCACTCTCTTTGAATCTTCTTTATCATGCTAAGAGGAGCAGGAAAAAGCAAAAAATTTCAGAATTGCACCTTGCAATGCGGAGAAATTACTGTTTGTGCATTTACAATATTCATTGATTTTTGCCATTGAAAAACATGTTATTCATATACCAGAAATGTTTGAAGCTCCTGACTGAATGAAAGGAGCTGGCACCTCACTCTCTTTGAATCTTCTTTATCATGCTAAGAGGAGCAGGAAAAAGCAAAAAATTTCAGAATTGCACCTTGCAATGCGGAGAAATTACTGTTTGTGCATTTACAATATTCATTGATTTTTGC
Organism: Phyllobates terribilis; assembly: GCF_046119375.1. NCBI lineage: Eukaryota > Metazoa > Chordata > Amphibia > Anura > Dendrobatidae > Phyllobates > Phyllobates terribilis. The sequence goes on along the minus strand of NW_027363200.1, from coordinate 1,209,051 downwards.
CATTGAAAAACGTCCAGAAATGATTGAAGCTACTGACTGAATGAAAGGAGCTGGCATCTCACTCTCTTTGAATCTTCTTTATCATGCTAAGAGGAGCAGGAAAAAGCAAAAAATTTCAGAATTGCACCTTGCAATGCGGAGAAATTACTGTTTGTGCATTTACAATATTCATTGATTTTTGCCATTGAAAAATGTCCAGAAATGATTGAAGCTACTGACTGAATGAAAGGAGCTGGCATCTCACTCTCTTTGAATCTTCTTTATCATGCTAAGAGGAGCAGGAAAAAGCAAAAAATTTCAGAATTGCACCTTGCAATGCGGAGAAATTACTGTTTGTGCATTTACAATATTCATTGATTTTTGCCATTGAAAAACATCATGTTATTCATATACCAGAAATGTTTGAAGCTACTGACTGAATGAAAGGAGCTGGCATCTCACTCTCTTTGAATCTTCTTTATCATGCTAAGAGGAGCAGGAAAAAGCAAAAAATTTCAGAATTGCACCTTGCAATGCGGAGAAATTACTGTTCGTGCATTTACAATATTCATTGATTTTTGCCATTGAAAAAGGTCCAGAAATGATTGAAGCTACTGACTGAATGAAAGGAGCTGGCATCTCACTCTCTTTGAATCTTCTTTATCATGCTAAGAGGAGCAGTAAAAAGCAAAAAATTTCAGAATTGCACCTTGCAATGCGGAGAAATTACTGTTTGTGCATTTACAATATTCATTGATTTTTGCCATTGAAAAACATCATGTTATTCATATGCCAGAAATGATTGACGCTACTGACTGAAGGAAAGGAGCTGGCATCGCACTCTCTTTGAATCTTCTTTATCATGCTAAGAGGAGCAGGAAAAAGCAAAAAATTTCAGAATTGCGCCTTGCAATGCGGAGAAATTATTGTTTGTGCATTTACAAAATTCATTGATTTTTGCCATTGAAAAACATCATGTTATTCATATACCAGAAATGATTGAAGCTACTGACTGAAGGAAAGGAGCTGGCATCTCACTCTCTTTCAATCTTCTTTATCATGCTAAGAGGAGCAGGAAAAAGCAAAAAATTTCAGAATTGCACCTTGCAATGCGGAGAAATTACTGTTTGTGCATTTACAATATTCATTGATTTTTGCCTTTGAAAAACATCCAGAAATGATTGAAGCTACTGACTGAATGAAAGGAGCTGGCATCTCACTCTCTTTGAATCTTCTTTATCATGCTAAGAGGAGCAGGAAAAAGCAAAAAATTTCAGAATTGCACCTTGCAATGCGGAGAAATTACTGTTTGTGCATTTACAATATTCATTGATTTTTGCGATTGAAAAACATCATGTTATTCATATACCAGAAATGATTGAAGCTACTGACTGAATGAAAGGAGCTGGCATCTCACTCTCTTTGAATCTTGTTTATCATGCTAAGAGGAGCAGGAAAAAGCAAAAAATTTCAGAATTGCACCTTGCAATGCGGAGAAATTACTGTTTGTGCATTTACAATATTCAATGATTTTTGCCATTGAAAAACGTCCAGAAATGATTGAAGCTACTGACTGAATGAAAGGAGCTGGCATCTCACTCTCTTTGAATCTTGTTTATCATGCTAAGAGGAGCAGGAAAAAGCAAAAAATTTCAGAATTGCACCTTGCAATGCGGAGAAATTACAGTTTGTGCATTTACAATATTCATTGATTTTTGCCATTGAAGAACGTCCAGAAATGATTGAAGCTACTGACTGAATGAAAGGAGCTGGCATCTCACTCTCTTTGAATCTTCTTTATCATGCTAAGAGGAGCAGGAAAAAGCAAAAAATTTCAGAATTGCACCTTGCAATGCGGAGAAATTACTGTTTGTGCATTTACAATATTCATTGATTTTTGCCATTGAAAAACGTCCAGAAATGATTGAAGCTACTGACTGAATGAAAGGAGCTGGCATCTCACTCTCTTTGAATCTTCTTTATCATGCTAAGAGGAGCAGGAAAAAGCAAAAAATTTCAGAATTGCACCTTGCAATGCGGAGAAATTACTGTTTGTGCATTTACAATATTCATTGATTTTTGCCATTGAAAAACGTCCAGAAATGATTGAAGCTACTGACTGAATGAAAGGAGCTGGCATCTCACTCTCTTTGAATCTTCTTTATCATGCTAAGAGGAGCAGGAAAAAGCAAAAAATTTCAGAATTGCACCTTGCAATGCGGAGAAATTACTGTTTGTGCATTTACAATATTCATTGATTTTTGCCATTGAAAAACATGTTATTCATATACCAGAAATGTTTGAAGCTCCTGACTGAATGAAAGGAGCTGGCACCTCACTCTCTTTGAATCTTCTTTATCATGCTAAGAGGAGCAGGAAAAAGCAAAAAATTTCAGAATTGCACCTTGCAATGCGGAGAAATTACTGTTTGTGCATTTACAATATTCATTGATTTTTGCCATTGAAAAACGTCCAGAAATGATTGAAGCTACTGACTGAATGAAAGGAGCTGGCATCTCACTCTCTTTGAATCTTCTTTATCATGCTAAGAGGAGCAGGAAAAAGCAAAAAATTTCAGAATTGCACCTTGCAATGCGGAGAAATTACTGTTTGTGCATTTACAATATTCATTGATTTTTGCCATTGAAAAATGTCCAGAAATGATTGAAGCTACTGACTGAATGAAAGGAGCTGGCATCTCACTCTCTTTGAATCTTCTTTATCATGCTAAGAGGAGCAGGAAAAAGCAAAAAATTTCAGAATTGCACCTTGCAATGCGGAGAAATTACTGTTTGTGCATTTACAATATTCATTGATTTTTGCCATTGAAAAACATCATGTTATTCATATACCAGAAATGTTTGAAGCTACTGACTGAATGAAAGGAGCTGGCATCTCACTCTCTTTGAATCTTCTTTATCATGCTAAGAGGAGCAGGAAAAAGCAAAAAATTTCAGAATTGCACCTTGCAATGCGGAGAAATTACTGTTCGTGCATTTACAATATTCATTGATTTTTGCCATTGAAAAAGGTCCAGAAATGATTGAAGCTACTGACTGAATGAAAGGAGCTGGCATCTCACTCTCTTTGAATCTTCTTTATCATGCTAAGAGGAGCAGTAAAAAGCAAAAAATTTCAGAATTGCACCTTGCAATGCGGAGAAATTACTGTTTGTGCATTTACAATATTCATTGATTTTTGCCATTGAAAAACATCATGTTATTCATATGCCAGAAATGATTGACGCTACTGACTGAAGGAAAGGAGCTGGCATCGCACTCTCTTTGAATCTTCTTTATCATGCTAAGAGGAGCAGGAAAAAGCAAAAAATTTCAGAATTGCGCCTTGCAATGCGGAGAAATTATTGTTTGTGCATTTACAAAATTCATTGATTTTTGCCATTGAAAAACATCATGTTATTCATATACCAGAAATGATTGAAGCTACTGACTGAAGGAAAGGAGCTGGCATCTCACTCTCTTTCAATCTTCTTTATCATGCTAAGAGGAGCAGGAAAAAGCAAAAAATTTCAGAATTGCACCTTGCAATGCGGAGAAATTACTGTTTGTGCATTTACAATATTCATTGATTTTTGCCTTTGAAAAACATCCAGAAATGATTGAAGCTACTGACTGAATGAAAGGAGCTGGCATCTCACTCTCTTTGAATCTTCTTTATCATGCTAAGAGGAGCAGGAAAAAGCAAAAAATTTCAGAATTGCACCTTGCAATGCGGAGAAATTACTGTTTGTGCATTTACAATATTCATTGATTTTTGCGATTGAAAAACATCATGTTATTCATATACCAGAAATGATTGAAGCTACTGACTGAATGAAAGGAGCTGGCATCTCACTCTCTTTGAATCTTGTTTATCATGCTAAGAGGAGCAGGAAAAAGCAAAAAATTTCAGAATTGCACCTTGCAATGCGGAGAAATTACTGTTTGTGCATTTACAATATTCAATGATTTTTGCCATTGAAAAACGTCCAGAAATGATTGAAGCTACTGACTGAATGAAAGGAGCTGGCATCTCACTCTCTTTGAATCTTGTTTATCATGCTAAGAGGAGCAGGAAAAAGCAAAAAATTTCAGAATTGCACCTTGCAATGCGGAGAAATTACAGTTTGTGCATTTACAATATTCATTGATTTTTGCCATTGAAGAACGTCCAGAAATGATTGAAGCTACTGACTGAATGAAAGGAGCTGGCATCTCACTCTCTTTGAATCTTCTTTATCATGCTAAGAGGAGCAGGAAAAAGCAAAAAATTTCAGAATTGCACCTTGCAATGCGGAGAAATTACTGTTTGTGCATTTACAATATTCATTGATTTTTGCCATTGAAAAACGTCCAGAAATGATTGAAGCTACTGACTGAATGAAAGGAGCTGGCATCTCACTCTCTTTGAATCTTCTTTATCATGCTAAGAGGAGCAGGAAAAAGCAAAAAATTTCAGAATTGCACCTTGCAATGCGGAGAAATTACTGTTTGTGCATTTACAATATTCATTGATTTTTGCCATTGAAAAACATGTTATTCATATACCAGAAATGTTTGAAGCTCCTGACTGAATGAAAGGAGCTGGCACCTCACTCTCTTTGAATCTTCTTTATCATGCTAAGAGGAGCAGGAAAAAGCAAAAAATTTCAGAATTGCACCTTGCAATGCGGAGAAATTACTGTTTGTGCATTTACAATATTCATTGATTTTTGCCATTGAAAAACGTCCAGAAATGATTGAAGCTACTGACTGAATGAAAGGAGCTGGCATCTCACTCTCTTTGAATCTTCTTTATCATGCTAAGAGGAGCAGGAAAAAGCAAAAAATTTCAGAATTGCACCTTGCAATGCGGAGAAATTACTGTTTGTGCATTTACAATATTCATTGATTTTTGCCATTGAAAAATGTCCAGAAATGATTGAAGCTACTGACTGAATGAAAGGAGCTGGCATCTCACTCTCTTTGAATCTTCTTTATCATGCTAAGAGGAGCAGGAAAAAGCAAAAAATTTCAGAATTGCACCTTGCAATGCGGAGAAATTACTGTTTGTGCATTTACAATATTCATTGATTTTTGCCATTGAAAAACATCATGTTATTCATATACCAGAAATGTTTGAAGCTACTGACTGAATGAAAGGAGCTGGCATCTCACTCTCTTTGAATCTTCTTTATCATGCTAAGAGGAGCAGGAAAAAGCAAAAAATTTCAGAATTGCACCTTGCAATGCGGAGAAATTACTGTTTGTGCATTTACAATATTCATTGATTTTTGCCATTGAAAAAGGTCCAGAAATGATTGAAGCTACTGACTGAATGAAAGGAGCTGGCATCTCACTCTCTTTGAATCTTCTTTATCATGCTAAGAGGAGCAGTAAAAAGCAAAAAATTTCAGAATTGCACCTTGCAATGCGGAGAAATTACTGTTTGTGCATTTACAATATTCATTGATTTTTGCCATTGAAAAACATCATGTTATTCATATGCCAGAAATGATTGACGCTACTGACTGAAGGAAAGGAGCTGGCATCGCACTCTCTTTGAATCTTCTTTATCATGCTAAGAGGAGCAGGAAAAAGCAAAAAATTTCAGAATTGCGCCTTGCAATGCGGAGAAATTATTGTTTGTGCATTTACAAAATTCATTGATTTTTGCCATTGAAAAACATCATGTTATTCATATACCAGAAATGATTGAAGCTACTGACTGAAGGAAAGGAGCTGGCATCTCACTCTCTTTCAATCTTCTTTATCATGCTAAGAGGAGCAGGAAAAAGCAAAAAATTTCAGAATTGCACCTTGCAATGCGGAGAAATTACTGTTTGTGCATTTACAATATTCATTGATTTTTGCCATTGAAAAACATCCAGAAATGATTGAAGCTACTGACTGAATGAAAGGAGCTGGCATCTCACTCTCTTTGAATCTTCTTTATCATGCTAAGAGGAGCAGGAAAAAGCAAAAAATTTCAGAATTGCACCTTGCAATGCGGAGAAATTACTGTTTGTGCATTTACAATATTCATTGATTTTTGCGATTGAAAAACATCATGTTATTCATATACCAGAAATGATTGAAGCTACTGACTGAATGAAAGGAGCTGGCATCTCACTCTCTTTGAATCTTCTTTACCATGCTAAGAGGAGCAGGAAAAAGTAAAAAATTTCAGAATTGCACCTTGCAATGCGGAGAAATTACTGTTTGTGCATTTACAATATTCAATGATTTTTGCCATTGAAAAACGTCCAGAAATGATTGAAGCTACTGACTGAATGAAAGGAGCTGGCATCTCACTCTCTTTGAATCTTGTTTATCATGCTAAGAGGAGCAGGAAAAAGCAAAAAATTTCAGAATTGCACCTTGCAATGCGGATAAATTACTGTTTGTGCATTTACAATATTCATTGATTTTTGCCATTGAAAAACGTCCAGAAATGATTGAAGCTACTGACTGAATGAAAAGAGCTGGCATCTCACTCTCTTTGAATCTTCTTTATCATGCTAAGAGGAGCAGGAAAAAGCAAAAAATTTCAGAATTGCACCTTGCAATGCGGAGAAATTACTGTTTGTGCATTTACAATATTCATTGATTTTTGCCATTGAAAAACGTCCAGAAATGATTGAAGCTACTGACTGAATGAAAGGAGCTGGCATCTCACTCTCTTTGAATCTTCTTTATCATGCTAAGAGGAGCAGGAAAAAGCAAAAAATATCAGAATTGCACCTTGCAATGCGGAGAAATTACTGTTTGTGCATTTACAATATTCATTGATTTTTGCCATTGAAAAACATGTTATTCATATACCAGAAATGTTTGAAGCTCCTGACTGAATGAAAGGAGCTGGCACCTCACTCTCTTTGAATCTTCTTTATCATGCTAAGAGGAGCAGGAAAAAGCAAAAAATTTCAGAATTGCTCCTTGCAATATGGAGAAATTACTGTTTGTGCATTTACAATATTCATTGATTTTTACCATTGAAAAACGTCCAGAAATGATTGAAGCTACTGACTGAATGAAAGTAGCTGGCATCTCACTCTCTTTGAATATTCTTTATCATGCTAAGAGGAGCAGGAAAAAGCAAAAAATTTCAGACTTGCACCTTGCAATGCGGAGAAATTACTGTTTGTGCATTTACAATATTCATTGATTTTTGCCATTGAAAAACATCATGTTATTCATATACCAGAAATGTTTGAAGCTACTGACTGAATCAAAGGAGCTGGCATCTCACTCTCTTTGAATCTTCTTTATCATGCTAAGAGGAGCAGGAAAAAGCAAAAAATTTCAGAATTGCACCTTGCAATGCGGAGAAATTACTGTTTGTGCATTTACAATATTCATTGATTTTTGCCATTGAAAAACGTCCAGAAATGATTGAAGCTACTGACTGAATGAAAGGAGCTGGCATCTCACTCTCTTTGAATCTTCTTTATCATGCTAAGAGGAGCAGGAAAAAGCAAAAAATTTCAGAATTGCACCTTGCAATGCGGAGAAATTACTGTTTGTGCATTTACAATATTCATTGATTTTTGCCATTGAAAAACGTCCAGAAATGATTGAAGCTACTGACTGAATGAAAGGAGCTGGCATCTCACTCTCTTTGAATCTTCTTTATCATGCTAAGAGGAGCAGGAAAAAGCAAAAAATTTCAGAATTGCACCTTGCAATGCGGAGAAATTACTGTTTGTGCATTTACAATATTCATTGATTTTTGCCATTGAAAAACATGTTATTCATATACCAGAAATGTTAGAAGCTACTGACTGAATGAAAGGAGCTGGCAACTCTCTCTCTTTGAATCTTCTTTATCATGCTAAGAGGAGCGGGAAAAAGCAAAAAATTTCAGAATTGCACCTTGCAATGCGGAGAAATTACTGTTTGTGCATTTACAATATTCATTGATTTTTGCCATTGAAAAACGTCCAGAAATGATTGAAGGTACTGACTGAATGAAAGGAGCTGGCATCTCACTCTCTTTGAATCTTCTTTATCATGCTAAGAGGAGCAGGAAAAAGCAAAAAATTTCAGAATTGCACCTTGCAATGCGGAGAAATTACTGTTTGTGCATTTACAATATTCATTGATTTTTGCCATTGAAAAACGTCCAGAAATGATTGAAGCTACTGACTGAATGAAAGGAGCTGGCATCTCACTCTCTTTGAATCTTCTTTATCATGCTAAGAGGAGCAGGAAAAAGCAAAAAATTTCAGAATTGCACCTTGCTATGCGGAGAAATTACTGTTTGTGCATTTACAATATTCATTGATTTTTGCCATTGAAAAACATCATGTTATTCATATACCAGAAATGTTTGAAGCTACTGACTGAATGAAAGGAGTTGGCATCTCACTCTCTTTGAATCTTCTTTATCATGCTAAGAGGAGCAGGAAAAAGCAAAAAATTTCAGAATTGCACCTTGCAATGCGGAGAAATTACTGTTTGTGCATTTACAATATTCATTGATTTTTGCCATTGAAAAACATCATGTTATTCATATACCAGAAATGTTTGAAGCTACTGACTGAATGAAAGGAGCTGGCATCTCACTCTCTTTGAATCTTCTTTATCATGCTTAGAGGAGCAGGAAAAAGCAAAAAATTTTAGAATTGCACATTGCAATGTGGAGAAATTACTGTTTGTGCATTTACAATATTCATTGATTTTTACCATTGAAAAACGTCCAGAAATGATTGAAGCTACTGACTGAATGAAAGTAGCTGGCATCTCACTCTCTTTGAATCTTCTTTATCATGCTAAGAGGAGCAGGAAAAAGCAAAAAATTTCAGACTTGCACCTTGCAATGCGGAGAAATTACTGTTTGTGCATTTACAATATTCATTGATTTTTGCCATTGAAAAACATCATGTTATTCATATACCAGAAATGCTTGAAGCTACTGACTGAATGAAAGGAGCTGGCATCTCACTCTCTTTGAATCTTCTTTATCATGCTAAGAGGAGCAGGAAAAAGCAAAAAATTTCAGAATTGCACCTTGCAATGCGGAGAAATTACTGTTTGTGCATTTACAATATTCATTGATTTTTGCCATTGAAAAACGTCCAGAAATGATTGA